>NC_071991.2:59123560-59426590 GCF_028885655.2 Pongo abelii
TTTGAAATATTCCATCTTTCTCAATATTTTTGCTAAAATAACATGTCTCTTCCTGACGTTCTGATGCTTTCCTCTCTTTGGCCTTTCTTTTTTCTTTTTTGAGATAGAATCTCACTCTGCTGCCCAGGCTGGAGTGCAGTGGCGTGATCTCGGCTTACCGCAATGTCCACTTCCCAGGTTCAAGCAATTTTCCTGCTTCTGCCTCCCTAGTAGCTGGGATTACAGGCACCCGCCACCATACCTGGCTAATTTTTGTATTTTTTTTTTTTAGTAGAGGTGGAGTTTCATCATGTTGGCCAGGCTGATATTGAACTCTTCACCTCAGGTGACCCGCCTGCCTCGGCCTCCCAAAGTGCTGGGATTACAGGCATGAGCCACCATGACCAGCCTCTTCAGCCTCTTTTCTAATCCATAACTATGGTCATGTCTCCTGAATTTCATTCTTAGAGCTCTTTTTTTCAGCCACTTCTGTCTTAGTTATCTGTCATCTCCATGGCTTCAAAGATAGCCCCCAAAGGAAGAGGTTCCAATCCATAGGGATACCGTTGATCTCTCTTCTGAGCCCTAGTCTGACATTTCTAATCACTTGTCCACTTCAAACTCAGTATGCCTGAAATCCAACCTGCCCTGCCTCTCAAACCAATTTCCTGTCCTGAATTCTCTTTTTCTCTCCTTTCTACTGTTTTCCTAGTCATTATGCTTGAGCTCTCATGTTCATCTTGAACCCCTTTGTATGCTTCATTTACAATCTTGTTGTCATCAAACCTTCTAAGTTAACCTTCCAGAAATACTGCCCCTTTTATTCTGTTTCCACAACTGATATTTAAGTCACTATCACACCACATCTGACCTACTGCAGTAATAATGATTTTGGAGACATTTCTTCCTTTTGAGTAGTTTTGGTAAATTACCTAACACTGATGTAAGCACCTTCTATACGACATTGACACACATTTATTCCTCATACCAACCCTATAAGGAAGGTCCTATTATTAGATCCATTCTACAGGTCATAAAACTGAGGCACAGAGAAAACCAAGGCACATGCCAGAGGTCACACAGCTAGTAAATGACACCAGAATTATGAACCCCAGCAGCCTGGCTCTAGTGCTTGTGCTCTTAACCATTAAGCTAAACTGCCTCAAGCTGATGCTTGGCTGCTAGTGACACCACCTTTTTCATCTTCATTATTATTGCTCTTGTGTACAAGCCAGAACAATCCTTCACTGTCTCTTGTAAGTTTAATTTGAAGTGTGCCTATCTTATTTTCCCAAGTTGATTGAAAGCTCTCTGAGGGCAGAGACCAAGATATCTTATTCTTCTCTGAACCTTGTTGTAAACAGCAGGGATTTCAGTTTGGTGAAATTCATTGATTGAATTGTTTGAAATATGATGTCAGTAGCCTCCAAAATGGGCCTCTCAGATTTCACACTCGCAGTTAATTCTTGTTGCACACAGAATGGTCTATTTAAAATGGAAAGCAAATTTAGTTAATTCTCTGTTCAAGCCTCTCCAGTGGATTACTGTAAAATCCAAAATTCTTACCATGTAAGGCTCCGCCTCATTGGGCTCGGCTCATTTTTAAGCTTCGGTTCATTGCTCAGTTACCCGGGCCTTCTGCACTGCTAACTGCTCTGTGCACTCCCTGACCCCTGCGCAGCTCTCACACTTGCTCCGCCCCTTTCCTGGAAGCTCCTCCTACCAATTTCCCGCGCTTCTTCATTTATTTATTCAGTTCAATGTTCAGTCTTCTGTCTAAAAATACATTCTCCTCCCATCACTCTTTACTTCCTCTCCCTGCTCTGCTGTGATTCATAGCTTATCTGATAGTATCAATTTCTATGTGACATTATAGTTTATAGTTATTTGGTTTTCTTTTCCTTTTTTTTTGAGATGAAGTCTTGCTCTGTCACCCAGGGTGCAATGGCATGATCTTGGCTCACTGCAACCTCCGCCTCCTGGGGTTCAAGTGACTCTCCTGCCTCAGCCTCCCGTGTAGCTGGGACTAAGGGTGTGCACCATCACACCCGGCTAATTTTTTGTATTTTTAGTAGAGATGGGGTTTTGCAGTGCTAGCCAGTCTGGTCTCGAGCTCCTGACCCCAGGTGATCCATCCACCTCAGCCTCCCAAAGTGTTGGGATTACAGGCGTGAGCCACCGCGTCCGACCATTTGAATTCTTTTTTTGCAGTGTAAACTCCAGTAAGGCAAAGACCTGTATGTTTTGTTGAACAGATTATCTCCAGAGCCTAGAACAGTGCCTGGCACAGAGCAAGCCTCAACGAATATTTGCTGCATGAATGAATGAATTGGGGGAAAATGAGGAGTTTGAAATGATGGCCATTGGGTCCATTCAGGTCTCTTCCTCCTTCAGCCAGCAGGGGGCTCTAGGCTCTAGAATTCAGAGGCGTAGACAGGCACCTTCACAGTGGTTTACCTGAAATCCCGCCTCCTAAAGCCAGAAAAATCCGCCTCCTTTTTCCCCTCCAAGTAGGATTGTGCCAACCCAGGCAAATATTGAACCTTGCGTTAACAAAGTTTTTTTTATAGGTGGTCCTTCAAGGATTTCTTGGTTTTGGGTTTTGAAATGTGTGAGGTTTGCTGCTAGCAACTCCACATTTTTTTATTCACTCACAAAGACACATGGTCATAAATAAAATGCATGGAACCAGCGAGAATAGTACAGCAATAATGTCATTTTATGTAAGTACTTAAACACCGCAAATTAAACGGCTGACTGAATGAAGCCCATCAATTATATTTTGTGTTTACATCCTTTTGAAAGGAATACATCTCTGTTTTTGTTTGTTTGTTTTATGTTTGTTTTGTTCTGACACCTTCTCAATTACCTGGCACTATAATATTTCTTGTTGCGAACAGATGTCGGAAATACATTGGTAAATATAACATCTTCTTTTGGAAAATAAATCTCCCAGTCCCTACTTAAAATAGGTGGTTTTAAAGTTTGTATCAACTTAGAAATTGAAAAATCCCTGCTGGAAGAAATCACTAGTGCATTTGAATGGACTTATTGTCTCTGGTTCATTTCCTTTAGAGTAGATTCTGGCAGGAGTGCCAGCCTTATTGCCAAGACAAAAAGAACTATATATTACAGCTCCTGTTCTGCCAACACTAAGTAAAGCTAGTTTGGCAACACTTAACCATTGTTGAGAAGGCCCAAGTATAGTCATAAAAACATTAATATGGCTTATATTCTGTTACTTATGTCTGTTTCTGCACAAATGGTCCTCAATTTTGTACTCAGAAAATTTGCCTCCCTCATCAGGCAGCAGTTTCCTGGAAAAACCACAGTAACCTTCTGTACATGAACCAGAGTAGATGGATTCCTGTAGCGGAAGGAGCAAAGAGGAGCCCATGGGAAAGGACGGCTCACCTCTGCGGAGAAGGCTGCCTATCAGTGTTTGTAACAAATAGACCGCTCATTGCATTAGTTTCCAAACAGGGAAATCTATTTCAGTCCAGATACTTTTATTTCTTTCTGGAAAAGAAATAATTGAAATTGCCAACTCTGGGCAGGAGAGAATGCATTGTATGGCTCATAGGGACTGAAGAAGTAGATAAGAAAACGAGTGTGCTGAGTCTGGTGACCTAACCCAGCAGCTTTTGGCTAAAGGGATTCCTTGGAATTCAGGGCTTCCTATCTAATTGTGTTAAAATAAAATGATACGCTTAGTCAATAGTTAATGTTTGCCCAGTGTGGGCAGACTTCCTTACAAGGTAGTGTGTGTGGGTAACAATAACATCAACAGAATAGGCACAAGTCCTGCCCTCAGAGAGCTTATGAAACTGTGCATATATTAGGTTGATGCAAAAGTAATTGCGGTTTTTGCCTTTAAAAAAAAAAATGGCAAAAACCGCAATTACTTTTGCATCAACCTAATAGAATATCACACACTTGAAAGAGGCTTAAGGTCATTATGAAGCATGATACTAATGACTGTGACCCCAGACTCAACTTCTTTAGGAAGGCGTGAGTCTTGATCTCGTTTTTTTTTGAAACAGAGTCTCACTCTGTCACCCAGGCTGGAGTTCAGTGATATAATCTCGGCTCAATGCAACCTCTGCCTCCCAAGTTGAAGCCACTCTTGTGCCTCAGCCTCCTGAGTAGCTGGGATTACAGGCATGCACCACCACACCCAGCTAATTTTTGTATTTTTAGTAGAGATGGGGTTTCACCATTTTGGACAGGCTGGTCTCGAACTCCTGACCTCAGGTCATCCGCCCCCCCAAGGCCTCTCAAAATGCTGGGATCACAGGCATGCACCATCACATCTGGCCCTCTTGATCCTGTTTTTAAAAACTGAAATTGGGCTGAAGCTTGGGTATATCTGGTCTCTAGAAAACATACCAGAATTCTGTGTATTCCAAAGTATTTAGGAACATGGCAGCCCTCCTGAGCACAAAGGCACTGCTCCCCAAGTGAGATCTGGAGGGGAGAGTGTAGGTTTGGTCTGGTATTTTAATAGGTATTAAACAGCCATTCACTCATTTTCCGAGGTGTTTACTGAGTACTTAGTATATATGAGCCAAAATGCGAGGGCCTTCGAGTTACTTCTGATTGAAAAGAGGATAAACTGCTAAAATTGAATGGACACAGGGATGAGGGTCTCGAGGGAGGCATGTGTAAAATGGTGAGGAGTTGGGGGAGGGTGGATGACTCATAGATGAGAAGCCTGGGGAGGGTGTCAATGGCAGGTGCATCTTTTTTTTTTTTTTTTTTGAGGTGGATTCTCACTCTGTCACCCAGGCTGGAGTGCAGTGGTGTGATCTCAGCTCACTGCAACCTCTGCCTCCCGGGTTCAAGCGATTCTCCTGCCTCAGCCTCCCAAGTAGCTGGGATTACAGGCGCCCGCCACCACGCCCAGCTAATTTTCGTATTTTTAGTAGAGACAGGGTTTCACTGTGTTGGCCAGGCTGGTGTTGAACTCCTGACCTCGTGATCTGTCTGCCTTGGCTCCCCAAAGTCTGGGATTACAAGTGTGAGCCACTGCTCCCGGCCAGCAGGTGCTTCTTATAGGACAAATAGGACTTGACCGCTTTGGAGATCGGCATGAGCCTGGGCCAAGTCCAAAGCTGTCACAGGCTGTGAAGCTTTGTTCCTTTGTCTTTGAGTATCAGATGCCCAGCTAGAACTCCATATTAATAAATTAAACACAGGACATCGGTTGAACCTTCAGTCAAGCATCTTCCCACATTCCTAATCCTCTGCCTATCTAACTTCAGGAATATTTCTTCACATTATTTTAGTTCAAGGGCTCAAAACTCATTTCTTCTAGTAGGAGCTGGTGAATAAATGGTGTCTATTTCCCAGATTCTTTTGTATCCTCCTTATAGACCATGACCACTCATGCTCACATGATCACGGGCCTTTCCCCAGATGCAGCTTGGCCCTGTTGTGAATGGAATGATGGCCAAGGAGCTTTATGCTTCTGCACCGCCAGCTCACACGGTGGTCCTTGTATTGCCCCGTGGAAAACCGGGGATGGAAAGCTGTCTCCACGTTCTGCTGCTGAAGCAGCAAGCTGATTCACACATCTTGAAGGCACAGTGGAACATGGAAGGGAGCATATGAGACTTGATTTTGGGGATGAAACTTCCTGTCTGAATCGCTAAGTCTCCCAGCAGGGGTGTTAATGTCCCTGTGAGATGCAGGCTTCCCACAGACACACCCAGGTTGTGAGTGGGTTCAACATGGTCACAGGAGCTTCAAATGGTAAGAAGGCAAGATCTGGTAGCATACTGAGACCACCAACCAGGAATGGAGGCTTGCTCCCAAGTAACTAAACATGGACTTGTCTCTGACACGGAAACAATGTGATACACAGAGGGCTTTTGAGATTCAGAGGCACTCTGACAATGATACTTGAAAACCAGAACAGAGTTTGACACAGATGGATGCTTTCCAAATGTCATGTCATTTTTTTATGTGTCAAGGGCGACCCAATGTTTGCTTCCTGTTCCCTAGGTGGGTTTTCCATGGGTACTGCTTCTAACCCCCAATCCCCCCACACTCCACCTAGGCTGAAACTGCTGCCTCTTTTCCAATATATAGAAAGAAATGTGGCTCCACCCTGCATTTCCGTAAGACTCAGCTAGTTACAAATTTAGAACCTTGGAAACAATGATAAAACATTCTTCAAGAGAAAATAATCTCCAGGTTTTGTTTCATTATCTGTGAGACTATTCAGTGCTACATCTGCTGAAGGGCATAAAATCCATATTTTTGTTTTAAAAATGGGTCTACTTTGATGCAGCACCCAAATTTAATTACTCTTAAGGCTTTTTAGGATCCCAGATGAAAGATGCTACTGCAGTGTAAAGTTCTAATATTATTTATTTCCCTAGTCATCAACATTAGTTGATTTCTCCTTTCTTGAAACCTATTTATCATTTGTATAAATATAGTATTTGGGGAGCTTCCTGTATTAGATCATCTCCTGTCCTTTCAGTGCCCTTGATGTTCATTACACTTTCCTGGTGAGGCTTGCTGAGACATTAATGCAGTGGCCTCTCCCATTTTAATATTGCTAGAAGGGCTTTAATGTTACTTATTGCTATTGAGATGAGATTTGACAATTATTTTTCTTGTTTTTGCCTCATGTAAAATACAATCTTCTTTCTTATTAGGATGACCAGACTTTTCTCCCAATGTCAATATTGTCATTCACAAACATTTGTTATTTCCTCCTATAACGCTAAACATTGACTAGGTTCTGGGTCTGCCAAGCAGTTCCGGGGCTCTTAACCTTCTTCAAAAGCCAGCTCAGATTGTGTCTCCTCTGAGAAGTTACATCTGGCATGTCCTCCCCAGCCACCCACCTTGCCTAGTATGGTGGACAGTCTCTAAGGCACTCCCATGACCCTGTCTCCTGGCATTCACCCTTCATCTCCTCCCCTTAAGTGTAAGCAGCATGTGTGACTTGCTTCACATTAATAAAACATGGCAAAGGAGATGTCACTTCCATGGTTACATAAGACTCTAATATCTATCTTGCTGAGAAACTCCCTTGCTGGCTTTGATGAGCAAGCAGTCATGCTGGGGAGGCCCATGTGGCAGGGAATTTGACACCAGCAAGAAGAAACTGAGGCTCTCAGTCCACCACCAACAAGGAATTAAATGCATCCAACAACCTTGTAAGCTTAGAAGCAGATTCTTCCACAGTTAAGCCTTCAGATAAGGACCCAGCCCTGGCCAATACCTTGATTGAAGCCTTACAGAGGACCCAGCTATGTGGATACCTACCCCCCGTGGATACCTACTCCCCGTGGATACCTGCAACTGTGGATAGTACTGTACCCCGTACATACTATGCTTTTTTGACTTGATAACCAAGACAGCTACTAAGTGCCTAGCAGATGGGAAGTATATATGGTGTGGATACACTGGAAAAAGGAATGATTCATGTCCTGGGCAGGATGCAGTGGCATGGTGCAAGATTTCATTATGTTATTCAGAATGGTGCATAATTGAAAACTTATGAATTATTTCTGAAATTTTCCATTTAATATTTTTGAACCACAGTTGACTATGAGTAACTGAAACCATGGAAAGTAAAACTGTGGATAAGTAAAACTGTATTGGTTTAAGCTGCTAAGTTTGTGGTAATATTGTTATACAGCAATATAAAACTAATATATGAAGCTAATTTCTGCCTTTTCTATGGGCTGTATGTATATTGTATATAGCTCAGTTACTGTATTTAGATTGTACTATAATCTTTTTTTGCATGTTCAGACTTCCCATATACAATGAAGACCATAATAATAACTATTGAAGCAGAGTAGAGATGTACATAGAATCTCTCAAATATGCAAAAAGAAAAAGGTAGTTTGCTTTTATTTTCTCTAACTACTCTCATCTTAGTCTCAAGGCCCCATTTTCATGAGGGCTGTGTGTGTGGGGAGGAGCTGTTTCTCTTCTTTAAAAGCCTTTCTCTTATCCTTTCTCTAGAGGCATAGGGAAGGTTTACACATCCTCATGGCAGTAGGGGAGGATGGCTGGTTCAGGTGATGGTCCTTGTGCTGTTGTCTGTGTTCATGCTGGCCTCCTCAGAATTGTGAATTAATCCTCTCATTTCCAGGCATCCTGCTGGCATCTGCTGTTGAAGGCTGCAGCTGACATAACTCATGGCCTATCCTTTGGCCTGATCAGGAGCTGGTAGGCTTCTTTTTGCTGATTGAGCTCCACATTGACCCTTGCTGGCTGTGCAGATGCTCTAATCCTCTTCCATATTCTCCATCCAATTCTGGCCTGGAATGTCCATTCTGTAGTCTCTGCTATGGATCGCTTTCACACTAGCCTTGCCAGCCATATGGCAGTCCTCTTGGCCCTCAGTGGTCAACTAGCTTCTGTGTCACTCAGTGGGAGAGCCCACTAGACCATCTGAATCCCCTTCGTTCTACAAAGGAACTGGGAGAGATGTGGAACTCTTTGTGTCACATCTTGACAAAGGAATACCCTGTGAGATGGTCTTGTTCCACAGTTTCAGAGAAGTGGCACAAGCCCCATTCACTTTCAGCTTCTCTCTTATTTTGGATTATGTTCTTCTGGCCAGTGTAATGCCCAAGGAGGAGGCAGTGCTTAGTCTCTGAGAGACTCAGGTAGTGTCTTCTTTTTGCCTCCTTCTCTGCAAATCTCTCTATTACCACCACCTCTCCTGGAAGGGCTTCAGATTCCTCATTCTCCCTGGTGGGAACTCACCCTTATGTCATTTCCTTCTGCTTTCTTTCCCTACCCTAGACGGGACTTGCCCTTTCTTCCCTGGGACACTAAGCCTCATGGCTTAGCCTTGATGATATGCAGGCTTCAGGAAAAAAATTGCTTAACAATTAAGAGAGATGCATCAGAAGTGAATTGAAAAATATTTTCATTAAAAAATTATGTCATAAAGGAAAAGATGAATATATTTTACTCCACTGACTTTAAGAACTTATGTTCATCAAAAGATTCCATAAAGAGATTGAAAAGACGGGCCACAAATTGGGAAACGGTACTTGCACATGTACAGCTGACAAAAGGTTAGTTTCCAGAATACACAGAGTATGCCTAAGAATAGAGCCGAAAAAGACAAATGACCCAACAGAAAATTAGTTACAGGACACAAATAGGAATTCTCCAAAAGCATGAATGGCCAATAGACATATAAGAAGATTTTCAACCTTATTAGTAATCAGGGAGATGGAAGTTAAAATCACAGTGAGATACTATTTATACCCATAGAATTGGCAAAACCTGTAGTCTGATATTTAGTGTTGGGCACAATGCAGACTCTCATATATGGGATTTGGAGTACAAATTAGTACAACCACATCAGAAAACAAGTTGTCATTACCTAGGCAAAGCTGAATGTGGGCACATCCAGTAATTCCAGTCAGAGATCCCGAGAAACTCTTGCATCGAAACACCGGGAGACCTGCAGAATAATGTTCACAGCAAAGATTTGGAAACAATTGAAATGACCATCAACATGAGAATGAATTAATAATTAAATTGTGGTATATTTATGCCATACAATGCCATTCACCAGTGAAAGAAAACGAATGAACTACAGCTGCACAGTCAATATGGATGAATCTCAAAAATGCTTTGAGTGAACAAAGGAAAGTCACAGCATGAGGGAGAAAAAGCAAGCATGAGTCCTTTTATCTAAAGATTGAAAGCAGGCAAAAGCAAGCAATATTTTCTTTCTTTCTTTCTTTCTTTTTTTTTAATTGAGACAGGGTCTCGTTCTGTTGGCCTGGTTGGAGTGTAGTGGTGTGATCTCAGCTCACTGCAACCTCTGCCTCCCGGGCTCAAACCATCCTCCCACCTGAGCTTCCTGAGTAGCTAGGACCACAGGTGCCCACCACCACACCGGGCTAATTTTTTGTATTTTTCATACAAAATGGGGTTTCATACAAAATGGGGTTTCACCATGATCACCAGGCTGATCTAGAACTCCTGGGCTCAAGCCATCCACCTGCCTTGGCCTCCCAGAGTGCTGGGATTACAGGCATGAGCCACCATGCCTGGCCCAAGCAATATTTTCTTTAGGATACAAGAAAAAGAACATAATAAGATATGATAAAGCTTACCTCTTTGTAGGAGAGAAAGGAGGGAGAGGCAATTAGGAATGGACAACCCAAGGCTTCAAAGGTCATGATAACTTTCCATTTCTTAAGTCAGTCTATTTTATGTCTTCATTGTACAAGGTGCCATAGTGGTGCTGTACATAATTATTTTTAATTTCAGCAATATTCATGAAAGCTAGGCTCTTTTTATTTCTCTGATGAGATCAGGTGCATTCAGGGTGGTATGGCTATAGACTTTTTAAATTCCTTTGAGATGATGAAACTAAGCTGCATGAGACTTAAGTGTTTTGAACAAGGGTCCACAGGAAGTAAGAACAGACTAGAGAGGTTGAACCCAGGTCTGTCCCAAGCCCACATTCTATACATTTGATCATTCTGTGTCCCTGAAATACAACCTATATTTTACTAATCTCTGCACTCCTGTGCCCAGCTCAGAGTCTGGCATGTAGAAGGCATTCCTTAAACATTAGCAATATGCTGTTTCTTCATCCCTTGTTTTCTCTTTTAGATAATTTTAACCATTTTACTTAGATAGAAATTATTATAAATGAGTGTCTTAGTCCAGTTGTGTTGCTATGACAGAATACTACAAGGTAGATAATTTATAAAGAAAAGAAATGTATTTGGCTCACAGCTCTGGAGGCTGGGAAGTCCAAGGACATGGTGCCATAATCTGCTTGGCATCTGCTGAGGCTCTTGTTACTGTGACATTCCATGGTGGAAGGCATAATGGCAAGAGAGCTCAAGAGTGAACAAGAGGGGGCCAAACTTGCTTTTATAGCAAAGCCACTCTCATGATGACTAACCCACTCTCACCATAATGACATCAATCCACTCCTGAGAGCAGATCCCTCATTGCCTAATCACCTCTTGATGGTGCCACCTCCCAATACCACTACAATGACAATTTAAATTAAATTTAACAATTAAATTTCAACATGAGTTTTTGAAGGGATATTCAAACCATAGCAATAAGACTGGGCTTTTGGCATTTTTTTTTTCCTGCATGTCTCAGTGGAGTTCTGGTTGTCAGATACCCAAATGTCTCTGGCTAATTCAAGAAAAAAGGAATTTTTGCAAACATGTTGAAAACCTGTGCAGATAGAGTTGAATCATCAGGTCTTGGGTAGAAGCAGGCAGCAGGAATGAAAGAATATTCTCTTTGTGGCTCTTTCATTAGAGTGACTCATTCCTATCATTTTTGCCTCTGTGTTTCCTTGTTTCTGGGAGGGTGAGTGGTTGACCTCTCTGGGTTACATGCTCATCCTTTGGATGAGAAGAGACACTGTGACTGGCCATCCTACCAAGACCACATGGGATGGGGGAAGGACTAGTTCTCCAAAGGTAAGGTAGTTGCCTATTACCCCTGAAAAGAGAAACTCCTATTTCCCTGCTCACAGGACAGGCCATTGAGAGTTAGAAGAAGAAACATTAATTCTTCACCATCGCTCTTGGAGGAGGGGCTTAGAGCATCGGCAGCAGCATCTTCATGCTGGAAAAATACTTAGAAAGTTTTTTTTTTTAAATTAATAGACTTGAGAACCCAAGATGGCCGAATAGGAACAGCTCCGGTCTACAGCTCCCAGCGCGAGCGACGCAGAAGACGGGTGATTTCTGCATTTCCATCTGAGGTACCGTGTTCATCTCACTAGGGAGTGCCAGACAGTGGGCGCAGGTCAGTCGGTGAGCACACCGTGCGCCAGCCGAAGCAGGGGCGAGGCATTGCCTCACTCGGGAAGCGCAAGGGGTCAGGGAGTTCCCCTTCCAGGGGTGACAGACGGCACCTGGAAAATCGGGCCACTCCCACCCGAATACTGTGCTTTTCCGACCGGCTTAGGAAACGGTGCCCCAGGAGAGTATAGCCCGCACCTGGCTCAGAGGGTCCTACGCCCACGGAGTCTCGCTGATTGCTAGCACAGCAGTCTGAGATCAAACTGCAAGTCGGCAGCGAGGCTGGGGGAGGGGCGCCCGCCATTGCCCAGGCTCGCTTAGGTAAACAAAGCAGCCTGGAAGCTTGAACTGGGTGGAGCCCACCACAGCTCAAGGAGGCCTGCCTGCCTCTGTAGGCTCCACCTCTGGGGGCAGGACACAGACAAACAAAAAGACAGCAGTAACCTCTGCAGACTTAAATGTCCCTGTCTGACAGCTGTGAGGAGAGCAGTGGTTCTCCCAGCACGCAGCTGGAGATCTGAGAACGGGCTGACTGCCTCCTCAAGTGGGTCCATGACCCCTGACCCCCGAGCAGCCTAACTGGGAGGCACCCCCCAGCAGGGGCAGACTGTCACCTCACACGGCCGGCCAGGTACTCCAACAGACCTGCAGCTGAGGGTTCTGTCTGTTAGAAGGAAAACTAACAGAAAGGACATCCACACCAAAAACCCATCTGGACATCACCATCATCAAAGACCAAAAGTAGATAAAACCACAAAGATGGGGAAAAAACAGAGCAGAAAAACTGGAAACTCTAAAAACCAGAGTACCTCTCCTCCTCCAAAGGAACGCAGTTCCTCACCAGCAACGGAACAAAGCTGGACGGAGAATGACTTTGACGAGCTGAGAGAAGAAGGCTTCAGACGATCAAATTACTCTGAGCTACGGGAGGATATTCAAACCAAAGGCAAAGAAGTTGAAAACTTTGAAAAAAATTTAGAAGAATGTATAACTAGAATAACCAATACAGAGAAGTGCTTAAAGGAGCTGATGGAGCTGAAAACCAAGGCTCGAGAACTACGTGAAGAATGCAGAAGCCTCAGGAGCCGATGCGATCAAATGGAAGAAAGGGTATCAGCCCTGGAAGATGAAATGAATGAAATGAAGCGAGAAGGGAAGTTTAGAGAAAAAAGAATAAAAAGAAACGAGCAAAGCCTCCAAGAAATGTGGGACTATGTGAAAAGACCAAATCTACGTCTGATTGGTGTACCTGAAAGTGACGGGGAGAATGGAAACAAGTTGGAAAACACTCTGCAGGATATTATCCAGGAGAACTTCCCCAATCTAGCAAGGCAGGCCAACATTCAGATTCAGGAAATACAGAGAACGCCACAAAGATACTCCTCGAGAAGAGCAACTCCAAGACACATAATTGTCAGATTCACCAAAGTTGAAATGAAGGAAAAAATGTTAAGGGCAGCCAGAGAGAAAGGTCGGGTTACCATCAAAGGGAAGCCCATCAGACTAACAGCGGATCTCTCGGCAGAAACCCTACAAGCCAGAAGAGAGTGGGGGCCAATATTCAACATTCTTAAAGAAAAGAATTTTCAACCCAGAATTTCATATCCTGCCAAACTAAGCTTCATAAGTGAAGGAGAAATAAAATACTTTACAGACAAGCAAATGCTGAGAGATTTTGTCACCACCAGGCCTGCCCTAAAAGAGCTCCTGAAGGAAGCGCTAAACATGGAAAGGCACAACCGGTACCAGCCACTGCAAAATCATACCGAAATGTAAAGAACATCGAGACTAGGAAGAGACTGCATCAACTAACGAGCAAAATATCCAGCTAACATCATAATGACAGGATCAAATTCACACATAACAATATTAACTTTAAATGTAAATGGACTAAATGCTCCAATTAAAAGACACAGACTGGCAAACTGGATAAAGACTCAAGATCCATCAGTGTGCTGTATTCAGGAAACCCATCTCACGTGCAGAGACACACATAGGCTCAAAATAAAAGGATGGAGGAAGATCTACCAAGCAAATGGAAAACAAAAAAAGGCAGGGGTTGCAATCCTAGTCTCTGATAAAACAGACTTTAAACCAACAAAGATCAAAAGAGACAAAGAAGGCCATTACATAATGGTAAAGGGATTAATTCAACAAGAAGAGCTAACTATCCTAAATATATATGCACCCAATACAGGAGCACCCAGATTCATAAAGCAAGTCCTGAGTGACCTACAAAGAGACTTAGACTCCCACACATTAATAATGGGAGACTTTAACACCCCACTATCAACATTAGACAGATCAACGAGACAGAAAGTCAACAAGGATACCCAGGAATTGAACTCAGCTCTGCACCAAGCGGACCTAATAGACATCTACAGAACTCTCCACCCCAAATCAACAGAATATACATTTTTTTCAGCACCACACCACACCTATTCCAAAATTGACCATATACTTGGAAGTAAAGCTCTCCTCAATAAATGTAAAAGAACAGAAATTGAAACAAACTGTCTCTCAGATCACAGTGCAATCAAGCTAGAACTCAGGATTAAGAATCTCACTCAAAACCGCTCAACTACGTGGAAACTGAACAACCTGCTCCTGAATGACTACTGGGTACATAACGAAATGAAGGCAGAAATAAAGATGTTCTTTGAAACCAACGAGAACCAAGACACAACATACCAGAATCTCTGGGATGCATTCAAAGCAGTGTGTAGAGGGAAATTTATAGCACTAAATGCCCACAAGAGAAAGCAGGAAAGATCCAAAATTGACACCCTAACATCACAATTAAAAGAACTAGAAAAGCAAGAGCAAACACATTCAAAAGCTAGCAGAAGGCAAGAAATAACTAAAATCAGAGCAGAACTGAAGGAAATAGAGACACAAAAAACCCTTCAAAAAATAAATGAATCCAGGAGCTGGTTTTTTGAAAGGATCAACAAAATTGATAGACCGCTAGCAAGATTAATAAAGAAAAAAAGAGAGAAGAATCAAATAGATGCAATAAAAAATGATAAAGGGGATATCACTACTGATCCCACAGAAATACAAACTACCATCAGAGAATATTACAAACACCTCTATGCAAATAAACTAGAAAATCTAGAAGAAATGGATAAATTCCTCGACACATACACCCTCCCAAGACTAAACCAGGAAGAAGTTGAATCTCTGAATAGACCAATAACAGGAGCTGAAATTGTGGCAATAATCAATAGCTTACCAACCAAAAAAAGTCCAGGTCCAGATGGATTCACAGCCGAATTCTACCAGAGGTACAAGGAGGAGCTGGTACCATTCCTTCTGAAACTATTCCAATCAATAGAAAAAGAGGGAATCCTCCCTAACTCATTTTATGAGGCCAGCATCATCCTGATACCAAAGCCTGGCAGAGACACAACAAAAAAAGAGAATTTTAGACCAATATCCTTGATGAACATTGATGCAAAAATCCTCAATAAAATACTGGCAAACAGAATCCAGCAGCACATCAAAAAGCTTATCCACCATGATCAAGTGGGCTTCATCCCTGGGATGCAAGGCTGGTTCAATATACGCAAATCAATAAATGTAATCCAGCATATAAACAGAACGAAAGACAAAAACCACATGATTATCTCAATAGATGCAGAAAAGGCCTTTGACAAAATTCAACAACCCTTCATGCTAAAAACTCTCAATAAATTAGGAATTGATGGGACGTATCTCAAAATAATAAGAGCTATTTATGACAAACCCACAGCCAATATCATACTGAATGGGCAAAAACTGGAAGCATTCCCTTTGAAAACTGGCACAAGACAGGGATGCCCTCTCTCACCACTTCTATTCAACATAGTGTTGGAAGTTCTGGCCAGGGCAATTAGGCAGGAGAAGGAAATCAAGGGTATTCAATTAGGAAAAGAGGAAGTCAAATTGTCCCTGTTTGCAGATGACATGATAGTATATCTAGAAAACCCCATTGTCTCAGCCCAAAATCTCCTTAAGCTGATAAGCAACTTCAGCAAAGTCTCAGGATACAAAATCAATGTGCAAAAATCACAAGCATTCTTATACATCAATAACAGACAAACAGAGAGCCAAATCATGAGAGAACTCCCATTCACAATTGCTTCAAAGAGAATAAAATACCTAGGAATCCAACTTACAAGGGATGTGAAAGACCTCTTCAAGGAGAACTACAAACCACTGCTCAAGGAAATAAAAGAGGATACAAACAAATGGAAGAACATTCCATGCTCATGGGTAGGAAGAATCAATATCATGAAAATGGCCATCCTTCCCAAGGTAATTTACAGATTCAATGCCATCCCCATCAAGCTACCAATGACTTTCTTCACAGAATTGGAAAAAACTACTTTAAAGTTCATATGGAACCAAAAAAGAGCCCGCATCGCCAAGTCAATCCTAAGCCAAAAGAACAAAGCTGGAGGCATCACACTACCTGACTTCAAACTATACTACAAGGCTACAGTAACCAAAACAGCGTGGTACTGGTACCAAAACAGAGATATAGATCAATGGAACAGAACAGAGCCGTCAGAAATAATGCCACATATCTACAAGTATCTGATCTTTGACAAACCTGACAAAAACAAGAAATGGGGAAAGGATTCCCTATTTAATAAATGGTGCTGGGAAAACTGGCTAGCCATATGTAGAAAGCTGAAACTGGATCCCTTCCTTACACCTTATACAAAAATCAATTCAAGATGGATTAAAGACTTAAATGTTAGACCTAAAACCATAAAAACCCTAGAAGAAAACCTAGGCATTACCATTCAGGACATAGGCATGGGCAAGGACTTCATGTCTAAAACACCAAAAGCAATGGCAACAAAAGCCAAAATTGACAAATGGGATCTAATTAAACTCAAGAGCTTCTGCACAGCGAAAGAAACCACCATCAGAGTGAACAGGCAACCTACAAAATGGGAGAAAATTTTCGCAACCTACTCATCTGACAAAGGGCTAATATCCAGAATCTACAATGAACTCCAACAAATTTACAAGAAAAAAACAAACAACCCCATCAAAAAGTGGGCGAAGGACATGAACAGACACTTCTCAAAAGAAGACATTTATGCAGCCAAAAAACACATGAAAAAATGCTCACCGTCACTGGCCATCAGAGAAATGCAAATCAAAACCACAATGAGATACCATCTCACACCAGTTAGAATGGCAATCATTAAAAAGTCAGGAAACAACAGGTGCTGGAGAGGATGTGGAGAAATAGGAACACTTTTACACTGTTGGTGGGACTGTAAACTAGTTCAACCATTGTGGAAGTCAGTGTGGCGATTCCTCAGGGATCTAGAACTAGAAATTCCATTCGACCCAGCCATCCCATTACTGGGTATATACCCAAAGGACTATAAATCATGCTGCTATAAAGACATATGCACACGTATGTTTATTGCGGCATTATTCACAATAGCAAAGACTTGGAACCAACCCAAATGTCCAACAATGATAGACTGGATTAAGAAAATGTGGCACATCTACACCATGGAATACTATGCAGCCATAAAAAATGATGAGTTCACGTCCTTTGTAGGGACATGGATGAAATTGGAAATCATCATTCTCAGTAAACTATCGCAAGAACAAAAAACCAAACACCGCATATTCTCACTCATAGGTGGGAATTGAACAATGAGAACACATGGACACAGGAAGGGGAACATCACACTCTGGGGACTGTTGTGGGGTGGGGGGAGGGGGGAGGGATAGCATTGGGAGATATACCTAATGCTAGATGACGGGTTGGTGGGTGCAGCGCACCAGCATGGCACATGTATACATATGTAACTTACCTGCACATTGCGCACGTGTACCATAAAACCTAAAGTATAATAATAAAAAAAAAAAAAAATCAAAAAAAAAAAAATAAAAAATAAATTAATAGACTTTATTTTTTAGGACAGATTTAGATTCAAGAAAAAATTGAGCAGATAGTACAGACAGATCCCATGAAGCTCCACCATCCACTAGTTTCCCCTGTTATTAACATCTCACATTAGTGTGGTACATTTGTTAAAATTGACAAACCAATATTAACACATTATTATTAATTAAAATCCATAGTTTACATAAAGTTTTGCTCTTTGTGTTGAACAATTCTACGGGTTTTGACAAAAGCATAATTCTTGTATCCTACAGAATAGTTTCATACCCTAAAAATCCTCTGTGCTTCACCTATTCATCTCTTTCCCTATCCCACTTAGTACATTCAGACAATGGAATATTATTCAGTGCTAAAAAGAAATGAGCTACTAAGGAGGTAAAAGTTCTTCTCTATGATGAAAACTAAAAAGCACTGATGAAAGAAATCAAAGAGGGCACCAAAAATGAAAAGATATCTCATGCTTGTGGATTAAAATAAATAATATTGTTAAAATGGCCCTACTACTCAAAGCAATATACAGATTTAATGTAATCACTATCAAAATACCAATACCAATGACATTTTTTCATAGAAATAGAAAAAAAATTCTAAAATTTATATGGAACCACAAAAGATCCCAAATAGCCAAAGCTATCTGAGCAAAAAGAAAGCTGGAAGCATCACACTGCTTGTCTTCAAAAATATACTACAAAGCTATAGTAACCAAAATAGCAGGCAGACAGAGCAGTAGAACAGAACAGAGAATCTAGAAATAAATGCATCTATTTACATATCACAGATTTTTGACAAAGGAGTCAAGAACACACACTGGGGGAAAGAAAATCCTCTTCAATAAATGGTGCTGGGAAAACTATATATCTATATGCAGAAGAATGAAACGAGACCCCTGTCTGTCACCATGTACAAAAATCAACTCAAAATGGATTAAAGACGTAAATGTAAGACCTAAAACTATAAAATGACTAGAAGAAAACATGGGGGAAATGCTTCAGGACATTGATCTAAGCAAAGATTTTATGGGTGACACTTCATAAGCACAGGCAACAAAAACAGATATAGACAAATGGGATTATGTCAAGTTAAAAAGCTTCCGCACAGCGTAGGAAACAATTGATAGAAAGAAGAAACAAACCTGTAGAGTGGGAGAAAATATTTGCAAACTATTAAGCTCACAAGGCACTAATATCCAGAATATACAAGGAAATCAAACAACTCAACAGGAAAAAAGAAACAAATAATTCAATTTAAAAAGTGGGCAAAGGATCTGAAGAGACATTTTGCAAAAGACTTACAAATGGCCAACTAGTGTGTGAAAAACTTGCTCAACATCACTAATCATTAGGGAAATGCAAACCAAAACCACAATGAGATGTCATTTCACCCCAGTTAGAATGGCTACTATCAAAAAGACAAAAATAACAAATGCTGGTGAGGATGCAGAGAAAAGGGAACTTTTATACACTGTTGGTGGGAATGTAAATTAGTACAGCTATTATGGAAAACAGTATGGAGACTTCTCAAAAAATTAAAAATAGAACTACCATATGATTCAGTAATCCCATTGCTGGGAATTTATCCAAAGGAAAGGAAATCAGTACACCAAAGAGATATCTACACCCCATGTTTATAGCACAACTATTCGTAATAGCCAAGATATGGAATCGACCTAAATGTCTATCAACAGATGAATAAGTAGGGAGAATGTGGTATATATACACAATGGAATACTATTTAGCCATAAACATGAATAAAATCCTGTCATTTGAGGCAACATGGATAAACCTGGAGGACATTATGTTAAGTGAAATAAGTCAGGCACAGAAATATAAATAATGCATGTTCTCACTTATATACGGGAGCTAAAAAAGTTGAGCTCATGAAAGTAGAGTAGAATTGTGATTATTAGAGGTTGGAAAACGTAGTGGGGAGGGGAGGATAGGGAGAGGTTGGTTAATGAATACAAAATTACAGCTAGATAGGAGAAATAAGTTCTAGTGTTCTGTAGCCCTGTAGGATGAATATAGCTAACAGCAATTTATTGTATATTTTCAAAACACTGGCAGAGAAGGTTTTGAATGTTCCCAACACAAATAAATGATACATATTTGAGGTGATGTATATGTGAATTACCTGGATTTGATCATTACACATTGTATACATGTATTGGAGTATCACTTTGTATCCCATAAATACGTACAAATACATGTGTCAACCAAAAATAAAAGGAAAAAAGTTAATAAAAAAAGAACAGAAAAAAGAGAATGAGCTATCAAACCATAAAAATACATGGAAAAGCCTTAAATGGACATTGCTAAGTGAAAGAAGCCAATCTGAAGAGGCTACGTACTGTATGAGTCCAACTGTATGGCATCAGGAAAAGGCACAACTATAGGACAGTAAAAGATCAGTGGTTGCTAGGGGTTGGGGGGAGAGGGATGAATGGGTAGAGCACCGGGCATGTGCAGGGCAGCAAAACCACTCTGTACAAGTAGTTTGTGCATTTGTCAAAATTGCATATGGAGAATTTGGAAAGAATCAGAGTGAAAAAGAAAATAAATCTTAAAGTGCACAGTATTTTGCTTCATTTCTATATGCTGAGGAAGACAGAAAGAACATTCTGAAGGGTCGTGGGGAGAGAGATTAGTGACATGCTTGTGCCTTCTTCATGAGCTCACCAATTATATCTCTGTATCTCAAGGTAGTTTACTAATATCACCTATTATATTACACTAATATAATTATATTCTAGTATAGAACTTATTAGTAAATGATATAATGGTTTAGTAGATGAAAATTTCAGACATAGATGTGGGGATACATAGATTTGACAAAGACTAGATTATGTTTAAATAAACAAGAGCTGGGTATAAAATGGAGAGTAGCTTGAATCTTTAGGATAATGATATTGTTAACTCTAATACATTCAATATTGAGAGTAATTTTTGAAAAGACAATACATATAATAAACAAAAATATCCAAGAGAAGAATAACTGAAGGTCACAAGATTTGCTGAATGCCAAATAGGAGAGGGTCTGGGTGCAATAATGTACAATGATAATGGGTTCAATAAGGTGTTGTCTTCAGCAACAATACAAAAGCAAATTCAAATAGCTGAAGATGATCTACTTTGAAAAAAGAAACCTAAACCCAAAGTACATGATTTAAAATATTAGAAGTCTTACTGCTCTCAAGGAATGGAAAAGGAAGAGAAAGTTAATCATAAATGTGGCACTGAGTCATGCTGGTGGCCCACAGCCTGAAATCCTGTCCCTGCAGTGACTCTGAGGGGTGTTTTGTGTCAGGTCAGGCCTGGCCCTGGGCTCCCAGATTACACAGTTATCGACTTATTATTTATGAAATGATATAAATGTCAATTATTTATATTTTCACCTTGTGTCAGCTTTGGTCTAATGCTTTCTACTGATAATATCTTATATTGTACCTAAAGCTAGTATTTTCAAACTTTAAATAATGTCTTCTCATTTTAGAGTCCTGGAACTTAAAGAACAGATCTCTGTTCCCTGCATGTGTTTCTTCTATGGTTTTGAGATTAAAGAGTAAACTTTAGTCTTAAATACTCTCAACTTTAAAATCCAAGCCCTCTCTCTCTGTCCCATGTATAGAAATCGCACCACCCGTTTAGACTGTTGTGGTTTCTTCTGCCTGAATCTTTTTCATGCCTTTTGCATCTTTCTTGAGGTCTAACCACAGAACTCATACAGTTTTTCAGGTAAAGACGCATGATGACTTTGAATAAGGGTGGGCTAATGCTACTGTTAAAAGTTTAATTCAGGGACTTAGTGTTCTGCAGCACTAACTGCGGGTCAGATGGATTGGACTCTGTTACCGAGGTGGTCTTTGACAGCAGGGTGACCTTAGGCAAGTCATTTGACCTCCTTTGAGCCTCAGTTTCTTCTCCTGTTTTACATACCTCCCAGGGTAATCACAGGACCAAATGAGACAAAGTATAGATCAGAGTAAAGACACATATCTTTATTTTTTTCTGATTTAAAATTAGTATGTGTGCCAGGTGTCGTGGTTCACACCTATAATTCCAGCGCTTTGGGAGGCCAAGGCAGAAGGATCACTTGAGCCCGGGAGTTAGAGACTAGCCTGGGGAACATAGGGAGATTCTCTCTACAAAAAAAATTAAAAAAACTAGCCAGACATGGTGACACATGCCTGTAGTCTTAGCTACTTTGAAGACCGAGGTGGGGGGATCACTTGAGTCCGAGAGGTTGAGGCTGCAGTGAGTCATGATCACCTCACTGCACTCTAGCTTAGACAACAGAATGAGAGCCTGTCTCAATTTTTCTTAAATTAATATGTGCTTGTAAAAAAACAAAGTATAAAAGGAATATGAAATGAAAGGAAAATTTCTAAAGATAATGAGTAAGGGGCCGGGTACAGTGGCTCACAACTATAATCCCAGCACATTGGGAGGCCAAGGTAGGTGGATCACTTGAGCCCAGGAGTTTGAGACCAGCCTGCACAACATGGTGAAACCGCATCTCTACTAAAAATACAAAAATTAGCTGGGCGTGGTAGCTTGTGCCTGTAGTCTCAGCTACTCATGTGGCTGAGGAATGAGAATTGCCTAAACCTGGGAGGCGGAGGTTGTAGTGAGCCGAGATCACACCATTGAACTCCAGCCTGGGTGACAAAGTAAGACTCTGTCTCAAAAAAAGAAAAGAAATAATAATGACTAGGACTAGCTTGGTTATACACAGATTTTTTTCTCTCAGACTAATAACATGTAATATGATTATTATTTATTTCTTACAAAAACAAGGTCATTCAATTTTTTTCTTCTTTCATTTCATACATTGTGACGTCTTTCCAGGTCAGTGCATAGAGAGCTACACATTATTTCCATGCCTCCATAGGACCCTAATTTGCATGGGTGCTCCATAAATTATTTAACCAATTTCATGGTGGTAGCTATTTGAGCTTGTCTCCAATTTTTTACCATTGGAAACAATGCTGCAACAAACAGTGTTGCGCTACAATATTTTTATATACTTGAGTGATTATTTCTATATATTCCTAGGAAAGAAATTGCTGGGTCAAATGTATGTGCATTTAAATTTTGAAGGATATTGCTAACTTGGACAAGTGTTTTAAAGCCGTGGGGGCTCTCCGGAAATACTAATTATTCAACTGGATTCCAGAAAGCAAGCAGTGAGTACAGGTCAGAGAATGAGACTCGCAACAGAGACTGGGAACAGAGTAGGTGCAGGCACAAGTCACTTATCCTATCTGTGACTCAGTTTCTTCATCTGTAAAGTAGAGATAAAAATAGTTTGCATCTGGTAGGATTGTTGTGAGGATTAAATGAGATAATATATGGTAAGTGCTAAGAATCCTGAGCAGCATAGAGAAAGCACTATATAATGAGAGATGTTGTTATTAGGATTATTTTGGGCCAGAACTGTAACCCTGACATAGGCTGTTCATTGCCTCCCAGAGCAGGGCTGAACTCAGCAGGTAGCCAGGCACCCTGGGGAGTCCTCCTGGCATGAACTCTCCACCTACCTTCTTTATTATTACTTATTTTGTTTTATTTATTTTATTTTTTTGAGACAGAGTCTTGCTCTGTTGCCCAAGCTGGAGTGCAGTGGCGTGATCTCAGCTCACTGCAACCTCTGCCTCTAGGATTCAAACGATTCTCATGCTTCAGCCTCCCAAGTCACCTGTCTTCTTTAGACATGATCTGATTCGTTTCTTCCTCTTCCATAACCCTCTGAAATCATTTTACAGTTTATCTGTGAGCTTGGCATGCGGGGAGCCAGAAAACCTTCTGTCACTGACCTCTTTCAGACCCTTTAAAGATGAGTCCAGCTCTGATCCCCATGAAGGGAGAAGCAAACTACTTTTTACTGAAACCCTGCCATGTACTAGACTTTATCACACTTACAAAAATATATATATACATGACTTCCTTGAATCCTCACTCTACCCCACGATGTCAGTATGACTATCGCCATTTTAGAGAGGAGTAATTGGAGGTATAATGATCTTAAGGAACTTGCCAAAGCCACACAGTTAATATGTGGCAGAACTGGAATTTGGCCCAGAACTGGCCTCAAAGTCCCTACTTGTTCCATGGTGCCTACGAACTCTGAGCCCAGAGATGTCCTTAGCCATATCCATACTCTGGATCCTGACTCAGAACCACTTCTGTGTCTATAACTTTTAATAGCCTTTGGTGGAGAATCTTGTTTCATATCCTTTAAAGTTGAAATGACCTTCATAGCTGGCTTGGGGTTGTTAACAAATCTATTTATTCCAGAGGATCACAGAAGCCTTAGTGTGATTGGCCCAATGGGCCCTTTCTTTTTCTTTTCTTTTTTTTTTTTTGAGATGGAGTCTTGCTCTGTCGCCCAGGCTGGAGTGCAGCGGCGCAATCTCGGCTCACTGCGACCTCTGCCTCCCGGGTTCAAGCAATTATCCTGCGTCAGCCTCCTGAGTAGCTGGGACTACAGGTGTGCGGCACCATGCCTGGCTAATGTATTTTTAGTAGAGACGGAGTTTCCCCACGTTGGCCAGGCTAGTCACGATCCCCTTGCCTTGGCCTCCCAAAGTGCTGGGATTACAGGCGTGAGCCACCGCGCCTGCCCCCAGTGGGCCCTTTCATAAGCATTCAAGGGTCTCAACTGTTTTCATGTACAGCACCATGCAGAAGGGAATGGTAGTGTGGCTGCCCCAGTCTTCTCTGCACAAATGACCTTTGTCCTTTGTCATGGTGATCATTGTTGGAGTTGTTTACTTCCACCTATTTGGATATAGGACTGTTCCACTTTCTTCTTAAGATCAAAGCAGAAAATTCAGAATCCACTCTTCTTTATGTTACCCTGGGCAATTTTTTTACATTGTGATGATCAAATGGCATCGATGCCTATCTCAGCTGTTAGGTGTCTTTGGTGCATTTAAAGGATTATTTTGTATCTTCTTCAATTCTCCTTTGCCCTTGAAGGAGCACACTTCCCCTTGCTTCCTCGGGATGAATTTCAATTGTTAAGCTGCCTGCCCCCTGGTCTTAGCAGCCTAATATAACTCTTTAGTCAAATGAGTCATGACTGGTCTTTGCATTGGGGAGTTTGGGTCTGATGATCTGCACAACTCTCTTTTCAGATCTTTTAATAAGTAATGTTAATATAAGCTCAAAATTTTCTGACGATTCTTTTTCAAACTCCTTCTTTTGGAGTATCTAAGGAAGTACTTGGATATTCTTGATATTTCTCTCAACTGGAGTGAGGGCCTGGTGGTTTTTTTCCCTTTCCTTTTCTATCCTGAATGGCGACTCCGATGTTCCTTTCATACTGAACTTCCTGCAGGCTTTCCTGTCTGTTACTTGGAACTGTGTCTAGGGTATTTTCTTTCTTTGTAGTTTCTAAGGCTACCTGTACTTGGAAGCTATCATTTATATCTTTCTTTTACATAGGACTGGCTGGCCTTGCCCATTGAGGGAACTGACTGCAGTGATAGGTATAATTTGAAAGGGGCTGAGAAGGACTTCTCCCCCAAACCTTCTATCATGGGTTTTCATTCATTCGATAAATATTAATTAAGCATGTTCTGTGTGCTTAATATAAACTGAGATGTAGTAATGAACAAGACAGACCAGATCCTTGCTTGCATGGAGCCTCCATTCCCGAGGATGTTTATTGGAGGGTGGGGAATGCGGGGAGATGGATAAGCAAGCAAGGGGGTCTAAAGGGTGCCAAGTGTGATGAAGTCAATGAAAAGGGAGCTGTGGCAGGGCATGATGGGGAGGAAAAGCCTCTCTGAGGAGGTGATCTTTGTCTGACATTTAAATGATACAAAGAAGCCAGAACCTTTGGCAAGCCCAGGCAAAGGAAACAGCAAGTGCAAATGCCCTGAGGCAGGACAAGTTTGGTTGATTCAGAGAGCTGAAAGGAAAACAGGGTGGCTGGAGCAGAGTCAGCAAGGGCAGGAAAGACAAGAAATGAGAGCAGGGAGGTCGGGGGGGCCAGATTGTGTAGCCACCTTGGGGTCAAGACGAGAAGTTCAGATTTTACGTCCACCATGCAATGCAAAGTCATTAGAGGAGAGTGCCATGATTTAATTTATGTTTCTGAGAGGCTTCTCTGGCTGCTGTGTAGAGAATAGATTATAAAAGGACAAGCTGGAAATCAGAGCCCAGTTGGGAGGATATTTCCATTCCTAATGTGAGATGATGGTGGCTTAGACTAGGAGATGGAGAGAGGCGTCTGGGTTTGGGAGATATTTTGGAGGCAGAGCAGTCTTACTGATGGATTAGACATGGAGAGGAAGTCGAGGGAAGAATCATAACCATCACCTTGGCTTTTGGTTTGAGGCTGAATGGACAGTGGATTTTACTTACTGAAATGGGGAACACGGGAGGAGGAACTGGTTGTATGTGTGTGGGGAGGGTGAGAGCTTTGTTTAGGTCGGAAGTCTCAAGCAGGCATCAGGCTGGAAGAGCCTGCAGCTGAGAAGAGAAGCTCTGTGGATGCCTCACTTTATGTTCCCCCATACTGGGAGTAGGACTCTATTTAGAGTCTGCAGCAAGAGAGAAGAGGGATCATGGCAGATGGGAAGCAGGACTAGATTGAAGCTCCCACATGGATGGACAGAGCAGTGTGTGGAGACTTGCATCGTGGTTTTTTGCTCCAGAACTACTGCAGGAATAAACCAGGAAGGCTGAGAGGACCCACAAACTCTCTGAAGGAAGTGGATTACTCCTGCAGGACCTGGGAGACACCCCAAATACTGTGCTGATATCCACGGCTGAGAGACCTGCAGACAGTTCACATCACAGGACTGTGCACACAACTCCCAGTGCCAACCCCTGGAGCCTGGTAGACCTGCTGGGTGGCTAGTTCCAGAAGAGAGATAACAATCACTACAGCTCCCAGGAAGCCACATCCTTAGGAAAAGGGGGAGAGTACTGCACCAAGGGAATACTCCGTGGGACAAAATAATCTGAACAGCAGCCTTGAGCCTTAGCTCTTCCCTCTGACATAAAGTCCGCAGCAGGAACACGAGGCCTGGACATGAAGATACTTCCTAAGTGCTTAATGGATTGAGTTGTTCTCATTAAAACATAAATATCCTCCCAAAGTGATAACTCATTGCATGTCTTTAGTCATCTCAATTAGTATGAATTTACGTGTTTATTTTATGACAGCTATTTGAAAGCTGATGTTTAAGGAGGGGTAACAGAAAGACTTTAGCAGCACTGGGCACCTTTGAGAGACAAGCTGAGCCTTATGAGTATCCCAGGAAGGAGAGGAAGGATGATAAAGGGGAGTCAAGAAAAAACTGCAGCAAATGTAACTTTGCCTAGGGCTACTGTAATTCCTTCATTTCCAGGAATTATACATTTTCAAATGTATACATTGAAATTATACATTTTTCAAATGTATAATTACTGCCTGCCTTGTTTTTTAAAAAAACAAAGACTAAAAACAACAACAAATGACTAATTTTGCAGAACATTTCCAGTTCATTTTGTTTATTCTAGTCAGGCGTTCTGTTGCATAAGTTGTATTATGATGTGTTTATAATGTATAGAATTTCTGCCTACAGACAGATTCATAAAATGCTTTGCTATTTGGGGACATTTTTGTATAATACTACAGTTAAAACCTGATGAACTAGTCTTCTGTGAGCTGGCGGTATATTCCATTTTTGAGAAAATAATCTCTGATAATCACCGAATACTCACTTTGTGACAGATGTTGCATTCAGTGCTCATTTCTGAGTTCCTTGGGGATAGCAACCGACCTGGATCTCAAAGTCTGTCTGGGCTGGCCTTGTGGAGACTCAGTGAAGTTTTGAATGAAAAAAATATATTTAAATTAAGGCCAATAACAATGAATGAAACTGTTCTTTGTAGTTTTGTTCTTTTGAATCAAAACGAAATAAAATAGCCTATAATTCCAGCACACTGGGAGGCCGAGGTGGGAGGATCACTTGAGCTCAAGAGTTCAAGATCAGCCTGGACAATATAGTGAGACCTCGTCTCTACCAAAAATAAAAAAAAAATTAGCCAGGCGTGGTGGCACATGCCTGCAGTCCCAGCCACTCTGGAGGTTGAGGCAGGAGGATTGCTTGAACCCAGCAGATTGAGGCTACAGTGAGCTATGATTGCACCACTGCATTCCAGCCTGGGTGACAGAGCAAGACTATCTCAAAAACAAACAAACAAACAAACAAACAAGCAGAAAAATAAAATAAAACAAACCAGAGGCTTCCACGTTAGGCTTTTGGGTAACTCTACCCATTGGGCTGACTTCTTTCTGTGGTGGGAGTGAGTTTTCCTTCTCTACGTTGGGTGCAATCACTGTTACATTGCTTTGATTTTCTGAGTAGAATGAAATCCAACTCTGTGTTTCTGTGATAAGGAAGTAAAGAGAAGGAAGTTTAATCTTGATGATGTTTTGAGGAGCCCTTTGATTTGTTCAAGGACAATTTAAAAATAAATGTAAAATCATGATTTTCAAATAAATATAAAAATGAACAATATGAAAGATTTTACTTAACTCATTAATGAGGAAACAGGAAGATGTCACTACTGGCTCAAAGGAGAATTCAAACCATACACTATATCGGCCATCAGGAATGCTGAAATGAACTTACAAATAGGCGCAAATCTGGTCAATATCCATAGGTCAATAATCAACTGTGTTCCACCAGACAAAATTCATTTGCATTTCAGTGGGCAAGAATCATCCACGTTACTACCTGTATCAGTTTCCTAGGGCTGCTGTAACCAAGTACCACAAACTAGGGGGCTTAAACAACAGAGAAGAATTGTCTCCTGGTTCTGGATGCTGGAAGTTCGAAATCAAGGTGTCACCAGGGCCATGCTCCCTAAGTGATCTGGGGAGGATCCTTCCTTGTCTCTTCTGGCTTCTGGTGGTTGCCTGTAAACCCTGGCGTTCCTTGGTGTGCAGCTGTGGCACTTTCGCCCCTGCCTCCATTGTCACCCGGTGCTCTCCTGTCATGTCTCTGTATCTCCTCTTCTTCTTCTCCTTTTTTTTTTTTTTCCTGAGACGGAGTCTCACTTTGTCACCCAGGCTGGAGTGCAGTGGCATGATCTTGGCTCACTGAAACCTCCACCTCCTGAGTTCAAGCAATTCTCCTATCTCAGCCTCCTAAGTAGCTGGGATTACAGGCACCTGTCACCATGCCTGGCTAATTTTTGTATTTTTGGTAGAGACGGGGTTTCACCTTGTTGACCAGGCTAATCTTGAACTCCTGACCTCAAGTGATCTGCCCGCCTTGGCCTCCCAAAGTGCTGTGATTACAGGCCTCCCAAAGTGCTGTGATTACAGGCCTCCCAAAGTGCTGTGATTACAGGCCTCCCAAAGTGCTGTGATTACAGGCATGAGCCACCACACCCGGCCTTCTTCTCTTCTTATAAGGACACCAGTCATGTTGAATTAAGGGTCCACTATACTCCAGTATGCCCTCCTCTTAACTAATTATACCTGCAATGACCCTATTCAAATAAAGTCACTTTCTGAAGTACTGGGTGTTAGGACTTGGACATATCTTTTGGGGACACAATTCAACTCACAACACTACCTATTTTCTTTTTCTTTTCTTTTCTTTTTTTTTTTTTTTTTTTTGAGACAGAGTCTTGCTCTGTCGCCCAGGCTGGAGTGCAGTGGTGCAATCTCGGCTCACTGCAATCTCCGCCTCCTGGGTTCAAGTGATTCTCCTGCTTCAGCCTCCCAAGTAGCTGGGACTACAGGCGCACACCATCATGCACAGCTAATTTTTTGCATTTTAGTAGAGATGGGGTTTCACCGTGTTGCCCAGGCTGGTCGCGAACTCCTGAGCTCAGGCAATCTGCCTGCCTCGACCTCCCAAAAGTGCTGGGATTATAGGCGTCAGCCACCACACCCGGCCAACACTACCTATTTTGTACAACTACAAAATATTAATAGTAAAATAGCTCAAAGGTCAGGAAAGATGTGACAGACAAGATACCCAGTACCATTTTTTTTTCCACTTCAGTCTTTTAACACTTTTCCTGACATTCTTCCTAGGGTTGCCCCCAAATTTGGTGATCTTTAATCCACACTGGTCCCCAATGATATGCTTGCGAAAAGGCAAGAAGGTTTACTGCTCTGGGCTAGCTGGGCATGGAGATGTGGCCAAGGCTCAAGGCCCCTGTGTTAAATTCAGGTGCTGACTCAAACTTGCCAGGTAACTAGGCACATGTTTCTGAGGTGCTGCCCCAGCCCAGGGTGCTGTGTGGGTAAAGCAAGTGTTTGGTCTTCTCTAAATGGCCAAATTTCGCTCCCGTCTCAGCCTCAGTGGCATCTACTGCCTGCTCCACCCTTCCAAAGCTCTGAGCATTCCTCACCACTCCCTTCCAATCTCCCAAGGTGCCTGTGGAAACTCTCTGTCTTTCTCCTCTGAGTTTCTCCTCCTCATGCATCCCTGCTACATATATTCAGGGCACCCACACAGTGCAATTGTGGGATGGCTTTTGCCTTGGAAGAGTCAACAGCAGCATGCACTTGGAGAGTGGAGAACAGATTGATGAATTCAAGGAAGGTTGATGTGGAAAGGAACAGGAGTTTCCAGTTCCCTCTGAGTCGGGAGCAGAGGACCCTCTTCCCTGCACATTCTGATGATGACGGTTTTATGATATTGCTGCTTAAATTGCTCCCCTCAGATTAAACTACCTCCCCTTCTCTCTGCTCTGCTTCTCTTTCATCTGAGGAGCAATGGTGTCCAGTTGGTAAGCATGGGAGTACAGTTCCACCAATTCGGATATTTTTTCAGACTTCTGCAGGAACACCTCTGGGCTCTGGCCATGGGTAGGGGCCAGTGATGTTGTGAAACATCTTGCAGTGCACCAGACAAGTGCATGTTTTGCCCATTTCAGTCTTTTAACATAGAATTCAAGGTGTCAGCAGGGCCCCCCGAACACCTGCCCCCTTCCGCCCAGCCCCAACAAAGCATCGTCAAGTCCAGAATGTCAATAGTGCTGAGGTTGAGAAATCTTAGTTTAAAAGAAAGAAAAAACGACAACTACATTTTAAAATGACAAAATAATACATGCTTCTTATCAAAAAAATTAGAAATACAGATAAGCTAAAAAGAAAAATGCAAGCCTCCTGAATTCCCAGAAAATCACATTTTTTACTAAGTTAAATAATTTTTTTCTTAAAGATATATTAAGAGTAAATTGAATCCTTTCTCATTCTCGGTAAAACTCAGAAGCAAAATATTTATTTTTGTTCATTTATAAAATTCAATGGATTGAAGCAAGTTGGCTCAAGTTTTTATAGGATATCAGGAAGAAAAAGCAAAGTTACAAATAAGGACTAAATCTTTAATACACTGGACTGATTCCAGATGTATTTCTAGACATGAAAATGCACCCAAAGTGCAGAGAAGAGGACTTTGTCAGAGGTATAGGGAACTTTTGAGCCTCCTCCCTTTCCGGCACCTCGCTGGAGGGTGAACACATTTTAGACAACGGTGCTTCAGTAGAAGGAGCTGGCGATAGTTGCTATTTTTAAAATAGAAGGCTTCTAAAATAGTAAGATGTTAAAATAATGATCTGTGAAAGGGGAGAAGCCCTTTTGTGGAGTTGAAAGCTGGAGACAATGTGGCACCAACCTGGGAGTGTCTCTGAGTGACATTTTGGCTGTGTGGGATACAGGAAAGTGGGTGGCTTCATATGCATGCGGGTGTGGACTTCAGTAGGACTCTGTGCCTGGCAGCAGCTGAAAACTCTAGATGAGTGTGAGCTGATGAGTGTGGTTACAGTGAGAAGCAAGCCCCTGTTAGCTCGCTTCTGCTCTGGAGTATCTTTGAAAAAGTGGAGTGTTGAGGGAACCAGACACATGCCCTCCACAGGAACTTCTCGAGCTCCTGGTCTGTGGAAGGCTTTGTGCCAGGCTGGATGTCAGGAGACACAGAGTTGAATCAGGTTTTTGTCTAAATTGAAGAAGACAGAATTCTTTGGGTCTGGGGCTACCTCTTTCTTTTCCTAAACAGGATGTTGCCTACTCTTGAAATCTAGGGCTGGTGCAGAACTTTTAGAGCTGCTTTTGTCTGAGTAGGTTGTACCAACATAATTAGTTGTGAGTGTGTCTAAGCAGGAGCTGTCAGAAATTATTCAAAAGGGCTTTTTGCTTGTAAGTGGGAAGCAGGATAGGAGGAGTCAGGGCTCCTTAGCGAGTTACAATCTGTCGGTTGAAAAGTGTCTCAAGCCCTGTGAATGGAAATGGCTGCAGAGAACAATAAATAAAATATAAAAGCAAGTCAGCGCAGAAGGGGTGAGTCGCTGAGGGCTGAGACAAGGGTGGGTGGAGCTACAGCAATAGGTTGTTTAAGTTAAAAATTTAGGTGGCATCCTGTTGGTGGGAGTGTAAATTAGTTCAACCATTGTGGAAGACAGTGTAGTGATTCCTCAAGGATCTAGAACCAGAAATACCATTTGACCCAGCAATCCCATTACTGGCTATATACCCAAAGGATTACAAATCATTCTACTATAAAGACACATGCACACGTATGTTTATTGCAGCTCTATTTACAATAGCAAAGATTTGGAACCAACCCAAATGCCCATCAATGATAGACTGGATAAAGAAAATGTGGCACATATACACCATGGAATACTATGCAGCCATAAAAAGGATGAGTTCATGTCCTTTGCAGGGACATGGATGAAGCTGGAAACCATCATTCTCAGCAAACTAACACAAGAACAGAAAACCAAACACTGCATGTTCTCACTCATAAGTGGGAGTTGAACAATGAGAACATATGGACACAGGGAGGGGAACATCACACACTGGGGCCTGTTGGGGGGTAGGTGCCTAGGGGAGGGATAGCATTAGGAGAAATACCTAATGTAGATGACGGGTTGATGGGTGCAGCAAACCACCTTGGCATGTGTATACCTATGGAACAAATCTGCACGTTCTGCACTTGTATCTCATAACTTAAAGTATATAAAAAAAATTTAGGTGGCATCAGTGTGGTTTGTAACAAGACACTCTACACTTGCAACCTATATAATTGTTGTATAATTTTAAAAGATTATGGAACGTTTCAAACATAAATAAAAGTAAAAAGAATAGTAGAAAGAACCTGACGCATTTGTCAGCCAGTTTCGCCAATTTTTAATAAGTACTGATTTTGTTTTAGCTGTACCCCCACCTACCTAATCCCCCAGTAATTTTGAATTCCAGACATTGTAACTTTTTGTTTGTAACTATTTCAGCATCTTTGAAAAGAAATAAAATGTAATTTGAATTTTAGGTCTTCATATAGTACATAGCTATGCTTTATTATTTATTTATTTATTTTGAGACGTTGTCTTGCTCTGTTGCCCAGGCTGGAGTGCAGTGGTGCAATCTCGGCTCACTGAAACCTCTGCCTCCTGGGTTCAAGTGATTCTCCTGCCTCAGCCTCCCAAGCAGCTGGGATTATAGGTGTGGTGCCACCATACCTGGCTAATTTTTTTTTTTTTTTTTTGAGACGGAGTCTCTCTCTGTCGCCCAGGCTGGAGTGCAGTGGCACGATCTTGGCTCACTGCAAGCTCTGCCTCCTGGGTTCACGCTATTCTCCTGCCTCAGCCTCCTGAGTAGCTGGGACTACAGGCACCTGCCACCACACCCCGCTAATTTTTTTGTATTTTTAGTAGAGTCAGGGTTTCACCGTGTTAACCAGGATGGTCTTGATCTCCTGACCTCGTGATCCGCCTGCCTTGGACTCCCAAAGTGCTGGGATTACAGGCGTAAGCCACCACGCCTGGCCAATTTTTGTATTTTTAGTAGAGATGGGGTTTCACCATATTGCCCAGTCTGGTCTTGAACTCCTGACCTTAGGTGATCTACCCACCTTGGCCTCCCAAACTGTTGGGATTACAGGTGTGAGCCACCACACTCAGCCCAGAGAGCTCTCTTTTACGTGTTTCCTGAAACCTTATTCTAAGAAGCATATCTTACATTATTGCTTCTCTTTATCTATAGATACATACACAAAACTAAGATTTATAGGCTGGGCATTGTGGTTCATGTCTGTAATCCAAATACTTTGGGAGGCCAAAGCAGGTGGATCCCTTGAGCCCAGGAGTTTGAGACCTGCCTGGGCAACATAATGAGACCTCATTTCTACAAAAAAAAAAAAAAAAAAAAAAAAAAAATGTAGCCAGGTGTGGTGGTGCACACCTGTTGCCCTAGCCACTTGGGAGGCTGAGGTGGGAGGATCACTTGAGCCTGGAGGTAAAGCCTGCAGGGAGCTGTGATCATGTCACTGCACTCCAGCCTGGGCAACAGAATGAGGCCGTGTCTCAAGAAAAACAACAACAACAACAACACCACCACCACCAAAAAATAAACAAACAAAACAAAAAAAACAAAACCACCCCCAAACAATTAAAAAACCCCTAAGATTTATGAACAAGTGGGTAATCAGCTCTGCATTCCTAGATTTGGGAACTTCCTTGCACCTTCTTGTACCCATTGACATCACCCCCTTCAGCCCTTCCTTTTTCTCTCTTGTACCCAGCCTCACTGTGTGCCTCCTCCATGCCAGGCACTGTTTCCTGGTGCCATGGATACAGCAGGGAGCAAGAAAGAGCACCATTCTTGTCCTGGAGTAAACAGCCAGTAAGAAGTCAGTTTCCATACAGTGTAGCGAGTGCTGTGGGTACATCCTGGAGGGCCCACATCTAGTCTAGGGGTAAGAGGAAGTGCTGCCTAGAGAGAGTATCTCCAGCAGATCCTGGACTGTAAGTTAGTCAGGGAAGGGTTGTATCTTTAGTATCTTCTTGATTGTATCTTTAGTATCATGTTACCTCATTTCAGCCTTGGACTTCTCTTAGGTTTTTTTCCATGGTGCTTTGTGAACTTCCTCCTGCACTTGCAGGGAAACAGATGATCATCCAAAGTATATTTGAGAAAAAGCTCACAGTCTAGTTCCTACCATTAGGGAAAGGTCTCTGGGAGACACACCCTGCAGAGTCGTGCAACGTATGTAATATCAATAGCAATCCATGTGCAATTCTGACAATTTCACTCTGAAGCACATTCAATGAACCAAATGTCAAATATATTACCCTTGTTCCTGGACAGAGAATCACTGGGAGATGAGAAGGGAGGAAGTTTTCACTACCACCACTTTGTCATTTTCATCTCTCAGCATCTTAATATGTGTTTCACCAAAAATTTAGCAATAATAAAATTTCCTGATCTTCTTATAGATCCACCTAGAAAAGATGACCATATGGCTGCAGAGAATGCAACTGTGTGCATGGAGAACTGCAGTTAACATTCTAAAATCAACTTCAGCTGTTACCTAGCTAGGTTTGGGGCTAGGGGAGAGTTAAAATTTTTTTACAAAGTGCAATGTGGTTTACAAAAATTCTGAAGTTCCCATTTAGTTTTAGCCAGACCGCTTTGGTATGTGAAGATAAGTCTAACCAGTTGGGAACCTCATCCCAGACTGGGCCTCAAAGAGTCTGACACCAGGCTGGGCTCCACCCAATGGAGTTGAACTTTGTTTTCTTCTAAATTGGCCCATTCCCTTGGCTAAACGTTGAGACTTGACCTTAGCAACATGCCAGGAGTTATGCTAACCTTTACAAGAAACTATCCCTGGTTAGCCTTGGCAGAAATGGGAACATTTCTAAAGAACACTCTTTTGCAGTTGGCCCACGTTTGGGAGAAGAGGCTTAATAGGTTGAGTGATGTGAGGGAAATTACAGGGAAATTGCTGCTTGGTGCCTCCTTTGCTCTTCTTTAAATTCGTGGTGCTTTAAAGGAGACCAGCTTTATTCCCCAACAGAGTGGATTTTCAGAAGGAAGGACACCTACTTCTTCTATTAAAATGCCTATAACTGTGACGCTACTTCTGCCCACCACAGCCCAGAGCAGTGGTGAACACTCAGCGGGAAACACAAAAACATGAGTCATTTTCCTCTTTTCAAAAGTGTTTTTTTTTTCTAGCTACCCATTTCTACAATATAGAATAGGACTTAGAGATGTAATGGAGTTATTTCTAGATGAGAAGCAAAGGTAATTCATCTTTAATGTCAATATATTTTTGTTTAAAGAGCATATTATCATGTAATCTATTCTACAGAAATAAAATGACCCAGCAAATAAGGATAGATGTATGGGAAATAGCAAAAAATTGAAAATAAAATATTAATGCTTATTGATGGAGGACAGTTGAACAAATTATGATTTATTCACACATTGGAATATTACGCAACTGTCAAGAAAGAGAGTTCAATCTATACATATTAACTGGGAAGATGTTTAAGACATACTGTTACAAGAAAAAAATTTTTTGTAGAGTACCTTGTATGTCACAATTTAATCATTTTAAAGAGATAAATCCCACATATGTATATACGGGATTATATATATATATGTATTATCTTATATATGTTTGTATAAACCTAGAGAAAGTTAAAGAATACATTCCAGGCTGTTAACTTGGTTTTCTTTTGTGATTGTGGTAGAAACAGAGCTGGGAAGAAAAGTCTATTTTTCTACAAACCACTTTTGTATTGATTGATTTGTTTCAATGGAGATGTAGCAAAAAATAATCACAGAAAAGTTTAAGCTAAAATTAGAATACAAGTATGAGCAAATGGGTTGAGATAAAAATGCAGCATTAATCTTCCATTTCTTATACATTATTGCTCACAAATAATTTTTATTCTATTAGCTTGTGGATGTGAAGTTCACAAGTATAAATCTAAGATGGAGACTTTCAGTGATAGGACAAACCATGCGAAGTTAGAGGCTTTAATTTACAGAGAAGGAGAAACAGATGGGAAGGGATATGATGTGGAGGCATTTAAGGTGAGGGCACGCATTATCAAAGAGGGGAAGTGATGTGTAGGATTACGGCCAATGTGGATACATGGAAATTGTCACTGATTAGAAAAGCCAAAAACAGGGCCAATCATGCTCCTTTCATGTTGAAAGGAAACTTGTCTGATTGGTTCCAAGGACCAATAGATAAGTCTTACAGACACAGTTTCTGAAACCAGAGCATTTATTGAGAGACACAGCAAGGAACAAACATGGGGAGGACTTGGGGAAGAGGGTGGGCAAAAGGTGGCTCCCTGATTTCTAACATGAAGAGATATGAAGAGAACAATATAGAAATAAAATCTTTATTCCAAAGTGCAGCATTCAATGCCCCTCTCTTCACTCCACCACCTCTATGAAGCCTGTCTAGAGTGGCAAGAAGCAGAAGCCCATTCAAACCATCTCAGGTGAAAAGAGGATTCATTATAAAATATAGGAAAATTGCATAAAAGCTGGTTGTAGAAAGTACACCTGGACCTCCCAGGCGCTAAAATATAGAGAATGGCTCCCTCTGTCTCTTACTCTTTCTGCATGTGGGTTACCCTGGCCTTTCTCATAATTGCTTCTGCTTTTCTTCCTTTTGAAATCTCTCTCCCTACTTTGGCTTGAACATGATTACTCCACATTGCATTTCAATTCAGAGGTCACCACCAGCATCTCTAAGATGTATCTAGTCTCTGTGTCTCTTATGTGAGACGTGAGGTGAAGCACCTGATTGGCTGATGGTCAGCTAATGAAATAGTTGGCTCTGAGGAAGGTACCCACCCTTCATGTTGCCTGTTCTGTCCTTGGCAGAGGCAATGGGACCCAGCAGAGCTTCAGAGAATGGGCATGGGCAGGTAGACAGGGCATGTGCAACGTGTCTGGTGTTTCTCATGCCTCTTCCCCAACACCTGCTTTCACCTATTTTATGTTTGGACCTTTGTCATCCCACTCAAGAAAACACTCAGTTTATTCTCATGCCTCTGCTTGTGCCCAAGGTGTTCCCACAGCCTTGCATATTCTTCCTACATTCTTTGCTCATCAAGCTTTTTCATATTTTCATACCTAATTTAAATATTATCTCTAATTTGTAATATCCCTTGATATCTCAATTCAAGATTTAATGATTTATTTCATTGTAGCTGCCACAACTTGTATTTCTACTTTACACCCCCTGTTTTTGTGTGTTTATATTTCCATCTTTGCCTTCCTCTCCTCGAATGGGAGCATACACTGTTCACCTTTGTCCCTCCAAGCCTTTCCCAGCACCAGGAGCAGGTTCTCATAAGTGTTTCCTGCATTTAGGGGCCCTATCACTCATTGAATCAACAGTGTCTGCATGTACGCCCTCATGGCGTCGTCATGAAACTGACAGAAAATATTTTACTATTCTCTATTAAATTCAGAGATGTCATCTTGTATATCTGAGGTGATTTTTCCTTATTAAGGCATAAAAAACTAGGAAACCATGTGTTTACATTTTTGTTTTCCAGAGAAAAGGATAAGTACAAAAAAGATAGGGTTTTAAATGATTTCTCAATAAATCAAAATTATTTTAAAAATAGCATCCTAATGCCCAATCAGAGGGCCTAGAATTGCTCAGTGCTTCACTTGGGTGGCGTAAACAATGGTGGTTTACTTCTTCAGTGTCTGTAATGTGTTGTTGGTTTGTTTTATGCTGCTTGAATGATCGAAGTGCCAAGTCCCCTAAGCTGAGCTGCTCTCTGGTTATGTTACCCTCCACGCATGTCAGTCATCCTTGACCCTTTTTCTCCCCTTACACTCCACATTTAACCCATCAGCAAATCCTACCTTTGAAATCCATGGGAAATCCAACCATCTCTTGTCCCATTTACCATGGCCATGGTCACCTCTGATCAGGATTACTGCAAACGCCTCCTACATGGCCTCCTTGCAACTGTCTAATTTATCCTCAGTGCAGCGGCAGTGAGAGACGTTTTGGAACACCAGTCAGATCTTACCACTCCCTTGCTCACAAACCCATTTCACTAGAGTAAGATTTAAGTCCTTACCTTTGCCAACTAGGTCCCTCGTGGGCCCTCGACTTCCTCCCAAAGCCTTCCTGCTCCACTCCTCACTTCACCCCTGCCACTCTCCTCCAGGCCACATGGACTCCTTCTGTGTCCTGAACACCGGATTAGTCTCTAAGACCGCCATAACAAAGTCCCCAAACTAGGTGCCTGAACATGACAGAAATGGATTTTCTCACAGTTCTGGATGCCAGAAGTTGGAAGTCAAGGTGTTGGCAGGCCACGTGCCCTCTGAAGCCTCCGTAGGAGGACCCTGCCCTGCTTCTCCCAGCTTCTGGAAGCCCAGGCGTTCCTTGGCTGAGGCAGCATCACTCCAGTCTCTGTATCCATCTTCCCATGGCCTCTTCCCTCTGTGTCTTTGCATCTCCACACGGCCTTCTCCCTGGGTATCTGTGTCCAGATTTCCCTCTTCTCAGAAGGACGCCAGCCATTGGATTACGACCCACACTCGTGACCTCGTCTTGGCTACATCTGCAAAGTCCTTGTTTCCAAATAAGTTTGCATTCAGAGGTGCTGGAGGTTAGGACTTCAACATATCTTTTTTGAGGGATGGCACAACTCAACTCATAGCCAACACCGAGGCAGCGTCCTCTGCCCCAGGTATCTACTTGGCCCGCTCCCTCACTTTCTTCAGGACTTTGCTTAAACGTGCCTTCTGCTAAGTTTATGTTCTCAACGAAGCCTATTCCAAATTCCCCCATCTTAATACTCCAATCTGCCCCACTCCTCCGCACCAACTCCTATGCCCTTTAAAGCTGCTCCTTTTTTTTTCTTTTTGAAAAGTACATATTATCTTTGAACATAGGCAAAACCTATTTATTTTGCCTGTCAACCAAAAATAAATTCTAAGGCCCCCCAGTCATCTCAGGGGACTTCCTCCTAAGCCAGGGCACTCTTAAAATGTAACCTGAAAGACTGGTTCAGGCCACGATGGGAAGTGGGGGTCAGATATGCCTCATTATGCCTCTCCAGCATTAACGTCTACACAGACCTTAAGTCTGATAAGAAGCATTTACAATCTATTCTCTCTGGAGCCTGCTACCTGAAGCCTTCCTCTGCAAAATAAGAACTTTGATCTCCACAATCCTTTGTCTTAACCCAGACATTTCCTTTCTATTGATCCCAGGACTTTAGATGAACTCAACCAATTGTCAACCAGGAAAATTTTAAACCTACCTGTAACCTGGAAGCCATCCCCACCCCCTTCAAGTTGGCCTACCTTTCTGAACCGAACCAATGTATTTCTTAAATGTATTTGGTTGAAGTCTCATGTCTCCCTAAAATGTATAAAACCAAGCTGCATGCTGACCACTTTGGGCACATGTTCTCAGGACCTCCTGAGGGGTCCTGAGACCCCCTCAGGACCTGAGACCTCACAGGCCTTGGTCACTCATATTTGGCTCAGAATAAATCTCTTCAAATATTTTACAGAGTTTAACTCTTTTTATTGACATGCTTGTAGTCAACTGTCTGTCCCAATACCTGACCTTCAGGAATAGCATAGACCTTTGGCTATTATTCACTGATATCTCCCATCTCCTACCACAGTACCTGGCACAGAGACACTCAGTACTTCATAGAACTAATTGACTGTTTTTTTTCAAACAAACAATCCCGTCATAAAGTGACCTAAGGACACGAATAGATAATTCTCAAAAGAAGCTATACAAATGACCAATAATCATAAGAAGAAATGCTCAACATCTCTAATGATCAGGGAAATGCAAATCAAAACTACAATGTGATACCACCTTACTCCTGCAAGAATGGCCATAGTCAAAAAATCAAAAAACAGTAGATATTGGCGTGGTTGTGGTGAACAGGGAACACTTCTGCACTGCTGGTGGGAATGTAAACTAGTACAACCACTATGGAAAACAGTGTGGAGATTCCTTAAAGAACTAAGAGTAGAACTGCCATTTGATCCAGCAATCCCACTACTGGGTATCTACCCAGAGGAAAAGAAGTCATTATTTGAAAAAGACACTTGCACATGCATGTTTATAGCAGCACAATTCACAATTGCAAAATCTTGGTACCAACCCAAATGCCCATCAATCAATAAGTGGATAAACCATGGTATATATATATACCATGGAATATTATGCAGCCATACAAAGGAATGAAATAACGCATTTGCAGTGACCTGGTTGAGATTGGAGACTATTATTCTAAGTGAAGTAACTCAGGAATGGAAAACCAAATATCGTGTGTTGTCACTGATATGTGGTAGCTAAGCTACGAGGACGCAAAGGCATAAGAATGATACAATGGACTTTGGGGACTTGGGGGGAAGTGTGGGAGGGGGGCGAGGGATAAAAGACTACAAATATCGTGCAGTGTATTACTGCTCAGGTGATGATGGGTCACCAAAATCTCACAAATCGCCACTAATGAACTTACTCATGTAACCAAATACCACCTGTACCCCAATAACTTACGGAAAAAAAGTAACTTTCCCAAGGTCAAAAAAATAAAATAAAATATAAAATTCTAAAAAAAGAGAACTAATTGATTGTTTTTTTTCCAAAGGAAAAGGTAAATCTGTACTTTTGGCATTCACTATTTTCTAACATTATTGTATGTTTAAAAAAAGAAAGTACAATTTCAGGCTTATGCCATATGCTTAATCACATATGGCATGTGATTAAGACTTATTTTAAACCTTTTCTTAGGCCATATTTCCATACATTTATTATTTGTTCTGGGTGCTTTAAGAAATGGCAACCCACGTAGTTACATTTCTCAATCCCATACTTGGGACAAAGTATATAATAGTCTTGGGATATGGTTTCAATTAGCATAGCAAACCTCGTACATACTTTCTTCCTGGCATCCAGATTAAAGAAGCCGTTTTCACTTTCTAGCCCAGTTTTTATTTCTGCTTTCTCTTTTTCTCCCTAAAAAATCTATGGTATCCACAATATGTTGGTAGGTTTAAAAAATAAGTCACCAAAGAGAATCTACATTATTATTCAATTTTTTATAGATTAAAAAGCAGTATAGATGTATATCCTATATGTTTTTATATGAAAAGGCGAATCTGTAACCATGCATATTAGACGCGGGGTGGAGAAAGACTATGTATTTTGATATTGTTTGGATTTTTTTTTTAATGAACAGGCAAGTAAAAACTAAAAAAGCCTTCCTTGAGAGAGTAGGTTTTCCATGGCACAAGGAACAAAAGCTGTTGGATGCTGAAAGCCACGTGCTCTGCTGAGAGGAACCTGAAGAAACTGCGCTTTTCTGTTTACTGTCGTGGAAACTAGTCATTAACATGAAAACAGATCTCAGGCTTGTTTTTAAAATGTGTAGAGAGGCTAGGCATAGTGGCTCACGCCTGTAATCTCAGCACTTTGTGGGGCTGAGGTGGGTGGATCACTTGAGGCCAGGAGTTTGAGACCAGCTTGGCCAACATGGTGAAACCCTGTCTCTATTAAAAAAAAAAAAAAGAAAAAAAAAAAGAAAACATTAGCTGGCTGTGGTGGCACATGCCTGTAATCCCAGCTACTCAGGAAGTTGAGGCACAAGAATCATTTGAATCGGGAGGTGGAAGTTGCAGTGAGCAGAGATTGCATCACTGCACTCCAGCCTAGGCGACAGAGTGAGCCTCTGTCTCAAAATAAAATAAAATAAAATAAAATAAAATAAAATAAAATGAAATGTGTAGAGAAAGACTGGAAGTAAATGCAAATATAGGACCAACCGTGGTTGTCACTGTGTGGCAGGATTGCGGATGATTTTTTTGTGTATTTTGCTTTTATTTTTATTCTCTACTGTATTAAAAAACATCCATCTGGGTGCATGTTGTTGACCAAAGACAGAAATATTTTTACTCTGTGTCCCTGCTCTTCAGGCTTGTAGAGGCTTCTGGGCCTGAGGAATGCCCTCTCCTGCCTGAGTGGTGATGGCGGTGTTCATGGACTTTCCACAATTTTCTTTGGGTATTCCCCCGTCCCCAACATGAGCAGACACAGCCTTAAAGCCTCTAGAGATATGGAAGCCTTGCAGGCTGATGAGAGTCTTCCTAACCTGGAGAGGATTTATTAATAGGAAAGAGCTAACCTGAGGCACACACCCCTCCCTTTTGGCTCCACAGAATTCCCCGCAAGGGGTCATGAAGAAAGAAGCCAGGTGGGAAGGACTGATGAAGATGCTTCTTGAAATAGTGGGACGCAAATGCTAGAAGTGTCTATTGTTCAGTCTCTCCAATTCCACAGGAGCAGTACCATTGGCAAGCTGGTTCGTTGCCAAGGTTCTGAGCTTAGTGCCTCTGGCAGGATAGACTCTGGGTTTGATATGGAAATTGCCAAAGCAGAAGCTGTGATAGTGGTTCTCAAAACCTGATGTGCCTCAGAATCACCTGGGCAGCTTCTCTGGTCCTACCTACAGTCTGATTCAGCAGTTTGTCCTGTGGGCTTAGGAATCTGAATTGCAATAAATACCCCTATGCTGTTTTCCAAGAGTAATTCTCTGACACCAGTGCTATCCTGACACTAACTACCTGGAGTTAGCATCAGACTCCACAGGTTGAAGGGCTCCAGCCCATACAACTGTCCTCACTTCAGATGCCAGCCACAAGTCTCAGCACCCCAGCCTACCTGGGCTTCTGCTTAACTTGGCTACAAATTCAAAGGTTCCTCAGGCCCCCCAGCCTGCTCAGGTGTGACAATTTACTAGAATGATTCAAAGAACTCAGGAAAGCCCTATACTTATAATTGCTGCTTTATTATAAAGGGTATAATTTAGGAACAGCCAAATAGAAGAGATCTGCAGGGCTAGGAAGGGGTGGGGGCACAGGGCTTCCGTGCCCCCTCTGTTGCATCCCTCTCAAGGCATATCAATGTGTTCACCAAACTAGAAGTTCTCTGAACCTCATCATTTAAGAGTTTTCATTTTGTAGGCATGATCTCCAGTCCCTCTCCCTTTCCTGGAAGTTGGGAGTTGGGGCTGAAAGTTCTAACCCGCTAATCACATGCCTGGTCTTTCTGTTGTGGCCAGCCTTTCCCATAAAACTATGGGCCCACTGTCTCAGTCCATTTGTGATGCTATAACCAAGTACCTCAGGCTGTGTAATTTATAAATAATAGAGTTTTTTTTTTTTTTGAGACAGAGTTTTGCTCTTGTTGCCCAAGCTGGAGTGCAATGGTGCGATCTCGGCTCACTGCACCCTCTGCCTCCCGGGTTCAAGTGATTCTCCTGCCTCAGTCTCCTGAGTAGCTGGGATTAGAGGCACCCGCCACCATGCCTGGCTAATTTTTGTATTTTTAGTAGACACAGGGTTTCACCATGTTGGCCAGGCTGGTTTCGAACTCCTGACCTCAGGTGATCCACCCACCTCGGCCTCCCAGTAGAAATTTTTTATTTTATTTTATTTTATTTTATTTTTTGAGATGGAGTCTCGCTTTGTCGCCCAGGCTGGAGTGCAGTGGCGCAATCTCGGCTCACTGCAACCTCTGTCTCCTGGGTTCACGCCATTCTCCTGCCTCAGCCTCCCAAGTAGCTGGGACTACAAGTGCCTCCCATCACTCCCGGCTAATTTTTTGTATTTTTAGTAGAGACGGGGTTTCACCATGTTAGCCAGGATGGTCTCGATCTCCTGACCTCGTGATCCGCCCGCCTCGGCCTCCCAAAGTGCTGGGATTATAGGTGTGAGCCACCACGCCTGGTCAAAATTAATTTTTTTTATAATTCTGGAGGCTGGAAAGTCTAAGATCAAGGTGCTGGCAGATTCAGTGTGTGATGAGGGCTGCACTCTGCAGATAATGCCTTGTAGCTGCATCCTCCCGAGGGGACCAACACTGTGTCCTCACATAGCAGAAGGTGGAAGGGCAAAAGGCCTAGCTGGTTCCCTTGAGCACTTTCACACAGGTGCCCATCCCATTCACGAGGGTGGAATCCACACGATTTAATTGCCTCCTAGACCCCCCACCTCTTTTTTAATTTAATTAAATTAATTAATTAATTTATTTTTTGAGATGAAGTCTTGCTCTGTTGCCCAGCCTGGAGTGCAGTGGCGCAATCTCAGCTCACTGCAACCTCCACCTCCCGGGTTCAAGTGATTCTCCTGCCTCAGCCTCCTGAGTAGCTGGGATTACAGGCGCCCGCCACCACGACTGGCTAATTTTTGTACTTTTAGTAGAGACGGGGTTTCACTATATTGGCCAGGCTGGTCTCGAACACCTGACCTTAGGTGACCTGCCTGCCTCGGCCTCCCAAATTGCTGGGATTAGAGGCGTGAGCTACCACGCCCGGCTTGCCTCCATCTCTTAATACTATCACGTCAAGTCTTAGATTCCAACACATGAATTTTGGAAAGACACATACGTCCAAACCATAAGATTCACCTTATTAGCATAAACTCACATATGGCTTGAAAGGAGCTCCTTATGTATAAAAAAGATGCTCCTATCACTTACGGTATTTCAAGAGTTTTAGGAGCTTTGGGCTGGGAACCAGAGACAAAGACCAAATATATTTTTTGTTATACCACAATCCCCAGGTGATCCTGATGCTCATGGCCATGCATTGAGAACAACTGTGTAAGAGGATATGGATAATGCTTGAAAACTACTAGCATTAGCACCATTTTGGTGAGTAGAGAATTCTATTTTTGATGTAGACTGTTCCCTGCACTCAGGGTACCTGAGAGAAGAACATTATAGTTCAGGGAACAGTCTAAATCTTCCCCTTCAGGAAAACCCTTCAAGATAGAGTTGTAGCTCATCTCCCAGTCCCCATCAAGCCCCCGTTCTTGGTGTTCCACGGTGCATTCTCATTTGAGGAATTCTCTTTGACTCTTTGCATAATGTTTGTGCTGCTCCTCAACTCTTGTGTGTGCCTGTCTCATCTTCCCAGATGCCTAAGGACCCTGCCTTGTATTTCTGTAATGAAAGATTACAGATGCAAGATTTATTATCTTTACAGCATATACTCCAAGGAAGATCTCAATAAATGCTTAATGGAAATAAGTAAAGGTATGAATGCTGGACCTAATACAGGAGAAAGACCCAGGTGATTTGTGTACAATTTGGACACAAGCTCTTGCCAACCACCTGAGAGATTCCAACATTGAGATGAGATTCCTTACCTTGAAACAGATAATTTGGAATGAATGTCTAGGCAGAACTTCTGCTTCAGAATGACCACAATTAACTACCAGACGACCAACTTTGGGGACAAATCAGTAGGTATGATAACAGGGGAATGAGCCCTAGACTTAAAATCAGAGGATCTCAGTTTGCATCCTGGCTCTGTGCCTTGCTAATTGAGAGGCTTGGGGTAAGTTGCTTGCTTGATGATTTTATGCACTTAGCTATTCATTCAATGCCTTTCATTGAGAAACTACTGTGTGCCTAGTACTGCGCTGTACATTTTACACATTATCTCACTTAATTAATACAACACCTCCAGTAGATAATCATCTTCCCTATACATAATTTTAGAGAGGAAGAAAAATCCCATGTTGGGGCTCTCCTGGCAATTGTACACTTAAGTCTCCAGACTTTATTTCCAGGGTCCTGACCTTTAATTCCTGGGGCACAGTTATTATTAATTTTCCTGCATGACCTCTGAGACCTCATGGGCCCATAAAGGGAATCAAGCTTGGATGAAATTTTGGAGTTGGAAAGAACATGAGAGATGGTCTAATTCACCTGCACTCAAATGAGGATTCACAGCCAAGATCCCAAATTAGGGAATGGGAGGTGACATTTCCAGAATACCTCCTTCCCTCACTCTGGGCCTCTCCAGCTTTGGCTTCTCCTGGGTCAACAGGTGGTCCATCAGAGAGGCAACATTCATGGTGAGTGGTGTCCGATCCAAGATGTCTGCAGAGGCTGGCCATCCTGAAATGTTCATTTAGATACTAAGGACCGATGGTCCCTGCCTCTTGCCTTCGTCTGAACCTGACACTCCAAATCGATGCCTAAAGGATCTTTCCATTTCTACATCAGACTAACCAATTAAAAACAACCAAACCTATGTGTACTGGTGGGAGGGAAGGGGAATGGAAAGTACTGATGCATTTGTTAGAAGAAACCCTCAAATGTAACTGAACTGGATGAAAGTTATGAAGTTCTCTATGCACACAAACTAGAAAACCTAGAAGAAATGGATAAATTCCTGGACACATACACTTTTTCAAGTCTGAACCAGGAAGAAATTGATTCCCTGAACAGACCAATAAAGGTCTCTCTAGTTGAATTAGTAATACATAGCCTACCAACCAAAAAAGCCCAGGACCAGATAGATTCACAGCCAAATTCTACCAAATGTACAGAGAAGAGACGGTACAATTCCTACAGAAACTATTCCAAAAAATTGATGAGGAGGGACTCCTCCCCAGCTCAGCTCATTCTTTTTTTTTTTTTTTTTTGAGATGGAGTCTTACTCTGTCACCAGGCTGGAGTGCAGTGGTGCGATCTCAGCTCACTGCAACCTCCGCCTCCCAGGTTCAAGCGATTCTCCTGCCTCAGCCTCCTGAGTAGCTGGGACTACAGGTGCACACCACCACACCCAGCTAATTTTTGTATTTTCAGTAGAGACAGAGTTTCACCATGTTGGCCAGGATGGTCTCAATCTCTTGACCTCGTGATCCACCCGCCTCCGCCTCCCAAAGTGCTGGGATTACAGGCGTGAGCCACCGCGCCTGGCCCTCTCCACCTCATTCTATGAGGCCAGCATCATCCTGATACCAAAACCTGGCAGACAGCCAACAAAAACAGAAAACTTCAGGCCAATATCCTTGATGAACATCATTGCAAAAATCTTCAACAAAATACTTGGATTCAAAAGCTAATCCACCATGATCAGATAGACGTCATCCTGAGTATGCAAGGTTAGCTTAACATACACAAATCAATAAATGTGATTAATCACATAAACAGAACTAAAGACAAAAACCACATGATCATCTCAATAGATGCAGAAAAAAAGCTTTTGATACAATTCAACACCACTTCATGTTAAAGACTCTCAATAATCTAGGTATTGAAGGAACATACCTCAAAATAATAGGAGCCATAAGTAACAAACCCACAGCCAGCAGCATAATGAATGGGTAAAAGCTCAAGCATTCCCCTTGAAAACCGGCACAAAACAACGATGCCCTCTCTTACCACTCCTATTCAACATAGTATTGGAAGTCCTAGACAGAGTAATCATGCAAGAGAGAGAAATAAAGGACATCCAATAGGAAGAGAGGAAGTCAATGTATCCCTGTTTGCAGACGACATGATTCTACATCTAAAAAACTCCACAGTCTTGTCCTAAAAGCTTCTTAAGCTGATAAACAACTTTAGCAAAGTTTCAGGATACAAAATCAATGTACAAAAATCACTTGCATTCCTATACACCAATAACAGCCAAGCCAAGAGCCAAATGAGGAAGGCAATCCCATTCACAATCGCCACATGAAGAATGAAACACCTAGTAATACAGCTAACCAAGGATGTGAAAGATCTCTACAATGAGAACTACAAAACACTGCTTAAAGAAATCAGTGAAGACACAAATTAATAGAAAAACATTCCATGCTCATGGATAGGAAGAATCAATATCATTAAAATGGCCATACTGCCCAAAGCAATTTACAGATTCAACACTGTTCCTATCAAATTATCAATGACATTCTTCACAGAATTAGAAAAACTATTTTAAAATTCATGTGGAACCAAAAAAGAGCCCAAAAAGCTAAGGCAATTCTGAGCAAAAAGAACAAAGCTGGAGATATCACACTATCTGACTTCAAACTATACTCCAGGGCTACAATAACTCTAACAGCATGGCACTGAAACAGACACATAGACCAATGAAACAGAATAGAGAGCCCAGAAATAAGGCCGCACACTTACAACTATCTGATCTTTGACAAAGCTGACAAAAGCAATGGGGAAAAGACTACCTATTCAATAAATGGTGTTGGGATAACTCGCTAGCCATATGCAGAAGATTGAAGCTGGACACCTTCCTTACACCATATACAAAAACCAACTCAAGATGGATCAAATACTTAAGTGTAAAACCCAAAACTAAAAGAACTCTGGAAGAAAACCTAGATAATACCCTACTGGACATAGGAATGGGCAAAGGTTTCATGACAAAAATACCAAAAGCAATTGCAACAAAAGCAAAAATTGGCAAATGGGATATAATTGAACTAAAGAGCTTCTGCACAGCAAAAGAAACTATCAACAGAGTAAACAGACAACCTACAGAATAGAAAACATTTGCAAACTATGCATCTGAGAGAGGTCTAATATCCTGCATCTATAAGGAACTTAAAGAAATTTACAAAAGAAAAACAACTCCATTAAAAAGTGGGAAAAGAACTTGAACAGATACTTTTCAAAAGAAGACATACATGCGGCCAACAAGCATATAAAAAAAGCTCAATATTACTGATTATTAAAGAAATGCAAATCAAAACCACAATGAGATACCATCTCACACCAGTAAGAATGGCTATCATTAGAAAGTAAAAAAATAACAGATGCTGGTGAGGTTGTGGAGAAAAGAGAACACTTATACACTGTTGATGGGAGTGTAAATTAGTTTAACCATTGTGAAAAGCGGTATGGCAGTTCCTCCAACAGCTGAAAGCCGAACTACCATTTGTCCCAGCAATCCCATTACTGGGTATATACCTAGAGGAATACAAATAATTCTACCATAAAGATACACACTCATGAATGTTCATTGCAGCACTATTCACAATAGCAAAGACATAGAATCAACCTAAATGCCCATCAATGACAGATTGGATAAAGAAAATGTGGTACATATACACCATGGAATACCATGCAACCATAAAAAAGAATAAGATCTTGTCTTTTGTGAGAACATGGATGGAGCTGGAAGTTATTATCCTTAGCAAACTAACGCAGGAACAGAAAACCAAATACTGCATGTTTTCACTTATAAGTGGGAGCTAAATGATGAGAACTTATGAACACAAAGAAGAGGACGATAGACACTGGGGAGGGTGGGAGGAGGAAGAGGAGCAGAAAAAATAACTATTGGGTACTGGGCTTAATACCTGAGTGATGAAATTATCTGTACAACCAACCCCTGTGACATGAGTTTACCTATAGAACAAACCTGCACATGGACTCCTGAACCTAAAATAAAAGTTAAAAAAAAGTTATGAGGTTCCCAGTGAAAACTAAGGGTTTTTCTTCAGCTCTTGCCACTGGTGAGGTTAGAAACCCAGAGTGGAAAAAAGTCAGAGTTAAACTACTGGATGGCTAATCAAAATAAAGACACACTGTTCAACTCTCACTTTTAAGTGTATAAGCATTTGTTGTTATGTTAAAAAAACAAATCCTGTGGGAAGTGTAGTTACATGCGGCAAGTTTGGATAGACTGCACCCCTTCCCCCCATCCCCAGAACAAAGCCAGCCAACAACAACATGAATCCTACAGCTGGAATGCATTCTGAATTTCTAATCTGATTATTTATCCGTGATTACATGGTTTTTTTTCCACAGCATTCCCATATCCATAAACATACATTTAAAATCAAGACCCCAAATCCCTTAAATAAAACCTATTTCATGAGTCACACTCTTCATCTAATTCAAGCTTAGTGGCTTAAAGAAAAAACAACCACTAACTACAATCTGAATTCACAAGCAAAGCCCTCGACTCCTGTTGACTCACCAAAGCCTTATTTTATGAACATCAGGATGCGATCTTTTGCGTGTGGGCTCTCCCAGAAGAGGGCTCTGATAATGCAAAGGATTGTTCGGTTTGACTTTGGAAGTAATCAAGTGGCCTTTCCGTTGTGTGGTTGTTAGCAGCAGATTTGCCCTCCAGATTAAGTTCGCTATAAGATGATGTTAAAAATCATTCTGCTTTCTCAGGGTTACTCATGTCACAAGCAGTAGAGAGAAATTTATGGGACAAGAGAAAACACCACTGCGCAGTGGGATCGAGAGCCCAATGCACAGTAGGATCCTACAGGTTTGGAAAAGCATGGTTCTTGCATTGAACTGAATTTTGCCTCAGGCTTGGTCCCGTTGCTAAGAAATAAGAGACTATCTGCAACAGGCGCTGGAGAAATATAAACTGTACATTTGCTTCAGGTCTTTTCCTCAACTATCTGTGCCCGGACAAACAGAAAACGGCATTTCTTGGATTCCTGCCGATTTGGAGTGGGGAAGCATCTTGCTACATTGGCAAGACATCAACCAGAGTCTACAGGAGAATGAACAAAAAGAATGGCCTCTTATCCACGTCTGGGGAAAAATCGCTCACAGGATTTGAGGTCCGCTGCACACCACCAAGAGAACGCCCCATCAGAAAGCGTAAGAGAGCCTTCCCTGCCCTTTTTGGAGCGTTATCTCCACAGTCCAAATGTCACCCACGATTTAGAAACCCAAAGCCTTGGCTAAGAGCCAAGAAGAAGGCTGACAAGCAAGTCCTCATTTTTGACCAAAGCAGTAGAACTTGTAAAGAATCCTGACTGTGTTATAATCTGACACTGAGAGGTTTCCCACCACTGAATGGGCACATCTGGGTGTTTGGTGAGGCGAGGGGTTGCCAGACATCCAAAGGCTTCAGAGCAAGGCAGGAGGACAGCTGCTGGGCGAGGCAATCGGAGAACACAGGTAGGTCCTCAGAGGTCCTTGGAGAACACAGGTAGGTCCTCCTCCACATGCATTTACATTCAATTCAAATGAAACCACTGCGGCAGCAGCAGCAGTGACAACAAAACATTGTTCCAGCCCTTCCATATGTGGCCTCTGCTCTGAATTCAGACATCTGTGTCTTCCCTGTTATGGAGGCTGGTGCTGTTGGAGGTGGGCAGGGCAAATCTGGTCACTGGAGGATTGCCACGTATTTTTGTCTTAAAATGTCATTAGGCCGGGCACGGTGGCTGTAATCCCAGCACTTTGGGAGGCCGAGGCAGGTGGATCACAAGGTCAGGAGTTCGAGATCAGCCTGACCAACATGGTGAAACCCCATCTCTACTAAAAATACAAAAATTAGCTGGGTGTGGTGGCACGTGCCTGTAATCCCGGCTACTCAGGAGGCTGAGGCAGGAGAATTGCTTGAACCTGGGAGGCAAAGTTGCAGTGAGCCGAGATTGTGCCATTGTACTCCAGCCTGGGTGACAGAGTGAGATTCCATCTCAAAAAAAAAAAAAGAAGAAAATGTCATTACCTCCATGTCCAGCTCATACCAGTGATCAACCACCCACCACCCACATATGCTGCTGATTACCCTGTGCTGAAATAGAATCAATAACCAACACAACAGTGAGCATGGCCTGGCCATGCATTTCATGCCAGGCCCTATAATATGTGTGAGGATTCGTCGAACCTTCCTGATAAGCTTGTGAGGTTGGCACTTTGACTGACCCAACCTTACAGATGAGGAGGCCAAGGCTCAGGGAGGTGAGGTGACCTGTCCAAGGTCACACAGCCAGTGCCTGGCAGGGCTGTGATTTCACTCCCACCTGGCTGGCCCCAGGCCTTGTGTTCTGAACCATGGGTGTGAGGATGAGTTTCCTGCTCATCACATCATTCCCAGTGATGTCCCCTGGTTAGCCCATGCTGGGTATTTCTGATATGCAGGCAGCACTGAGGGGGATGGCTCCATGTGTCCAGCGTGGTCCCACAGCTAGACCTCCTGCGAGAGCCTTTTGATGTCCTTTCCAGGGGGAAGGCTAACCTGCTGCAGCGTTTTAGAGCCACTGCATGGTGGATCTTTGAAGGCAGGGTGCAGGCAGGTAGCGGATGCTTAAAAAATACTTGTCAAATGACAGAACTGCTTTTCCATCACATGAGACCTCCCCAGTTCCCTAACTCCACCTCTGGAAATAGGGGTCGTTGCTGGTGTTCTGGGGGAGTCATAGGATGCTCTCTGGAGCTTTCACTGATAAGTTGAAGTACGTGAAGATGGCAGTGCCAGAGTCATGTTGGCAGAGGAAGAGATGAGCTCCCAAGATGAACTATCAAGCTGCACTTTCACCCAACAGCCAACTTCACCCGAGCAGGAATCTGGGTCAAAAACTGGAGAGAGACGCTAAAGGGCCTGAAAATCTGGGATTATTCCTCGTTTTTCTTCAAAGCCCAGAGGAAGAGGCGTCAGGCATTTTTAACTTTAGAGACATGGCTGAATTGAATGAATTCTGAATAATCTAAGAATGATAATCCATTGAGCACAAAACAGTGGGAAATACAAAGTGGGTTTTTGTGCACATTCTTCAGTCTCAGCTTTGAAGTTATAAGTGATCTGTGTAAACAAGGACCAAGTGGACCTTTCTTTTAAAACCTTCAGAAATATTTGTTTCCTTTAGCAGGCAAAGCCCTTCATATCAGTATTTTAACACAAGACCACCAAAATTTCACAAAAGAATCCAGTTCTAAAATTAATAAAACATTTTGTAACTAAAACAATAGAGAGGAAATTGGTTCAGGAAACAAGAAAATGCAAAGAAGCACTTGTGGTGACTTCTGTGGCAAAAAATACAATACAAATGTAAAATACTTCCTATGTGGTTTCATGAAACTATTAATATACATTAGAAATCTAGTTAAAGCAACCTGTTAGAACAGAGTGGATTTCTTCAGTACTTATAAATGGCTAGAGAAAGACATCTCACAGGGAAACAAGGCATTTCACATGAGGACAGGAATCATCTGGGGAAGGACTGGCCAAAACCCTAATCCCTACGGAAAGATTCCCAGACAGTACAAAGACAAAGCTGGTGGCTTACACGGGGGGCAGCAGGTCAAAGAGACTGCAGTTTCAATATTGCAGGTGTTAATGCTTTGTTTTCCTGCAATATGGTCCCAGTGGCGGGACACTCTTTTTCATAACCCGTGGATCTGTGTGTCTGATTCTTCATTTTGTTGCCATTTGCACAGTACACAATGGTGCGTCCCGTTTTCTCCAACATTGGTCTCCCTTGTGCTGTCTGTTCATGAGGATTTGCTTCAGTTGACTCTGACCCCATCAGTTACTCCTCAGCTCTGGAATGGCATTGGGCAGGCACTACAGTGGGGGGAAATATGACTACCTTGGTTTTAGCCACCACCTTCTCCCTCTTGGATTACTGCACTAGCTTACCCTTGCCTGTTACAGGCTATTCTATTACGACTAAGAAAGATCATGTCAGCCCTATATTTTTTTTGTTTTTTGAGACAGAGTTTCGCTCATGTTGCCCAGGCTGGAGTGCAATGGTGTGGTCTTGGCTCACTGCAACCCCTCCCTCCTGGGTTTAAGCCATTCTCCTGCCTCAGCCTCCTGAGTAGCTGGGACTAGAGGTGCTCGCCACCACACTTTGCTAATTTTTGTATTTTTAGTAGAGATGGGGTTTCACCATGTTGGCCAGGCTGGTCTTGAACTCTGGTGATCCACCTACCTCGGCTTCCCAAAGGGCTGGGATTACAAGTGTGAGCCACCATGCCTGTCCCACTCTTGTACTTTTGACCTGGCAGGGGCTCCCCATCTTACTGACAGTAAAGGGCCCAAGCCCTTCCAACAGCCCTTTGTGATGTGACTCTCCAGCCTCTCATGCTCTGACCTCGTGTTCTACCATGCCCTCAGCCTGAGCTTCCTCCATTCCAACCACACTGACCTCCTTGCTGTGCCTTGAGCTCCAGGCTTCCTCCCCATATCTACATGGCTTTCTTTCTCACCTTCTTCAGTCTTGGCTCAAGTGTCGTCTTTTCTGGTTATCCCATGTAATACTACAAACCGCCCCACTCCTCCCCTCTCCCATCCTGATCTCTCTTAGACTTTCCTTTGTTTTCTGTTTTTTCCAAGACAGGAATTATCCTCCAACGCCCTATATAAATTACTTACTTGTCTCCCTGAAGATGCCAGCTCTATGAGGGAAGGGATCTTTGTCTGTTGTATTCATGATGTGTCCCAAGCCCCTAGAACAGTGCCTGGCTAGCCAAGTGTGGTAGCTCACACCTGTAATCCCAGCACTTTGGGAGGCTGAGGCAGGTAGAGTGCTTAAGTCCAAGAGTTCAAGACCAGCCTGGGCAACATGGCAAAACTCCATCTCTAAAAAAATTTTAAAAATTAAAAAATAAATATAAAAGAACAGTGCCTGGTGCATAGTAGGTGCTCAATAAGTACTTGTTGAATAAATGAATGAAACACACATACAAATAAGCCCCCTCCTAATACCCTACATACGAGTCAGTTGCCCTCACCAGCGAGGATGTGGATTGCATTTCCTAAGAACCAGAATTATTGCTGGCTACACGTTTTTACAGTCAGTGGCCACTGGATTCCATTGTCAAGGTACTCACTGAGGATGGTGCTGAGCTGAGCTTTTATCAAGGAAGGGAATAATACAATTGCGTTCCCCATCTCCTTAGTGGTATTAAATGTAAGATGAGGCCGGGGGCAGTGGCTCACGCCTGTAATCCCAGCACTTTGGGAGGCAGAGGCGGGTGGATCACCTGAGGTCAGGAGTTCGAGACCAGCCTGGCCAACATGGTGAAACCCTGTCTCTACTAAAAATATAAAAAAATTAGCTGAGTGTGGTGGTGGGTGCCTGTAATCCCAACTACTTGGGAGGCTGAGATAGGAGAATCACTTGAACCTGGGAGGCAGAGGCTGCATTGAGCTGAGATCATGCCACTGCACACTCTAGCCTGGGTGACCAAGCAAGACTCCATCTTAAAAAAAAAAAAAAAAAAAAACCGATGAATACACTAACTTGATACAGATTACCAAGGACAAAACCAAGGAACAAAGAGGGTTAATATATAGTCAACTGTAAAGTGACTGCATCTTACACACACCAGAGACAGTCATTTAGCAAATAGCTTTTAAGCTCTAGCTTTTGCTACAGCATATCCTGAATCTCCCAACCCTCCACTGCCTAAGCCCTACCCTGAGCTGACTATTATGCAGATTAAGGGTATGAAGAAGGAACCCTGGTGCCTTCATCTCCTTTTTAGTGTTGTGCTTATGTCACTTTGATCACATCACATGCCAGGAAGGGATAGGAGCTGGCAGCGAACAGCATGGGTTCTTGGGGCATGCAGAAGCCTGGTTTCCCATCCTGTCCCGTCATTTAGGAGTCATGTGGCCTGAGTACCTTCCTTAAGGCCTCAGGGATGCTGAGCTCCCCCAGGTTTCCTCAGCTGGGAAATCAGCCTTCCACGAATGAGGTAATCCCTGCAAAGCACTTAGAGCAGCGCCTGCTTATGGTAAACCTTCAATCAGTGTTAAAGTCTGTTGTTACTCAGAAATCCACTGCATAACCTGAATGTCTTGCCTGACCTTCATGTTCCTCATCAGTGGCGCCTCCACCCCACGCCTGCCCCTCACCCCGTCCCGATCTTGCCATCTTGTTTCCCAGTACCAGCTCCTTTTTTTTTTTTTTGGCTCTGTTGCTCAGGCTGGAGTGCAGTGGCGCGATCTCAGCTCATTGCAGCCTCTGCCTCCCAGGTTCAAGCGATTCTCGTGCCTCAGCCTCCCGAGTAGCTGGGATTGTAGGTGCACACCACAATGCCAGGCTAATTTTTGTATTCTTTGTAGAGATGGGGTTTCACCATGTTGGTCAGGCTGGTCTCAAACTCCTGGCCTGAAGCAGTTCACCCATCTCAGCCTCCCAAAGTGTTGGGATTACAGGCGCCTGCCACCACGCCCAGCTAATTTTTGTATTTTTAGTATAGACAGGGTTTCGCCATGTTGGCTAGGCTGGTCTCAAACTCTGGACCTCAGATGATCTGCCCGCCTCGGCCTCCCAAATTGCTGGGATTACAGGTGTGAGCCACTGCGCCTGGCTGCTCTTACTTCTTGTGCCAACTCAACTCTGGAGTGGTCTTCCCCACTAATTTTCTGGTCCTTCCAAATTGAGCCCAAGTCACTGCTCCGGGTCCCTCATCTCCTGCCTGGCTCCTACAGCTCCCTCCCATCTCTCCCTCCTCTGCAAGCTCATTGAGCTTATCTCTGGACGCACGTATTAGTGCTGTTGATGGGAAGCCAGCTGTACATTATTTTTGCCTCGCTCAAGGATCTCTGAGAAGGAACATTGGTCCTGCAATTGTTAGCCTTTGCTTTATCTTCATTCTTGTTTTTTCAGGTGCAGTGAGGCCTTGGGAAACAGCCTGCTTAGCCCAGAGGTGGAGGAGAGGGTTTCATCCATTCACTCATTCAGCAAATATTTATGGAGCACAAATGACATGTTTGGCATAGAGGCATATATCATTCCTTCCCAACGGGAGCTCCGTCTTCTTGAGATGACACTGCAATACACATGAAGTTCTAACTTGGCACTCTGTGTGAAAGGGAGTTGTATAGGAATGAGCATGGTTTTGGAGGGAGCCTCGCTGGCGTTGAATGCTGGCTCAGCCACTAACTGGGTGTGTGACTTTGGATGGTTAGCTTAACCTCTTAGAAACTCAGTTTCCTCATCTATAAAATTGAATGATGACCTGCTCTTCCCAGAGTTGTTATTTTCTATTGCTCTTGGGCACCCACTTGGCTGGGTTAGCCTAAGGATGGGTGGGTGGAGGTGGAGGGGTCAGGTCCCTCAACTTGCCACTGATGGGATCTTACTTACTTCAGGCCTTGGGATCTCGGTGTGAAATAGCTGTCTCTGGGATAGGTGCTCAGTTTTCCAGCCTCTTCCCTTGCCATCCTCTCCAAGCGGTGTCTAGGGCTGATGCAGTGGTTCTCAACTCAACCTACAGTGTTTGTCTTCAGGGGACACTTGGTGTCCCGAGGTGTTTTTGATGATCACTACTGAAGAGGGGAGGGGAGTGCTACTGGCATCTGGTGGGTAGGGGGCAGGGATGCTGCTAAACATTCTACAATGTGCAGGCAGCCTCCATCAGTGAAGAATTATCTGGTCCAAACGTCAATAGTGCTGAGGTGACCACAGAGTAGTAGATCTCATGATGGGGATCTTCTTGCTGCAGTCCACGGAGCTGGTGCAGCTTCTCCCCCCTGTTTACCTGACTCTCCACCTTAGCTCTCCCTGGCAATGCAGACCTTTTTGAATTTCAGCTTTGACCTGTAACTGACCTGTCTGGTAGAGTTGCCTCACCCCTTAGCACCTGATCTCCTGGACTCTCCACTCGCCTTTGCTCCATAGGAACCAGTGTTGGTGAGGGACACTTACTCAGGACTCTTCCCTACCTGACTTACACTGGGCTGCCACTTCCACCCTGCTGTGCCTACCCTGTACTGGCAGGGTGATGCCCAGGACCACAGTCACCTCCTGCAGTTCCCAATGAAGAGCAGAGTATCAAGACCCCTCACCTTCCAGCCTTCTCCCAATCCGGCTGAAGCCCAGCTCCACCCCGTGCCAGGATTTTCATCCAGAGGTGGATGAGGGGGCAGGATTCAGGGTCCAACTGTCTGCTCCCATCCATTGGCCCATCCTTCATCGGCTCCATCCTCTTCCTCTTGGACCTGGGAGGCTCGCTTTGACTTCCCATCCTGCCTGGCTCGTATTCTTGTCCGTCCAGAATGGCATTTCTTCTCCCTCTTCCCTGGAGCTATGGAATGTGTGCAGGGAATGTGACTAGGGCGTGGGATGAAAAAACACACCACTCATAGTTTCCAAATATTATTCCTGTTACACAGTCTACGTGGCATATATTCTCCCAGGCTTCCTAGCACAGGCGAGACCATGAGACTGTGGAGTGCCCTCGGTGAGAGTTATCATTTCTCTCGCTCTGGGAACACAGCAAAGGAAGTGATAGAGAGATAGGATGGCAGCTTCTCAACATATGTCTGCGAACATATCGTTCCTCAGTTTCTCCAAGAAACTCTTTCTTCACTTCCCTGAGTTAGGGCGGTGCCCCTGATGACGTCATGCGGGCCTTTCCGAGACTTTGAGCAGCAGCAGGTCAGGTCAGCACCTGTGCACTGTTTGCCCGGTTTATCTTGTTTTCTATGGGAAAAGCTGCAGCTGTTAACTCTTAATAAAGAGTTAACAGCAGTCACCTCATGACAGGGGTTGAGACTTTGGCCATGTGTTTTATTTAATAACAGTGCTCTACTCTGCTTCTGACAAGCTATCTTCGGGAAATGTGTCTCAAGTATTGTGTTAATCTTACTGTGAACTCTTGAAATCTTAAAATAAGAAAAGATATACACATATATATCTCTTAAGAAAACATTATTTCATTACATTATAATTTCTGATTTCAGTAATTATGATTTGGCAAATTTATTTTTATCTTGCAAGTGGCAAAATGCAATTAAATGATATCAAGTGTAAAAGAGAAATAATGACGTTTTCTTTCCATAAATCATTTGAAAAAAACTGTAGGACTTTATATTCTTTTAATGGTTTTCATAATTTAAGCCTCATGTTTATACCACTTTATCTTTATGAAGGTGATTTTTTTAAAAGCATAAGTTTGTTTTACTATAAATTATAATTCTGTAAACATCAGAAATGCAAACTTGTGAAGTTCTGTTCATGTTTATATGTCAACATACTTAAGTGCCAGCAGATGTTCTGTGATCAATAATACACAACTTATATGCATTATTTTGAAGTGTCCTTGGCTGGAAATGTTGGTTGGCAATATCCAAATTATGGCTGAATATGAACGATGATAATCAATAAGAAGGGTAACATCAATATGGCTGTGGTGGCAAGCTCTGTTTCAGCAGGGGAAGTAAAGCAGCTATTGATTTGAATGAAGCAGATAAACCTAACCATAATTTTAAGTAGACTGGTGGGTCCAATTGAGAGTTTTATGATGCTAAAATTAACCCTTGTGTTGCTAGGGGCATGTAATTGCTGCTAGTCTTGCATGATTTTGCGTAAAGTTTGCCCCTAGAGTAAATTTATACCCAATGAAATAGCTGAAGTATTTCATTTGCATTTGGAGTTAACAAATAAAATATACCAGACTTTTATTCTGATATATAGTAACGTCAATCAAGAAGATAAACCAATGCAATTTATTAAATATCTTGAATTTAGGTTGCGTTTTAATCTTAGGTCAATGATTTCCATCTCTGACTGCTATTACCTGGAGAACTTAAAAAACAAAACTAAGCAGCAGACCAATCGAATCAGTCTCTCTGGGTCCTGGGCATGGGTATTTTAAAAAATAAACGATGATTTTGATGTGCATCAGGGATTAGAACTTCTGACAAATAATCTTGTTAAGGAAAACTTTAAGTAGTTCAACTAGTATGCAATCCAATTAGTTTCTATTATAGTTTAATTTTAGCTAAAGTACAGGTAGTCTTTTTTTTTTTTTTTTTTTTTTAAAAGCAATCTGTGTAAGATCAAAGGCTGGTGTAACTTAGATATCCTCAGTGTGTCTGTGGCATTCACAACAATAGGTGAGCCTCATGATGGTCACCTGGAAATATTTGAGTTGATCAATCCATCAAGATGGTGAGGATCTGTGTTCTCAATAAGCCCTTTCCTCCTCGTGAGGTTGGAGTCGCTTCTGAGGGATTCCCTGAAAGAGCTGAAAGACTGTGAGTATAAGGTATTAAAAAAAAAAAAAAAAAAAGAAAGAATGAAAAAAGAAAAGACTGTGAGTATAAGGAATCAGGTTTTGTATCTCATTCCTGCCACTTCCTTGTCCTGCCCCAGGGCTGTGGTCTGTAGATCCTCAGCATTACCAGCTGCAGGGTAGCAATGCAGAGTCTCAGGACCTACCCAGAGCCATGAACCCAACTCTGCTTTGTAAATCCCCTCTGCTTCCTCGCAGGGTGTTTGGGAGGATCAAGTGCATGATATAAAAGTATCTTTGTATTTTTTATTGTAGTAAAATACACATAAAATTTTACCATTTTAACCATTTTTAGGTGTGCAGTGGCATTATTCACATTGTTGTGCAACCATCACCACCATCTAGCTCCAGAACTTTTTCTTTTTTTTTTTTCTTTTTTTTTGAGACACAGTCTTGCACTGTCGCCAGGCTGGAGTGCAGTGGCACGATCTCGGCTCACTACAACCTCTGCCTCCCTGGTTCAAGCAATTCTCCTGCCTCAGCCTCCTGAGTAGCTGGGACTACAGGCATGCGCCACCACACCCAGCTAAGTTTCGTATTTTAGTAGAGACAGGGTTTCACCATGTTGGCCAGGATGGTCTCGATCTCTTGACCTCGTGATCCATCTGCCTCAGCCTCCCAAAGTGCTGGGATTACAGGCGTGAGCCACCGTGCCCAGCCCAGAACTTCTTATCTTCCCAAACTGAAGCTGTGTGCCGTGGAACATGAACTTTAAATTCCGTTTTCCCCTCGGCCCCTTGCAACGACTATTCTACTTGTGAGTTTGACTATTCCAGCTGGCACATCTATGTGGAATCATATAACATCTGTCCTATGGTGACTGGTTTATTTCACTTAGCATTATGTCTTCAAGGTTTATCCGTGTTGTAGCGTGTGCCAGAATTTCATTGCTTTTTAAAGCTGAATAATATTTCAATAAATGTATAGACCACATTTTGTTTATCCATTCGTCTTTGACATTTGGGTTATTTCTATATTTTGGTTATTGTGAATAATGCTGCTATGAACACAGGTGTACAAATATCTGAGTCTTTGCTTTCAAGGCTGGAAGAGGAATTGCTGAATCATAGGGTAATTCAATGTTTAATTTTTTGAGGAATTGCCAAAATATTTTCCACAGCAGCTTCACCTTGTATATTCCCACCAGCAAATGCCCAAGGGTTTCAATTTCTCCCTATTCTCACCCATACTTATTTTCTTTCTTTCTTTTTTTAATCATAGCCATCCTAATGGGCGTGTAGGGGTATCTCATTGTGGCTTTGATTTTTCATTTCTTTAATGATTAATGATATTGAGCATCTTTACATGTGTAATGTATTTTTTTTTTTTTTTGAGACAGAGTCTTGCTCTGTTGCCCAGGCTGGAGTGCAGTGGTGCAATCTCGGCTCACTGCAAGCTCTGCCCCTTCAGTTTCACACCATTCTCCTGCGTCAGCCTCCCGAGTAGCTGGGACTACAGGCACCCACCACCATGCCCGGCTAATTTTTTGTATTTTTAGTAGAGATGGGGTTTCACTGTGTTAGCCAGGATGGTCTCGATCTCCTGACCTCGTGATCCGCCCACCTCGGCCTCCCAAAGTGCTGGGATTACAGGTGTGAGCCACTGCACCTTGCCTACATGTGTAAAGTATTTTTAAATACCATATATGCTGTTGCAATTTTGAGATTATTATACTGAATTTTGAAAGCACTCACTGCTTTGTTTAAGAAATCTTATAGATGTCCATCAGCTGTTTTAGGAGTAAATTAGCCAGATTTTCTTCTGGAGCATAAGTGATCTATAAATATTATCTGAGACTTGAATTACACAGTCTGAAAATATTAGGGTGTTTGCCTCAGTTTCCTCATCCATAAAATGGAGGAAATAATCCTACCTTGTAATTTTGAGAAGTAAGTGAGATAATACATGAAAAGTGCTTAATGAGTATGCAGAAAGTGTCAACTGTACGAGGTGGCAGGAAAGGGTCATTACATGGTGGTTCTGAGAAGAAAAGGGACCTAAGCTGGCTGATGCAGAATTCACCAGATGGGGAGGGGCAGGGGAAAGAAAAGGGAATATTTGGAGACCAGGAAGCCAGTCAGTGCAGTCATGAGTTGTTCATGGACTGTTTGGTGAGCTTGTTCATGGTAGTGAAAGGCATTGGAAGATAAGGCAGGGAGGGTGGGCTGAGACCAGGTGGTAGGGGCACAGAGGAGTTTGCCAAGAAGTGTGGGCTTTTGAAGGCAGTGGGGAACCACTGAAGGTTCTGTGTTCGGAGTGAGATGATCAAAGCCAGCCTGCGTTTATTGTTCTTCCAGGCAGCCATGACCCTCGAGCCATAACAGTTGCATTCCGTGCCCAAGGCTTTGATCTTGACCATTGCTGCTGTTTATCTTTTGGGGAGTACCTTAGATATTTACAAAGTGCCATGTAATCAGTTTCATTAGTCCAGAGATAAGATTAATTAGATGTTTAAGGCAAGTCAGGACTGGACTTGGCTTTGAAAAACTCCGGCATTAAAGGAAGGCTCAAATGGTGATTCTCTCTGCAAATCTGTGAACTTGTGACTTCCTCAGTGATATTTTTACTATGCGGAACACCATACCAAGAGTTCCTCCAATTGGAAAAGCCTGGTTCCTGTCTTCAAGAAGCTTACAACCTTATCAAGGAGGGGTGGAGTGCTGCTTTGATACAAAGTGGAGTGCAGACATATCTTGTTTTGTTGCACATTGCTTTAACGCACTCCACAGATGTTGCACTTTCTACAAATTGAAGCAACCCAAATTTGTGGCTACTCTGTCTATGCTGTTTTCCAACAGCATGTGCTCACCTCATGTCTCTGTGTCACATTTTGATAATTCTCACATTATTTCAAACTTTTTCATCATTACTATATCTGTTACAATACTGTTGGTGATCAGTTATCTTTGATACTGTTATTTTAATTGTTTTGGGGCACCATGAACTGCACCCATATAAGACAGTGAACTTAATTGATAAACGATGTGTGTATCTGACTGCTCCATGCATCAGCCACTCCCCTATGCCTCTCCCTTTCCTAGGGCCTCCCTATTTCTTGAGACACAACAATATTGAAATTAGGCCAATTAATAACAACGGCCTTTAAGTGTTCAAGTGGAAAGAAGGGTTGCACATGTCTCACTTTAAATCAAAAGCCGGAAATGATTAAGCTTAGTGAGAAAAACATGTTGAAAACTGACATAGTCCAAAAGCTAGGCCTCTTGTACCAGTTAACCAAGTTGTGAATGTGAAGCAAAAGTTATTGAAGAAAATTAAAAATGCTATAGTGCTATTCTAGTGAACACACGAATGATAAGAAAGCCTTATTGCAGGCTGGGCACAGTGGGTCATGCCTGTAATCCCAGTACTTTGGGAGGCCCAGGCAGGTGGATTACGAGGTCAAGAGATCTAGACCATCCTGGCTAACACGGTGAAACCCCGTCTCTACTAAAAATACAAAAAATTAGTCGGGCGTGGTGGTGGGCGCCTGTAGTCCCAGCTACTCGGGAGGCTGAGGCAGGAGAATGGCGTGAACCCGGGAGGTGGAGCTTGCAGTGAGCGAGACTCCATCTCAAAAAATAAAAATAAAAAAAGGAAAGCCTTATTGCTAATATGGAGAAAGTCTGAGTGGTCTGGATAGAAGATTAAACCAGCTACAACACTCCCTTAAAACCAGAACCCCTAACTTTCTCCAATTCTGCAAAGGCTGAGAGAGGTGAGGACGCTGCGGAAGAAAAGTTGGAAGCTAGCAGAGACTGGTTCACAAGATTTAGAGGAAAAAAGCCATCTCCATAACATGAAAGTACAAAGCAAAACAGCAAGTGCTGGTGTAGAAGCTGCGGCAAGTTCTCCTGAAGATCTATCTACAACCATTGATGAAGATGGCTACACCAAACAGCAGATTTTCCGTATAGATAAAACAGCCTTCTATTGGAAGAAAATGCCATCTAGGACTTTTATAGCTAAAGAGAAGTCAATGTCTACCTTTAAAGGACAGGCTGACTCTCTTGTTAGGGTCTAATGAAGCTGGTGACTCTAAGTTGAAGCCAGTGCTCACTTACCATTCTGAAAATCTTAGGGGCTTTAAGAATTATTTATTTATTTTTTTTAAATTTATTTTTATTTATTTATTTTTTGAGACGGAGTCTCGCTCCCTTGCCCAGGCTGGAGTGCAGTGGCATGATCTCGGCTCACTGCAAGCTCCATCTCCTGGGTTCACGCCATTCTCCTGTCTCAGCCTCCCGAGTAGCTGGGACTACAGGCACCTGCCACCGCGCCTGGCTAATTTTTTTGTATTTTTAGTAGAGATGGGGTTTCACTGTGTTAGCCAGGATGGTCTTGATCTCCTGACCTCGTGATCCGCCTGCCTCGGCCTCCCAAAGTGCTGGGATTACAGACGTGAGCCACCATGCCTGGCCAAGAATTATTAATATACACTGCTTGTGCTCTCAATGGAACAACAAATCCTGGATGATAGCATATCTGTTTACAGCATGGTTTACTGAATTTTTTAAGACCACTTGTAAGACCTACTGCTCAGAAAAAAAGATTCTTTTCAAAATATTACTGCTCATTGACAATGTACCTGGTTACCCAATGGCTCTGATGGAGACACAGAAGGAAATTCATGTTGTTTAAATGCCTGCTAACACAGTGTCCATTCTGCAGCCCATGGATCAAGGAGTAATGTCGACTCGCAAGTCTTATTGCTTAATAATACATTTCATAAGGCCACCAACAGTGATTCCTCTGATGGATCTGGTCAAAGTAAATTGAAAACCTTCTGGAAATGATTTGCCATTCTAGATGCCATTAAGAACATTAATGACTTGTAGGAGGAAGTCAGAATATCAACATTAACAGGAATTTGGAAGAAGTTGATTCCAACCCTCATGGATGACTTTGAGGGGTTCAAGACTTCAGTGGAGGAAGTCACACAGATGTGGTAGAAATAGCAAGAGAACTAGAATTAGAAATGGAACCTGAAGGTATGACTAAATTGCTGCAATCTCATGATAAAACTTGAATGAATGGGAATTTGCTTCCTATGGATGGGTAAAGAAAGTGCTTTCTTGGGAGGGAAACTATTCTTGGTGTAGATGCTGTGAACACTGTTGAAATAACAACAAAGGATTTAGAATATTATATAAACTTAGTTGGCAAAGCAGTGGCAGGGTTTGAGAGGATTGATTCCAATTTTGAAAAAAGTTCTGTAGGTAAAATGCTAACATTGATAACAGCATCACACGCTATAGATAAATCTTTTGTGAGAGGAAGAGTCAACGGATGCAGCAAAGTTCATTGTCTTATTTTAAGAAAATTTCACAGCTACCCCAAGCTTCAGTAACCACCACCCCGATCAACCAGTAGCCATCCATATCGAGGCAAGATTCTCCACAGAAAAACATTTTGACTTACTGAAGGCTCAAATGATCATAACAGTTTTTAGCAAAACAGTATTTTTTTCAACCTCTGGGAGCACAGAACAAAATGTATTTTTAAAATTAAGGTATGCACATTATTTTTTAGATAATGCTATTATGCACATAATAGACTATAGTATAGTATAAATATAACTTTTATATGTACGGGGAAACCAAATTATTCATGCGACTCACTTTATTGTGGTGGTCTGTAACCAGATCTGCAATATCTCTGATCATATTTTCAAATATATACTATACACTACTTATGAAAAGTGCTGGGATTGAAAGTAGGGATGTGGTTTGAGAGGGGCCTGGAACCCTCTTTTATCCTGCTATATTTCAGCAGAATTGGCAAAGAATGATTGTGTTTATAACAATCTGTCTGACTTTTCTTCTGTCTTTAATGGAAATAATATACAAATTACTAGCAAATTTCTGTTACTTGAAGATGAGCTCTCTAGTTCTCCCCAAGTAAATGAGAGAACAATAAACAAACATGTAAGGTATTTACATTTACATTTAGGAGAGCAATCATTTAAAGTTAAAGGTTTGTCTTGAGGAATGACTATTAATGGCTCTTAGTAAATGAAAATGCCATCGAATTTCTAAATGTATGTTTGAATTGTATAAATTGTACTTTTCTTACCAAGAAACCTGGTTCAGCCTATAGTTTATATAAGTCTATAAATAAGGTGTTTGAAATGGTCACGTGAACCAAATAAATGGATTTTAAATCAAAGTGCCATTAGGATGATTAACATAGTTGTTAACTTATCTTCATTGCCTTGGAGAATTCTGAAGTCTTCAGTTTTATAGAAGAATCCATAACAGTTATGCACATGATGAAGGACCTCCACAGTAGTGATTAATTCAAGGATCATTTCTATAAAAGGTACTTTTGGGGTGTAAAACTTAGTACACTCTGGTAGATCTCATTCAGGATTCAGTTAGAAAAACCTAAACCAGCCGGGCATCGTGGCTCATGCCTGTAATCCTAGCACTTTGGGAGATTGAGGTGGGTGGATCACTTGAGCCCAGGAGTTTGAGACCAGCCTGGACAATATGGTGGACACCTGTCTCTACAAAAAATACAAAATATTAGCTGGGCATGGTGGCATGCGCCTGTAGTCCGTGCTACTCAGGAGGCTGAGGTGGGAGGATCACCTGAGTGGGGGGAGGTTGAGGCTGCAGTGGGCCGTGAGTATGCCACTACACTCCACCCTGGGTCACAGAGCAAGAAACTGTCTCAAAATAAAAGAAAAGAAAAAGAGAAAAGAAAAGCAGAAACCATCTTAGATATTTCATGTAGGAAGAAGTTTAACAGAAGAAATTAGAAGTTCATTAAAAAAAAAATTTAAAAGGCTGAAGGAGCAAAAGTCACGGGAAGCACTGTGAGCTTTTAGGTTCACCCATACAGTCTTACTATAAGAAACTGCTGCCACCACTGAGATGAGGAAAACAACAGGAAACTGCTGCCCATGGTCACCGCTGGTCATAGCCGTCCTGAAGCACCCAGGCTGATAACTAGGAAGCGAAAACTTAGAAGTTGCTGTGAAGCTCACATCTGCTAAAGCTTGAACTTCTGAAACTTGCACAGGGGCATATCATTGACAGAATGTATTTATATACAGTTTTAAGAACTGTGAAAGAAATGGAGATGGACATGTAGTAGTTGCCAGACTTCCGGTCCTGGGTTATAGGAAAAAGTATTGAAAGGGGTAGGTGGTGAATGTGGTGGCCAAAAATAATAGCCACCAATTAAAAAAAAAAAAAGAAATACTGAATAATATTCTCATTTTACAGAGGAGGAAACTGAGGCACGGGATGCAAGTAATTTGCCCAAAGTCACATAGTATAAGATTCAAAAACAAGTCTATCTGATTTCAGAACTAGAGGTTTTTAACCCTTAATTATACTCGGGGCTATCTGTTACAGGGCAGATAGCCCAAAAACTTAATTTGCTTCCTTGGCTTTGACCAGCTCTCATAAGCTCACATTCTACTAGACTACATAATTTAAAACAGAACTGTTAAAAAAGGATTATTTTGGCAACTTCTTATTTGGTGGTATTTCCAAATTTGCTAACCTTTTCAAGTCCTTCCAGAAAATGTGATGTGTTTAGCTCTTGCAATTATGGTAAACTTCCTAGATAAGAAGTCTTGGTTTGATGATATTTTAGGGAGTAGGTGAAGGCTATTTGTGCCAGAACTCCTAAGTCCAGGCTTTAAGCCAAATTATACCACAGATAATATCTATGAAATCTCTAAAACATGCCCAATTTTTCTTCTCTATTTTACTCTTTGAGTGCTGATATTGTTTGGCTGTGTCCCCACTCAAATCTCATCTTGAACTGTAGTTCCCATAATTCCCACATGTGGTGGGAGGGTCCCGGTGGGAGGTAATTGAATCATGGAGGTGGTTACCTCCATGCTGTTCTCATGATAGTGAGTAAGTTCTCACGAGATCTGATGATTTTACAAGGGGCTTTTCCCCCTTTTGCTCGGCACTTCTTGCAGCCGCCATGTGGAGAAGGAAGTGTTTGCTTCTCCTTCTGCCATGATTTAAGTTTCCTGAGGCCTCCCCAGCTCTACAGAACTGTGAGTCAATTAAACCTCTTTCCTTTATAAATTATCCAGGCTCGGATATGTCTTTATTAGTGATGTGAGAGTGGACTAATATCAGTGCCTTATCTATCTTGGCTGAAATAAAGTTATAAGCAAAGGAACAAAGTTGACATTTACTGATTATGATCCCCCTGCCCCCTGCAAAGCCAATATGCTAAGTAGAGTTAATGCATATTCAGTATAACTCATTTATTCATTCATTAGCAAATACTATTACTATAACCTTGCTGAAGACCAGTGGGGATTCATTTATTCATTCAACCAATACTCCTTGTGCTGTGTACTGGTTATTCTTCACTTACCATCCCACTTCCCCATGTTCACACAGATCCAGTCTCCTCCCTTCTCTGCCCTTCGCTGGCCCCCAGCAGACTGCTTCCGGCATTATCGGGGTCTGCTTGCTTGCTGGCTTCCATTTGGGTTTGTTTAATGGGAGGAACCAGCAGGCAACTGAAGGGCAAGAGAAGCAGAGGCAGTGTTTGCTCCCTGCTCCCCCTGATTTGTGATGGTGGGTGTGGGCCTTCATGACTTCCGCTTTAGCTGGGCAGCTGTGACTCTATAGTCTCCACTCTTGCTGGGTTCCACGGACACTAATTCCTCCCCTTGTCCCTTCAGACCTAGCGGTGGCAATGGCTTCCCACTCTTCCTGGTCCCTGGACACCTCACTATCCCTCGTGTATCTCAGTAATATTGCCTTCACTTCTGAAAGGAGCTGCTTCATTACATTTCCTTCATTTAATCCATCTGGAGTATCTGACTCTCCTGAAAGACCATCAGAATAATCAGCTGATCAAACAAAGCTGAGTTTATTATTTACTATAATAAGGGAAAATATCACCTTGGTGGAGACTTAGTAGTGTGTCAGAAGAAAAATAGTCATTGAGTTTTGGGGCCTGAGTTCAAGTGGTTTAATTTTAATCAGGAATCTGATTAGAATTAGGCAAAGTTTATGATAAAATTGTTTAGAGTTGATGGATGCAACAGAGAACAGGGTTTTAAGGTGAGACTTCATGAATAGCTGTTTGATAGACAAGTAGATTTGCCCAGGTGAGTGACCTACTGTCTTGGGAAGGGGACTGTTTACCTGTATGAATAACCTATTGTCCTGAGAAGATGGCTGGTTGAGCAGTCTATTGTTGATAAATGAGTATTGGAGGTATCTTATTGGTTTATGGCCTTATCTTCCTGAGCCAGAATTTCTTTGAACAAATAGTAAAGTCACATTGATATAGAAGCTGTAATCTTAGTGCTAATAATTAAGCCGTGGGGCTTCAGACATCTGACAGGCAATTTAGTGCCCACTTGTGGTCATTCTTCAGCCTGAGTTGGAGGCTAGACCATTACTGTCTGGGAGCGTGAGCATTGTGGATCCCCACTGCTGCTTGAGTTATGATTGTGTATCGGGCTTCTGGGGACAGTTATTTCGATCTCTGTAGGTGCCAGGTTTTCAGGTTCTTATGATGGATGATCATTTGTTAGCTCACTTGATGAGACAATGGCTGCAGAGCAGCATTAATGATTCTGAAGATCACAAATGTAAATATTGCAACACAAATAAACACTAAGAGAAGGGTTATGGTCAGAGCTTATAGTGCATTTCCGTACTAGGAATCAAGAGTGCTCAAATTAAACCGAAAGAACAGATCTCATTCCTATTCTGAATAGTCCTCAGAACCAGATAGGAGGATATTAGCTAAATCACCTAATTTTATGTTATCTTTTTCTTCTGATCTTTTCTAGTAATAGCAAAGAACCCAGAGAGTTCTGCAGGGATGTAAGGACATTCTTCTACTAATGCAGCCCCTGCTCCCCGTCAAGAGGCTGGTGTTAGATCTAACGTGGCCCTATTTGACAGATGATGGGAGAAAACAGCTTGGAATAAAATGTTATACTGGCTTAAGAGGAAAACAGAAAGGGCTGTGGTTTGGTCTGGAAATAAAAGCTGGATTTGATTAAGAAGCTGTTTTCATTATGGGTGGCTTAAGGATGCCAAAATTAGCAGGGAAATATTCTTTCTTTTTACTTCTAATATTTGCTCCTTTAGTCCTGGTACTTGTAATCTGCTCCCTGGTGAGACTGTTTCTGTATCCACATTTTTAAGGCATTTTATACTCAACTCTCGTATGGCCCTTCTAGCAGTAATGTGACAGTGTTTAATTGTAATTATTTGCTTCCTGGTCTGTCTTCCAGCTGGACCTGTGAGGTCCTCAAGGGCAGAAAGTGTGTCTTAATCATTGGGTTCCTGCAGCTCTTAGCCCAATGCCTGGCACGTGGGAGGTGCTCAGGAAGGCAGTTATTGACCACTGCGGTCCTCTATCTCTGTAACCCACTGTTACCTAGGGCTCAAGGGCAGGCTGGGTCCTCAGCCTCTGTCTACCATGGAGAAGGAATTTGTCACTTTTCTTGATTCCTCAAATTAAAAGGTACCAGAGAGAAATGAACGTTTCCCCCGAGCTTATTGCTCTTGCTGGTGGTGAGAGTTCAATGCACAGCATTCTGAATGTCACTTCCATGAGGCAGGTCACCTCTCCTAGCATTCCCTCCTCGCAGCAAGTGCACCCCACACTCTGCCCCAGCAGCTGTGCTGGAGAAACCACCTCTCCAGAGGCAGCCTCACCTCCTCCACACCTTCAACAAACAAAGGCCCTCCTGAATACCAGGGCCTGCCCTCCTGAAAATGAGGCTAAAGGACTGTAAATAACTAATCAGTTTCCCCTTTCACAGTTTTTTCCCTGTCTCACTTAGATGTCCAAGTGGCCTTTGCTCTGCTCCAATTCCCTTCCCCTTTCTTCTTCTCTTGTTAAATTGCTGCTTACCCTTAGAGACAGATGTGGGTTATTACACCTCCTTACTGGGAGAGTGAAAACAACTGACATTCATGCCCTGCCTACCATGTGCCAGGCACTTTCTCTAAGCACTTGAGATGTATTTACTCATTAAATCCTTATAACGACCTTATAAAGTAGGTGCCATTTTACAGGTAAGAGAACTGAGGCATAAAGAGCCTTCTCCATATCCTTACCAACACTTGACATGGTCAGTCTTTTTACTTGTAGCCATTCTAATAGATGTATAGTAGTATCTTGTTGTGATTTTTATTTTGTATTTCTCTAGTGACTAATGATGTTGAGCATCTTTTCATGTGCTTATTTGCAGATCCTTTGTGAAGTGTTCTTGATTTTCTTTGTAAAGGAGCTGATCAAATCTTTTGTTCATCTTTTATTGGGTTGTCTTTTTTCTTATTGTTGAGTTTGGAGTGTTCTTTATATATTCTGGGTATAAATTCTTTATCTGATAGATGCTGTGCAAATATTTTCTTCCAGTTGGTGGAGTACCTTTTTATTCTTTTAGTAGAAAAGCAAATGTCTTTAATTTTGATGAAGTCCAATCAATCTATTTGTTCTTTTATTGGTTGTGCTTCTGTTGTCCTAAAAAGCCTTTGCCCAACCCAAGGTCACAAAAATTTTCTCCTGTTTTATTCTAGAAATTTTATAGGTTTAGGCTTTCTATGAAGTCTATGATAAATTTCCAATTAATTTTTTAATACAGTGCAAGATATAAATCTAAATTCACTTTCATTTTTGCATATAGATAGCCAATTGTTCCAACACCATTTGTTTAAAAGGCCATACTTTCTCCATAGGATTACCTTTTTGTGCCTGCCAAAATCAGTTGTCCATATATGTGTGGATTTATTTCCAGACTCTCTATTCTTTCCCATTGATCTGTCTCTCTCTACATCAAACACACCATTTTGATTACTGTAGCTTCATAATAATTTTTGCAATCAGTGAGTGTTGTCCTTTTAATATTGTTCTTCTGGTTGGACAGGATGGCCTACGCCTGTAATCCTAGCACTTTGGAAGTTCGAGATGGGCAGATCGCTTGAACAATATCGATTCAAAAAAAATTTTTTGTTTTTTTTCACACTTATTTTGGCTAAGTCATTTGCATTTTCATATGAACTTAAAGTCAACTTGTCAGTTCCTACATAAAAAGGTTGCTAGACCAGGCACAGTGGCTCATGCCTGTAATCTCAGCACTTTGGGAGGCTGAGGTAGGTGTATTGCTTGAGCCTAGGAGTTCAAGACCCACCTGGGCAACATGGCAAAACCCCATCTCTACCAAAAAATACAAAAACTAGCCAGGCGTGGTAGTGCATGCCTGTGGTCCCAGCTACTTGGGAGGCTGAGGCAGGAGGATTGCCTGAGCCCAGGGAAGTCAAAGTAGCAGTGAACCATGATCATGCCACTGTACTCCAGCCTGGGTGGCACAATAAGACCCTGTTTAAAAAAAAAAAAAAAGCTTGCTAGGATTTTAATAGCAATTACACTGAATCTATATAGATCAATTTGAAGAATACTGACATGTCAACAATATTGATTCTTCTAATCCATTTGCTATTTATTTAGGTTTTTAAAAATTTCTTTCAGACATGTTTTATGGTTTTCAGTGTATGGGTCTTACATGTCTTTTGTCAGATTTATCCTTAAATATTTTATATTTTTATGCTATTGTGAATTGTATTTTTTTCAATTTTAGTATCTGATTGTTGCTGGCATATACATATATAGTAGATTTTTATGTATTGCTCTTGTATCCTGCAACCTTGCTAAATTTACTTACTGGTTCTAGCAGGTTTTTTTTTTTTTTTTTTTTTTTTGTAGATTACATTGGGTTTTCTATAGAGATGATTATCTGATGTTTTATTTATTCCATTCTAATCTGGATGAATTTTTCTTTTATTTTCTTTTTTCTTCACCTGATTGCACTCATCAGAACCTCCACACAGTGTTGAACAGAAGTGAGGAGAGTGAACATAACAGTCTTGTTCTTGATCTTAGAGGGGACGCATTCAATTTTTCAGCATTAAGCGTAGTGTTTTAATTAAGTAGATAGTTTTTTAATAGATGTCCTTAACAGGCTGAGAAAGTTTCCATCTCTTCCTAGTTTGCTGAGAGCTTTGATCAGGAATGAATGTTAGATTTTGTTAAATGCTTTTCCTGTATCTACTGAGATGATCATATGTTTTTATTTTTAAATTTATTAATGTCATAAATTACGTTGAATTAATTTTCAATGTTGAGCCAGCCCTGCATTCTCAGGATAAACCCCCACTTGGTTAGGATGTATTATCCTTTTAATATATTGTTGGATTAGATTTCAGAATAATGCTGACCTCAGAGAATGAGTTGAGAAGTATTTCTTCCTGTTCAATTCTTTTGGTAGAGTTTGTGTAGAATTGATATTATTTCTTCCTTAAGCGTTTGGTAGAATTCACCAATGAAGCCATCTAGGCCTGGAGTTTTCTTTTTGGGAAGATTGTAAACTACAATTTCAGTTTTTAAAATAGATACAGGGCAACCAGGCATGGTGGCTCATGCCTGCAGTCCCAGCACTTTGGGAGGCCGAGGTGGGCAGATCACTTGAGGTCAGGAGCTCAAGACCAGCCTGGCCAACATGGAAAAACCCTGTCTCTACTAAAAATAGAAAAATTAGCTGAGTGTGGTGGCGCTCACCTGTAATCCCAGCTACTCTGGAGGCTGAGGCAGGAGAACCACTTGAATTTGGGAGGTGGAGGTTGCAGTGAGCCAAGATCACACCACTACCCTCCAGCCTGAATGACACAGTGAGTGAGACTCCATCTAAATAAATAAATAGATAAAATAGATACAGGGAGAATCAAGTTATCTATTTTTCTTGAGTAAGCTTTTGTAATATATCTTTCGAGGAATTTTCTATTTTATCCAAATTGTTGAGTTTATAGGCACAAAGTTGCTTTAAATATTCCTTTATTGTTCTTTTAATATCATAGAATATATGGTTGTGCCGCCTCTTTCATTCCTGATATTGATCATTTGTGTCTTCTCTTTTATGGTCCTCATCACTTCTGGCCATAAGTTTGCCAGGTTTGTTGATCTTCTCAAAGAAGCAGCTTTTGACTTCACTGATTTTCTCCATTATTTTTCTGGGGTTTTTTTTTTTTTGACAAATGAATTTTTTTTTAGAGGCAGAGATAAGGGACAAAATGAAAAAAATCTTGATAGTTTCCAACAGATTCTGTCCTTGGTTCTGATATATTCTTCTTTTTTGCTTAAACTAATTGTATTAGTCCGTTTTCACACTGCTATACAGACACTACCTGAGACTGGGTAATTTATAAAGAACAGAAGTTTAATTGACTCACAATTTTGCATGGCTGGGGAAGCCTCGGGAAACTTATAATCATGGCAGAAGGCGAAGGGGAAGCAATCACCTTCTTACATGGTGGCAGGAGAGAGCGCGCTCAGGGGAAACTGCCACTTTTAAGCCACCAGATCTTATGAGAACTCCCTCACTATCACCAGAACAGCATAGGGGAACCGACCCCATGATCCAATCACCTCCCACCAGATCCCTCCCTCATTTACCCCCTTGACCTCTTATTTTTCTCTCTGTTTTTTAAAAATTAGAGACAAGGTCTCAATATGTTGCCCAGGCTGGACTGGAACTCTTGGGCTCAAGGGATTCTCCTACCTGAGCCTCCCGATTAATTTGGACTACAGGCATGTGCCACTGTGCCCAGCTGATTTTTCTTAGTTTTAAAAGATGAGAGAGCTAGGAATTTTTTTAGTGTTTCTCAAACTGTGGGTTGTGATCCACTAATGAATCATGAAATCAATAAGGTGAGTCACAGCCAACTTTTGAGAAATGAAATAGAATAGAATAACAGCATCAAATCGTTCTACAAATAGTAACTATTATCTTGTGAATGTATTTATGGTAGGTCAGGAGAAACAAGTTTACAAAACACTGGATTAGATAATCTCTAATGATCATTCATTTGTTTGATTCTCTAATTCCCATAATGAATATGTTTCACACTCTCATTGCATGGTATAAATTTCTACATATTTCTGAACAATGTTTTGCACTAAAATAAACAAGATAAATAGCCCCATGATTTGGAAGGTTCGGGTCTTGAGGAATTTGGAGTATTTCATCAGACTGGCCTTTCTAGGTTTTCACTACAAAACTTCTACTTTAAAATATTTGGTGTGATTAAAAACCTCTAAAACCATTATATATGTGAGCAATTTTATTTTTTTAAATTTCTGTATTTGAAACACATTTTACTCTTCTGAATTCTCTTCTGATTGTTGTTCATGTGTATTTATACATCTTGCCTGGTTATTCTTTAAAAAAACATGTATTTCTGTTTGGGGCCAAACATTGTCTTATGAAGATTTCTGTGTAGTAAAAGTCAATAGAATTTAGGATTGTTGCAGCTATGTAGTACTTAATTGTGTTAACATGTAAATAGCTTGATTTAATACAGGACAATAATTTACACTACAGGAACTTTTGGAATGACCATCTCTGACAAGATGAGTGTTTTGCTTGGTCAAGCACTTTGCAAATGTTAAAAGCTGACAATTTATGAAGTCAGACAGTTGAGGAAAATGTTTAGAAGAGCAAGGACTGGCTATCCTACCCTTGGAGCCATACTAAGTGGTTTCTGTCAAAAAGCTGAGTATCAGACTGGGACACAGGCACTCTTATGTCCCGAAGGGAGGCTCAGATGAAGGCTGTGGCCAGGAGGATTGAAGTCAAGGGGAGAAGAGTCTGGAGCCACATTATGTCAGAACTAGGAACAATCTTGAGTATCTCCTAACAGAATTCAACACCCATTTTACAAATTGAGGAGACTGAGGCTCAGGTGCTGACTTTTGCTGTTTACATGACGCAAGTTACAAAACTTGGATCTTCTGATGAAATATTCTTAGCTTGATTTGGAAGTTTTAGGAGGTAAAGCCCTGAGGGCACCGGAAATGCAGAAGAGGCAAGAGAATACAGAAAGTATGCAGTCTAGAAAGTTCAGACTTAGGTCAGGGAGTGGGCCATTTTTTATGGTCAAAGTGAGAGAGGAAGTTTGAAATACAGAGATCCTTCAACCTGAAAAGTTGACGCAGTAGATGTAAGATAACCACAAGTGAGCTCAGTCCTGGGGCAAAGAGTTTTGGGCTTAGATGACCCCTTATACCGATGGAGCTGGGATCAAGTCATGAGCTCGCCCAAATTTGCAGGGAAGCCTTGGCTGAGGAAGGAAAGGTGAATCCTTCCGCTACGTGGTTCGACACAGAGACAAAAGCAAAGAAAGCTCTGGATTGGTGGGGACGGAGGGGGGAACAAATTTATTCTATCACATAGGACTGCCAGATAAAATACAAGATGCCCCGTTAGATTGGAGTTTCAGACAAGCCATGAATAACGTTTTAGTGTAAGTACGCCCCATGTAATGCTATAATCATAAAATACTATGTAATATATAGTATAATAAATGATAATAAAATAACTAAAACATTATGTGCGGTTTATCTGAGATTCATATTTAACTGGGCATCTAGTTTCTTTAATTCCTAAATCTTACAACTCTACTATTATAGCCAGAGAAATATGATCACTCTCTGTGGTGGTATAGCTTCAGAATAAGGATTTTTGGAGCCCTGTAGTTCTTTCTGGTCTCTTACGTGCTTGCACTCATCAAATATACAAACATTTGCTGGAGTTTCACCTTCGGGGTTGAATAAGTAGGTTGCAGTTTTATAAAGGACTCTGTTGCTCAGATGGCTTTCAGGCTGAATGTTCATACTTTTATGCAACTCTGTAAGTTTACAGAAGAGTGAAAGTTCACAAACCGGTTACAGAGCCTGCAGATGGGGAAAAAATTGTTCCCAGTGTGGAAAGGCTACGAGATGATCAAAGGCCTGCAGGACAAACACTTCCTGCCTCCAGCAAGGAGCAGCTGCTGCTCTAGTTATACAGAAAGCTGGCTCGGGGTTCACTGGCACTCAGCTCAATTGATGTAAAAACATGCATTAAAAAGAGAGAGAGAAAGAGAGAGCAAGAGAGAGAGATGGTAGTTTACTCCAACAGATATCTATCCTCTATTAAGTTACAGATGAGGAAACTGAGGCACAGGCGATGACTTTTCCTGTTTATATAATGCAGGCTACAAAACTTGGATCTTCTGATGACACAATCTTAGCTTCTAATTCTTTCAAGGAGAATTAGTATGCAAAAATCTAAACTTCAAAAGTGTAAGCACAAGAGTCACTGGTCCTACAGGCAAGGCGGTACCAGCATGCTGCTTGCAGCTTGGTTTGTGGCAGGAAAAACAAAGAAAAAGAAAAATATGGAACATCCATATAAAGGGGCATGGTTAGCAAATCATTATATAGTTACACTATGTAAATATTTGATAACCATGGCTGTTACTAAACAGTGAGATGGAACCATATGTAATGACCTGAGGGATATCTGTTCTACCTTGCTAAGTGACAGAAAAAATAAAGGATAATGTGTATAATCTAATTGGTTATAATAAGAAGAATGAAAACAAGAGCTGCAATTCCATCAAAAACTCAGTAAGTATATGTGTATGTCTGTATATATTTTTGTGAGAAGAGTGTAGAAGAATCTGCCTCCAACCATCAATATTAATCACATGGGGGAAAATAGGAGCTGAAATATTACGGAGTTGGTAAGAAGATTATTATTATTATTTTTTTCTTTTATTATTATTATTATTATTATTATTATTATTATTATACTTTAGGTTTTATGGTACATGTGCTCAATGTGCAGGTAAGTTACATATGTATACATGTGCCATGCTGGTGCGCTGCACCCACCAACTCGTCATCTAGCATTAGGTATATCTCCCAATGCTATCCCTCCCCCCTCCCCCCACCCCACAACAGTCCCCGAAGTGTGATGTTCCCCTTCCTGTGTCCATGTGTTCTCATTGTTCAATTCCCACCTATGAGTGAGAATATGCGGTGTTTGGTTTTTTGTTCTTGCGATAGTTTACTGAGAATGATGATTTCCAATTTCATCCATGTCCCTACAAAGGACGTGAACTCATCATTTTTTATGGCTGCATAGTATTCCATGGTGTATATGTGCCACATTTTCTTAATCCAGTCTATCATTGTTGGACATTTGGGTTGGTTCCAAGTCTTTGCTATTGTGAATAATGCCGCAATAAACATACGTGTGCATGTGTCTTTATAGCAGCATGATTTATAGTCCTTTGGGTATATACCCAGTAATGGGATGGCTGGGTCAAATGGAATTTCTAGTTCTAGATCCCTGAGGAATCGCCACACTGACTTCCACAAGGGTTGAACTAGTTTACAGTCCCACCAACAGTGTAAAAGTGTTCCTATTTCTCCACATCCTCTCCAGCACCTGTTGTTTCCTGACTTTTTAATGATTGCTATTCTAACTGGTGTGAGATGGTATCTCATTGTGGTTTTGATTTGCATTTCTCTGATGGCCAGTGATGGTGAGCATTTTTTCATGTGTTTTTTGGCTGCATAAATGTCTTCTTTTGAGAAGTGTCTGTTCATGTCCTTCGCCCACTTTTTGATGGGGTCGTTTGTTTTTTTCTTGTAAATTTGTTGGAGTTCATTGTAGATTCTGGATATTAGCCCTTTGTCAGATGAGTAGGTTGCGAAAATTTTCTCCCATTTTGTAGGTTGCCTGTTCACTCTGATGGTAGTTTCTTTTGCTGTGCAGAAGCTCTTGAGTTTAATTAGATCCCATTTGTCAATTTTGGCTTTTGTTGCCATTGCTTTTGGTGTTTTAGACATGAAGTCCTTGCCCATGCCTATGTCCTGAATGGTAATGCCTAGGTTTTCTTCTAGAGTTTTTATGGTTTTATGTCTAACATTTAAGTCTTTAATCCATCTTGAATTGATTTTTGTATAAGGTGAAAGGAAGGGATCCAGTTTCAGCTTTCTACATATGGCTAGCCAGTTTTCCCAGCACCATTTATTAAATAGGGAATCCTTTCCCCATTTCTTGTTTTTGTCAGGTTTGTCAAAGATCAGATACTTGTAGATATGTGGCATTATTTCTGACGGCTCTGTTCTGTTCCATTGATCTATATCTCTGTTTTGGTACCAGTACCATGCTGTTTTGGTTACTGTAGCCTTGTAGTATAGTTTGAAGTCAGGTAGTGTGATGCCTCCAGCTTTGTTCTTTTGGCTTAGGATTGACTTGGCGATGCGGGCTCTTTTTTGGTTCCATATGAACTTTAAAGTAGTTTTTTCCAATTCTGTGAAGAAAGTCATTGGTAGCTTGATGGGGATGGCATTGAATCTGTAAATTACCTTGGGAAGGATGGCCATTTTCATGATATTGATTCTTCCTACCCATGAGCATGGAATGTTCTTCCATTTGTTTGTATCCTCTTTTATTTCCTTGAGCAGTGGTTTGTAGTTCTCCTTGAAAAGGTCTTTCACATCCCTTGTAAGTTGGATTCCTAGGTATTTTATTCTCTTTGAAGCAATTGTGAATGGGAGTTCACTCATGATTTGGCTCTCTGTTTGTCTGTTATTGATGTATAAGAATGCTTGTGATTTTTGCACATTGATTTTGTATCCTGAGACTTTGCTGAAGTTGCTTATCAGCTTAAGGAGATTTTGGGCTGAGACAATGGGGTTTTCTAGATATACTATCATGTCATCTGCAAACAGGGACAATTTGACTTCCTCTTTTCCTACTTGAATACCCTTGATTTCCTTCTCCTGCCTAATTGCCCTGGCCAGAACTTCCAACACTATGTTGAATAGAAGTGGTGAGAGAGGGCATCCCTGTCTTGTGCCAGTTTTCAAAGGGAATGCTTCCAGTTTTTGCCCATTCAGTATGATATTGGCTGTGGGTTTGTCATAAATAGCTCTTATTATTTTGAGATACGTCCCATCAATTCCCAATTTATTGAGAGTTTTTAGCATGAAGGGTTGTTGAATTTTGTCAAAGGCCTTTTCTGCATCTATTGAGATAATCATGTGGTTTTTGTCTTTGGTTCTGTTTATATGCTGGATTACATTTATTGACTTGTGTATATTGAACCAGCCTTGCATCCCAGGGATGAAGCCCACTTGATCATGGTGGATAAGCTTTTTGATGTGCTGCTGGATTCTGTTTGCCAGTATTTTATTGAGGATTTTTGCATCAATGTTCATCAAGGATATTGGTCTAAAATTCTCTTTTTTTGTTATGTCTCTGCCAGGCTTTGGTATCAGGATGATGCTGGCCTCATAAAATGAGTTAGGGAGGATTCCCTCTTTTTCTATTGATTGGAATAGTTTCAGAAGGAATGGTACCAGCTCCTCCTTGTACCTCTGGTAGAATTCGGCTGTGAACCCATCTGATCCTGGACTTTTTTTGGTTGGTAAGCTATTGATTATTGCCACAATTTCAGCTCCTGTTATTGGTCTATTCAGAGATTCAACTTCTTCCTGGTTTAGACTTGGGAGGGTGTATGTGTTGAGGAATTTATCCATTTCTTCTAGATTTTCTAGTTTATTTGCATAGAGGTGTTTGTAATATTCTCTGATGGTAGTTTGTATTTCTGTGGGATCGGTGGTGATATCCCCTTTATCATTTTTTATTGCATCTATTTGATTCTTCTCTCTTTTTTTCTTTATTAATCTTGCTAGCGGTCTATCAATTTTGTTGATCCTTTCAAAAAACCAGCTCCTGGATTCATTGATTTTTTGAAGGGTTTTTTGTGTCTCTATTTCCTTCAGTTCTGCTCTGATTTTAGTTATTTCTTGCCTTCTGCTAGCTTTCGAATGTGTTTGCTCTTGCTTTTCTAGTTCTTTTAATTGTGATGTTAGGGTGTCAATTTTGGATCTTTCCTGCTTTCTCTTGTGGGCATTTAGTGCTATAAATTTCCCTCTACACACTGCTTTGAATGCATCCCAGAGATTCTGGTATGTTGTGTCTTGGTTCTCGTTGGTTTCAAAGAACATCTTTATTTCTGCCTTCATTTCGTTATGTACCCAGTAGTCATTCAAGAGCAGGTTGTTCAGTTTCCACGTAGTTGAGCGGTTTTGAGTGAGATTCTTAATCCTGAGTTCTAGCTTGATTGCACTGTGATCTGAGAGACAGTTTGTTACAATTTCTGTTCTTTTACATTTATTGAGGAGAGCTTTACTTCCAAGTATATGGTCAATTTTGGAATAGGTGTGGTGTGGTGCTGAAAAAAATGTATATTCTGTTGATTTGGGGTGGAGAGTTCTGTAGATGTCTATTAGGTCCGCTTGGTGCAGAGCTGAGTTCAATTCCTGGGTATCCTTGTTGACTTTCTGTCTCGTTGATCTGTCTAATGTTGACAGTGGGGTGTTAAAGTCTCCCATTATTAATGTGTGGGAGTCTAAGTCTCTTTGTAGGTCACTCAGGACTTGCTTTATGAATCTGGGTGCTCCTGTATTGGGTGCATATATATTTAGGATAGTTAGCTCTTCTTGTTGAATTAATCCCTTTACCATTATGTAATGGCCTTCTTTGTCTCTTTTGATCTTTGTTGGTTTAAAGTCTGTTTTATCAGAGAGTAGGATTGCAACCCATGCCTTTTTTTGTTTTCCATTTGCTTGGTAGATCTTCTTCCATCCTTTTATTTTGAGCCTATGTGTGTCTCTGCACGTGAGATGGGTTTCCTGAATACAGCACACTGATGGGTCTTGAGTCTTTATCCAATTTGCCAGTCTGTGTCTTTTAATTGGAGCATTTAGTCCATTTACATTTAAAGTTAATATTGTTATGTGTGAATTTGATCCTGTCATTATGATGTTAGCTGGATATTTTGCTCGTTAGTTGATGCAGTCTCTTCCTAGTCTCGATGGTCTTTACATTTCGGTATGATTTTGCAGTGGCTGGTACCGGTTGTGCCTTTCCATGTTTAGCGCTTCCTTCAGGAGCTCTTTTAGGGCAGGCCTGGTGGTGACAAAATCTCTCAGCATTTGCTTGTCTGTAAAGTATTTTATTTCTCCTTCACTTATGAAGCTTAGTTTGGCAGGATATGAAATTCTGGGTTGAAAATTCTTTTCTTTAAGAATGTTGAATATTGGCCCCCACTCTCTTCTGGCTTGTAGGGTTTCTGCCGAGAGATCCGCTGTTAGTCTGATGGGCTTCCCTTTGATGGTAACCCGACCTTTCTCTCTGGCTGCCCTTAACATTTTTTCCTTCATTTCAACTTTGGTGAATCTGACAATTATGTGTCTTGGAGTTGCTCTGGTAAGAAGATTATTAGCTCTTTTTTTGAGACAGGGTCTTCCTGCTCTGTCACCTGAACTGGAGCACATTGTCACAATCACGGTTCACTGCAGCCTCAACCTCCCAGGCTCAAGCAATCCTCCCACCTCAGCTTCCTGAGTAGCTGAGACCACAGGCACATGCTACTATGCCCAGCTAATTTTCATATTTTTTTGTAGAGATGAGGTCTTGTTATATTGTTCAGGCTAGTCTCTAACTCCTGGGCTCAAGTAACCCTCCTGTCTCAGCCTCCCAAAGTGCTGGGATTACAGGTGTGAGCTGGGATTACAGCTGATTATTAGCTTTTTGTTGGTACCTCTCTGTATTATTTGGCTTATTTAAACAAGTGTGCATTATTATTACTTATGAATTTAAAAAATCAAATAAAATATAAAAAGTTATATGACATGTAGGTTTAAAAAATTTATTGATGGGCTTTTTAAAACAGTAGACTCCCCACCAAACTCCTTGTTTTTCATTTCACTTTATCCATTTAAAATATGGTTTAATTCACAAAATTTTAGTTGATAAACAATTCTTTTCCAGGAATAGACTTCTGCACTGTAGTATGCTTATACCTTTTATCTGGAAGCTAACCAGAAATAGGATTTTGGCTTACTGGAGAAAATGCTGGATGATATGAGAATGCTGAGATGGGTTAATGGTAACAAAATGAGCTGTCACAGGAATCCCAGTACAAATGCTGAGGCTCAACACTCTGTGAAGTTGCCGAGCAGGAGCTCTGGACATCTTCCATGCAGTGAAAAGATAGTACACGTTGACATATATTAGATTGGTGCAAAAGTAATTGTGGTTCTTGCCATTAAAAGTAATGGCAATAACAATGACTTGTAAGCTTTACTTTCAGTGATGTGTCTAATCTCTGTTTGCATCATCCCTTCATTCAGCCAGCATGTGTAAGCTCAGTTTTTGAGGTCCCTATTCTCAATACTAATCAGCATGCTCATTTGTTTTATAGGTTGATCCTATAAGCCTATAAAACAAATTAAGTCTCTGCTCTAGAAAGTTCTATGTTGTTAGATTCAAGAACAAAAAGCAGTGCATGCTTTTTTATGTATGTAAATATTTTATATATTTAGTTAAACATTTATATATTTTTTCTTTGTTTTCTACAATCATCACAGATTCTTTGGGAATGAGAGGCATAAATAAAAATAAATATAAAATGTGTAACAATGTGGCTAATTGGAAAAGGGTGGATGTTTGATACGGTTGGTAGGTAAGCAGAATGAATGTTATTACCTTTGTATCTCCTTTAATTGCCAGCTGAAGTATTGAGTTGGTTTTGGGTAAGAGAAGACTTTCTGCTTCTAATTTATTGCAGATTACTGAATTTTTTAGGCACCTGCCCAGTCCATAAAATTTCAAGGAGAGGATGTCAATACCAAAACCCAACCTACCTAGACAGTTACTGTGAATAAAATGGGATAAAATGTATAAATTGCTCTGAGACCCTTGGAAACAGCTATATCAATCCAAAGAAAAATTGCTGTTGCTAATTAGTAGCACTGTTGGCCTCAAAAACAAAACAAATAAAACAACCGAGGTATATATTTAAGAATATTCTATTTTGCATTCATCAAAGGTATTTGTCATTTATGTGAAATTTGACAGGACACACGAGGACTCTGGGCTTTCTCTGGATGAAGTGCCACGGCTCTAGGGATGAACTTGACCCACTGCAGCCTTTTAAACAGTGCAACACAGAGTATCACATACTTTGCTTTCCTTCAGTGTGGTGGGACTGGACCTGACCTGTTTGATATGCAAAAGTCCCTTTCCCCTGAGGGCCTTTCCACAACTTCCTGGAGGTTGTGCTTCTGGACCAGACCACTTCTCAGTACATCTGCATGATTTCTAGAATCAGATTTTGAATCCATGGCTTAAAAAAAGAAAATTCCTTTGACTAAACTTTTGGAGGAAATTGAAATATATACTGCTTTTAAAATGCACTTTACACATGTGAGCCCATTTTATGGACGTAACAAGATAACACTGGAATGTACGTAACTTTGTTTACTCATAAAGTTGCTAGATTTGGTATTTTTGAGACTAAAAGAACTGCAGATATTTTTGTGAGAATGTGGGCTTTCTTTTAATCGCCAAGTTCAAGTAAAAATTTAATTTATTTAATTATTCAATTTTTGCCAACGTTTATGATCAAGCCTCCTTTTTCTCCTGTGCAATGAGAAAGGGTTTGAGCAGGGACAGCTCTCCCTTGGCAGAGGGGCTGCCTGGGGTGGTTGTATCATTCTGAAACAAGCCCCGACTTCCTGTGGCTGTGTGTGCTCCCTCGCTCTTGTGTTCACTGCACTCTATTCCATTCTGTACTCTTAGCGGTAGAAGAGAGGGGTGGTAAACCCATTAACAAAACCACCTCAGTATTAGCTGAACATGCACATGCATGAAATCCAGAAGAAAGAACAAAACAGCTCTTTACATCAGTTCATGTCTGTTCCAACCCATAAGGGTCTATGAGGCAAAGAACTGGGAGGGTCGTGTTTGCTCTGTTTAATTCACACCAGCTCCTCAATAGGTCTAGATAGAATACAGGACATCCAGTTATCTTTGAATTTCAGATAAACAATGAATGCATGCAGTATTTGAGGCATATACTTATTTAGCATTGCATGCATTCATTATTTATCCAAAATTCAAATATAACGGGGTGCACTGTGTTTTTATGTGTAAAATGGCAACCCTGCTCTGGGGTCTTCATTCTGGACTCCTGGGGCAACCCCACATCTCTTCATTTACTCACTCATTCTTTCAATAAAACATTTATGGAGCATTTACTCCTGTGCCAGGCTCTGTTCTAGGCTCTGTGGATACAGTCTCAAACAAGATAGGCACAATCTCTGCACTGTGCTAGAACTTTCAGTCTTGTTGAAAAACAGACTTAAAAAAAAAAAGGTAACAAAAAAGAATTGGCAAGATAACTTCAAATAGCTGTGAGTGGTATAAAGGTGAAGAGTGAGGCTGGCCCAGGGTGGTCAGAAAAGGCTGCCTGGAAGCGTTTACGCTGAGCTAATTTGAGGGATGTGAAGGAGACAGTCATGGTAGGAGCTGCAGGGAGAGCATTCCAGGCAGAGAGAACGGGAAGCTCGAAGGCCTTAGGGCAAGAATGTGATTAGCTGTGCAAAGAACAGAAAGAAGGCCAGTGTGGCTGTATGAGTGAGCTGGGGGACAAGTGGAAACATCTAAGGTCAGGGAAGAACTTTGGGGTCAGATCACACAGGCATTGTTGGTGCTGTGGAAAAGCTGCTGGGGGTTCTTATGATCTGATTTATGGTTTAAAAGACCATTCTGGCTGCTTGTTGAAGAGTGAATTTTCTGGAGAAAAGAGTGGAAGCCAGGAAACCATTTAGGAGGCAAGGGCCCTAAAATGGGTGATAGGGGTGTACTGGAAGGGTGGAGGGAGGAAGTGATGGGTTTGGAATATGTTGAAGAGCACACAGATCTGGCTGGTGGGTACAATGTGGTGGTGGGTGAGGCACACAGAAGATCCAGGTTGATGCCCCCACTGCCTCTGTAGGGAAAACATTTCTTTTCACTCTTTTTTTTGAGACGGAGTTTCACTCTTGTTGCCCAGGCTGGAGTGCAATGGCACAATCTTGGCTCACTGCAACCTCCGTCTCCTGGGTTCAAACGATTCTCCTGCCTCAGCCTCCCAATTAGCTTGGATTACAGGTGCCCACAACCATACCCAGCTAATTTTTTGTATTTTTAGTAGAGATGGGGTTTCACCATGTTTGCCTCGACCTGGAACTCCTGACCTCAGGTGATCCACCCGCCTCGGCCTCCCAAAGTGCTGGGATTACAGGCATAAGCCACTGTGTCCAGCCTTCACTCCTTTTCACTTCTGCTCCCCTTCCCTATTGATCCTGCCATCCTCCTTTCGTCACTGGCCACTTCTGCCTCAGATGTGCCAGCCCTGTCCAACTCTCCTGGGCCAGGGTTTCAGTGCTTTAGTCTCAGACCTGCTTTTTGTGGCTGGTTGGGGCTGGGACTCAGGGAGAAGGGACTGTGGAATGTAAGGCCAGGGGAGGAGAGGGGAGAGAGAGTCCTCCCTGACAGCTGACCTCCCTTTTTTTTTTTTTTTTTGAGATGGGGTCTCTCTCTGTCACCCAGGCTGCAACTTCTGCCTCCCAGGTTCAAGGGATCCTCCCACCACAGCCTCACGAATAGCTGGGACTACAGGTGTCCATCACCATGCCCAGCTAGTTTTTTTTTTTTTTTTTGTATTTTTAGTAGAGATGGGGTTTCACCATGTTGCCCAGACTGGTCTCAGACTCCTTGGCTCAAGCAATCCACCTGCCTCAGCCTCCCAAAATGCTGGGATTACAGGTATGAGCCACCGTGCCCAGGGCCATCTCTGGATATCATTCTAAATGTGTTGGGTCTTTCTCCCCTTCAGCCATTCTAACTTCAGTGTGTTAATCCAGGCTCCAGGTGGGGCAAAGGAGGCCAATTTGCCCTATTTCCTATTTCTTTAAAGGATAGCTACATTGCAAGTCAACATTTCAGAGAAATATGAGAACGGGGTGGTGCATGGCACTTACTTCTTGAATCCTAGGCTTGCAATAGTTCTGTCTGGATTGTGATTCCAACCAAGAAATGTCTTCGTTGGTTCCAAGGTCAAGGTGAGGAAGAATCATAAATCTACACAGGGAAATAATATATGCTGGAAGGAAGGAAGAAGAAAGGAAAGGAGGCAAGGAAGGAAGACGGGAAAGAGAGAGGGAGAAAGAAAGACCTTCCTTAGAATAACATCTGAGCAAAGTTTTACCACTTTATTTTCTTAATCTAATAGTGAGCAAACCCCATAAGCACAGATATAAAGCAGAACTAGTGTGAGAGCCAGTACCGATTAATATCTGGGATAGAGAAGGGCAGTGATTTTGCAGGAAAAACAAACAAAACAAAAAAATCCCTAACTTGGGTTTGATCTTGACTCTGTACCAGCTCGTGTTGAGAGCCCTAGGAGGGCAGGAACATGGGTATCTTCCTATCCTCATAGCCCTGTGTTTGGCAGAGAACGGTTCATGGCTGGCATTCAGTGCATGTGGAAGGAAGGAGCCAAGAGTCCCGCTCTGGCCCCATTACCTCATGTTTAAGGGAAGGGGCTGGACCATGGGACCTCAAAGGTCCCTTCAACACCATGCTCCCACACTTTTTCTGTTTTCTCTCTACTGCTTCCACGCTCCCAAATTTCTCTGTAGCCAATGCTGCTTTAAAAGTTTTCTTCCTTTTCCTTGCCTCTCTTATATGCTTTAGATATTGGCCAGAGTTCCCAGTGTTTCTCACTTCTGAGGGTGGCTGCTTATTATATTTAGACCTTTGGGAGGACAGATGAATAAAGCTGTTGATTGGTGGGTCAAGGTCATGTACACTAAAATTTTCATATTAGTATATAATCAAGCACCAGAGAAAAGATCTATGAAATTGATATTTTTAATATGGGTTCCACAAATGGAGTAGACTGTGATTATCACATCAAGCTCCTGTCTCCATGAAGCCACATAAAGCTGCCTTCAAAGACACTGACAACCAAGTTCAGCATGGTTTGGAGACTGGCAGCTGGCCAGAAAAATGGCTTCCTTCTCACTGTTTATAGAACTCAAGAGAACTACATGTGTGTTACTACAGGAATGAATCAATCGTCTATTTCCTGACCCAGGCCTAATCCTTACTTACAGATTGGGAACAAAAAGTAGAGTATTAATCAGAAAAAGTGTTATCCTACCAAGGCCATTGCAGCCACTGACGATTTTTTTCCTCACAGGCATGAAAGAGGGTGGCATTTTAGAATCAATTACAAAAGAATTACCCAGATATTTCTCCAATTATCGCCTCATGTTTTAGAGAAAAACTTGAATGTCGGTGAAGTGGAGGAATAACACACACTCATTTAATAGCCTTCTGACACTGCTTTCTCAAGAAGGGCCAGTTATGATGCTTTTTGTCACAAGTAACAGGAAATCCAACAAATTCAGCTTTAACAATAGATTAATTTATTTAACACAAAAACATAAGTTTAACACAAAAATCCATGGTTTCCATTTTGTTGTCAAGGACACAGTGTTTCTCCAGCTTTCTTCTGTGGTTCATTTTCTTAAGCCAGCTATTCTCAAGGCCTCAAAATAGCTGACATTGCTCCAGGAAGTGCAATGGGATAACAAAATCCATAGCAGAAAAAGGAATGTCCCTCCCTATCTCATATTCTGTTTTAAGAAAAAGAAAAGCCCTCCCAGAAACTTGCTGCCAACCCCCCATTTTCATTGGCCAGAATGGCGTTGTGTTCACACACTTACCTAAACCCTTTACTTGGTGAAGGAATGGGGCTGGGAACTCTGACCAATGTCTAAAGCATGTAAGAGAGGCAAGGAAAAGGAAGAAAACTTTTACTACACCTGTGCTGTCTAGTAGAAATATAATAAGAGCCAGATATATAATTAACATTTTTCTAACAGCCATATTTTAAGAAAAAAAAGAAACAGATATTAGTTCTAATAATGTATTTTATTGACCCCAATATATCCAAAACGTTAGTTTAACATATAACTAAATAAGAAATGATTAATTTTATATTTACATTCTTCCCCTCCCCAACCCATACTTTGGAATGCAGTGTGTATTTAACACTCACAGTGTATCTCAGTTTGAATTAGATGCTAGACGGTGTGGGCAATAGCCACAAGTGGCCAGTGGCTGCCATATTGGATAGTACAGGTTTAGGCCTAATGAGATTGTCTGCCTGGGTGCAGAGAGAGGGTCCAGCCTCCCCTGATGTCATCGCCCCCCTAGAGGACAGCAAACAAAATTGGATTCTCTTAGCAAAGGGAAAGAGGGGCAATGGCTGCTGGGCTGACAAGTAATCTGATCTTCCTCCCAATCTATAGCTTTTCCCATATCCCCTTGCTTGGGGAAAGTTACCACCACCTCCTTAATCAACAGGAGAAATGGGAATCATTCTAGACTCCTCTCTTTTCCTCAATTCTCCAATACAGCCACTCATCAAGTTCTGTCAATTCTGCCTCCTAAGTATCTCTGGAACGCATCTCCTCTGCCATGGCCATGATGCAGGACCCTCTGCCCCAGTCCTGCCTGAATCCAATCATGTTTCTGACTTCCATCAGGCTCCTCAGCAGCTGCCCCAGCCTTTGGGATACAGTTCAGACCTTTCTGCAGGGCACACACTAGCACATTACACCTCATTCCCATGACCGCTTGGCTCTGGCCACGCAGAACTGCGAGTAGCTCTTAGAATGTCCTTGCTCTTTTATGCCTCCATGTGAGTCCCTAGCTTCAAACCACCCTCTCCCTTCTCCTTCTTCCACCCCCTCTTCCATGTTCCTCTTCTTGGGACCTTCCTTACCTCTCTCAGGAAGAGATTAAGTGTTTCTCCTGTGAGCACCCCACACTCTGTGTGTCCTGGGCTCTAGCATGTGGCAAACCACGTTGCACCTGCTGTACCCTCTTTCCCTTCGATGGCGAGCTCCCTGAGGGCAGGGGCTGTGCTTTGATCTCTGTAACCTCACTGCATAGCACATAGGGCCTGCCTGGCACCTGGTGACTGTGTAGCGCCACACCTGGCAAAGTAAAGGCTCTGTGACTATTGAATGGATGGATGGATGCATGCAGGGATGAATTTTATGCTCCTCTCAGTCCTTTTCCATCCGTAACTGGAAAGCAACCCTTCCCAGTGTCTTGCCTTTGGGAACGGTATTAGTTGCTTGGGTTTGGCGTAACAAAGTGCCACAGACTGAGTGGCTTAAACAACAGAAATGATTGCCTTGCAGTTCTGAAGGCTAGGTCTAAAACCAAAGTGTTGGAAAGGTTGGTGCCTTCTGAGTGCTGTGAGAATTTGCCCCATGCCTCTCTTAGCTTCTGGAAGCTGCAGGTGTCCTGTGGCTTGGAGATGGTGTTCTCCTTAGGCCTTCTCATCATTCTCCTTCTGATGTATCTCTCTGTGTCCGAATTTCCCCTTCTTATAAGGGAATCAGTCAAATTGGATTAGGGCCCACCCTAATGACCTTATCTTAATTTGATCATCTGTAATAGGATCCCAATTTCCAAATAAGGTTCAATTCACAGGCACTGGGGCTTACAACAGCAACCTCCTTTGGGGAACCTTTTCAACCCATAACAGAAACCATAGTTGAAGGCAGGTGTATTCATTTTCTACTGCTGTGCAGCAAGTTGTCACACATTTAGCAACTTAAGAGGCACTTTGATTGTCTCATAGTTTCTGTGGGCCAGGAGTCCAGGCATGGCTTAACGGGGTCCCCTACTCAGTCTCACAAGGCCACAATCAAAGTGTGGCCTCGAATGTGTTCTCATCTGGAGGGTCTAGGGAAGAATCTGCTTCTAAGCTCATGCAAGTTGTTGGAACAATTCAGCTTCTCGGTACTGCTTGATGGACGGTCCTGGCTTCATCCTGGCTGTCAGCAGGAGGGGCCCACAGGTCCCTGCCTCCAGGCCCTCTCCATGGGCGGCTCACAATGTGCAAGTTTGCTTCTTCAAGGCTCAGGAGAGAGTCTCTCTCTCTCTGACTCCAGATGGAGTTACTTATACGCTCTTTCTTTTGCTCTCTTTCTTGCTTACTCTCTCTCTCTTTCCAATGATGGCAGTGACATATAGTTACAGGTTCTTCCCATCCTGAAGAGGAGGGGCTTATACATGGTGTGACTCATTGGAGGTCACCTTAGGGTGTGTCTGCCACAGTAGGTATGTTGCTTCCTTGGCCTTCCCAACTTACATGTAGCAGCTGTGTTCTATTTCTGTCTTTCAAATTCCATGAAATCCACCAGGGAAAGGGTTGGGTGGTGGTGGTGGTGTTGTATGCTCAAGAGACTCAGTGGCCCCACAGGAGAGCATCATTCAAAAAATTAAACTCTAATGATTTTAACTTAATATTCAACTGTGTGAAGCATTCACATGCAATACTTAGATTGTATTTCTTCAAAAGCAACATTTGATGTTGAAATAACTATACAGGAATTGTAATAATAATAGCTGATATTATTAAGTGCTGACCACATGCCAAGCACCATTCTAATACACTTAGGTTATGGTATCTCATTTCATCCCCACAACTAGCCTATGTGATGGGAACTACTATTATTCCTATTTTACAGATGATGATACTGAGGTATAGAGGGGCAATAAAAGCCCCACCATAGGTAGCAGTTTGAAGATGGGAGGTTCAAATCTCCAACCCCCACAGGTTGCTTGATGGCAAAACCCACAAACTGAAATATGAAGGTTGGCTGGCCACGCTTGGGTAGCTGTTTCTCAGAGGGTTAGGATGAACACCACTAGCATTTGTCTCTGGGATTCTCTTTTCTTCAGACTTTCCTGTTGATTGATCTATTCTTTATGAATGATTAAGTCATTCAAATGACAGAAAGAGATATAAATGTAACTTACAAGGCAAAAGCAGCTCATTCATACTTAGGTATTTTTCGTCTGGCATTGGAGAGATTCCAGTGATTCTCTATATTGAAGCATCTTTAGTTTTACTTTATCCAACTTCGACTCTCCTGGCTTGTTTTGCTTGTGTCTACTGAAGTTTGGCAATATTTGAGAGTACTGTCAGCAGTCTCGCTCAGTAGTTTAAATGTCTGCAAATATAGAATAATATTTTATTTTATAAAAATGATGGCAATAAGCAAGAATTGAAAGTTATAATTTCCACAAAAATGTTTGCTACCACAGAATTTTTTGAGAGTATTTTTGTATTTGTGAAGTGTATGATAGTGATCATACTAGTGACCTAAGATTCATTGATCCTCAGAAGATCCTTGTCATGAAATTGGCCACCTCCCTGCTGACTGACATCCCTGGACATCTGTGCTTTGACTCAGATCCTAGTTTGTCATCCATTTTTGGTGTGAAATCTCAATAAGAAAGAGCCAACCATTAACATTTTATGTCAAATTCTACTATTTTTTATTACATACATACCATTTCTCTGGGTGACATTTTCTGATTGATAAAATTTGAGTAATGGGCTTGTTAGTCTCTTACATATATGGTTATAATGAATTAATTCAGGATCTACTTACAGATCTGAAAGTTTTGCAAGACAAAAGCAACAAAGTTTTTGTTTTTCTGTAAATAATGACTGGAGACAATATATTTTCAAATTAGTAAAATGTCATTTCAGGTGCTGCAAGTTTTCCATGCTCATTTATACATCTGCTAATTAAGCCTCAGCTACATAATATATTTTTTAAAAGAAGAAATTAAAATTCTTAAGGTATTTATACAACACCAAAAAAAAACAAAAAACAAAAAACAAAAAAACCCCTGCTTCTTGGTGCTGAGAGACACAGGTTTTATTACTAGGCATTTGGTAATGCCTAAAAATTAATCTCACTATTGCCTTTATTACCCAATCAAAATTGTATCATCCTCCCTTTTTCTTTCCCTGCCCACTTATCATTTCAAGGAGAAGGAAAATAGAAAATAGTTTGCAGTTGTCAGCTGCCATGTTCTTTAAGTCCAAGTCCGTGGTCCAAGCCTGCCCATCTGACACTAGCTTCTCTCTTCTCCCACCTCCTCTCCCTATTCTTTTTTTCCCCTTCTGGATTCTTGAAGATTTAAAGGGTAGAATAGTTTCTCGGATTCTAAAATTGCATCCTGTGGTAAGTAAAAATAATTAATCTTTCATGCAGGATATTGTTAAGAGAAGTACTTACTTTTCTTTAAAAAGTTTACCATAAACAGGCCGGGCATTGTGGCTCATGCCTGTAATCCCAGCACTTTGGGAGGCCGAGGCGGGCAGATCATGAGGTCAGGAGATTGAGACCATCCTGGTTAACATGGTGAAACTCCGTGTCTACTAAAAATACAAAAGAATTAGCCAGGCACAGTGGCAGGCACCTGTAGTTTGAGCTACTTGGGAGGCTGAGGCAGGAGAATGGCTTGAACCCAGGAGGCAGAGCTTGCAGTGAGCAGAGATAGGGCCATTTGCACTCCAGCCTGGGTGACAGAGCAAGACTCCATCTAAAAAAAAAAAAAAAAAGTTTACCCTAAACCAAATAAAATCTTTGTAAATTTGGGAGATGAAACACAAGAAAGATGTATGGGAATTAATCAAAACACAAGGCTGATTTTTTTTTTCTTTTTTTTACTTTTTCTGAATGTCAGCTTTGACAAACCATTACTGCTAAGGGCCTGAATAAATGCTCATGATTCAAAAGAAAGAAGAAACGGTTGACACATTTCATTAATTTGGTTGTATTTGTAGTTCTACTGTGAAAAACACTTGTTCACTTAAATGAGATCCTTGACTCGTCATAATTTTTTCTCTCAAAATGCAAATATCTTCTTTTTCTGTTTAAATGGTATTGCGCACTGGTTCTCAGCCCTCTCCTCCCCAAGCTTCAGAATCACCTGTTGAGCTAGTAAATCTGCAGATTACTAGTCCCACAGTTTCTGATTCAGTAGGTCTGAGATGGGACCAGAGATTCCAGATTTGTTATCAGACAGAATGATACAACTGCAAATGATAGCGATCATAAAGGAAAAGGTTAGGGATCACTTGGAATGCTATCCCCAGAGACAAGCCCTGTTAACTATTTGGAGTACATTCTTTTAGCCTTCGATGCACTCATGAGGCAGACACTGCCAGGTACCTGCCCATACTCAAGCTTGCATTCAAGGTAGGATGTGCTCAACAGAGAAATTAAAGTGTGCAGGCTCTCTTGCAGCTAGGAGCCATCATGTGACACAGTGTCGGCCAATGAAAGGTAAGCAGAAGTCTATTGGGGGAAGGCCTTCTGAAAATACTATCATTTTCCTCATTAAAAAAGGGGCAGGGGGTAGCTGGTCGGTGCCTTTTTGTGCTTTGCCCTTCCCCTTTTGCCCTGCCTGAAGTGTGGATGTGAATCCTGGAGTGGCAGCTGCCATCTTGTGACCAGACATGGAGGATAGTAGTCTGGGAAAATAGAGGGTAATTGTTCCTTGAGCAGCTGTACCAGCTCTCCCCTGCCTTCTTTTTTCATGTGAGAAAAATAACCTGAGGTGTTTAAGCCACTGCAGTTGTTCTCTGTTACATAGTGCCAAACACAATCCTAACAGAAATATATACATGTATGCACATATGTATTCACGTAGTCTTAAGGCAAATGTCATTTTATTGAGTAGTCAGAAAGGCCTCTGACTACTTGGTCTACACCAGCACCCTCGAAAATATCTATCTCAGTGGCCTGCCCCATTTTTCTTTACGAACGTGATATATTTATTTGTTTCTTGTTTGTTTCTCTCCACTACAAAGTACACTCCATGAGAATAGGAACTTTAGTTGGTTTGCTGTTGTATTTCTAACCCATTGAAATGCTTAAGAAATACTTGTTGAATGAATAAACAAATGAACATAAAAATGGTTTATACTATCATCTAGTGTTGTATAACTAATTTTCCTCCACTTAACCATATGTGACTTTCCAAATCAGTTCATATATACCTTTTATATTTGTTTTTGTTGCCTTTTTTTTTTTTTTTTTTTTGTTGGAGTCTCACTCTGTCGCCCAGGCTGGAGTGCAGTGGTATGATCTAGGCTCACTGCAACCTCTGCCTCCTGGGTTCAAGCAATTCTCCTGTCTCAGGCTCCCGAGTAGGTGGGATTACAGGCGCCCGGCATCATGCCCGGCTAATTTTTGTATTTTTAATAGAGACAGGGATTCACGATGTTGGCCTTGCTGGTCTTCAACTCCTGACCTCAGGTGATCCGCCTGCCTTGGCCTCCCAAAGTGCTAGGATTACAGGCGTAAGCCACCTTGCCCGGCCTTTATATTCTTTTTAATGTCTACATAGTATTTCATTGTTTGGATATACTGTGCTATAATTGTTCTTTTTTCCCCAATCCTTCATTAATAGACATTCAAGTTCACATCTTTCCTTTACGTATGAAAAATCCACAATTCCTGAGTTTTGCTCTGGGAAGGGAAAACTTGATCTTTTCTGTCCCTTCTGCTCACAGACTGTATCAGAATGATTAACAATAGGAACAAGGAAATCCACACCCGTAGTGTTTGGTCTGGCTTTGCCAGCTTGAAGAAGGGAATTTCAATAATTGCTAGTATATTTCCCCAAACTGGATTATTTTTAAAAACACTGTGTACGTGGCTCCTATAATTCAGTCCAGACAAATTTAGCCCCCCTTCACAGTCTAGCATAAGAGAGGTCAGATTTTCATAGGCTTTTTGGGAAATCCAGTCTTCTCTCTCTTAGGAGCAAATACTTGTTCAAAAAGACACGTCTCCCCCCAAAAACTAATTTTAAGAGACGTTTTAGTCTAAATCCCTATAGAAAATAATTAAGAAGAATTAAAAAGAAAACAACTCTCCAAGGACATGATATTACTTAAAATAAACCCAATTTCCTGTACTAAACACATCGCTTAACCTAACTGCATTTGAGTTAATGGCATCCTCATAGGGTTTTCTAAGAGCAACGGGTGGGTATTGCTCTATATTTGTATAAATAAAGGGATCATTTTGGTAATTTTCCCCCAAATAAAGGAAGCTGGCTATAAAGGTGCATTGATCTCTTTTTACCTCCAGAGAAAAAAATTACAAGCAATTTAAAATGAAATGAAACTTTTTCAGCTTCAAAGTATTTTAAACTCCACTGGGCACTCCAATAAATTTATAACTAGTTTCCCTTTTTGCTTTTGCTTCTAGGAATTCAAACCAAACTTGCTTCCCACTACTGAATAACCAGCAGGACTTTAAGACACAAGATTGCATAAACTCATTAGCCCTTAACTATACATAAGGAGAAATTTAAGACATTCAAATGGACAAAAATCTTTACTGGGTATCCTTTCAAGGGAGCCTCTGGGGATTATCTGATCCTATAGGAGTGTGCAACCCTGTTGATTTTACAACTCCCTGGAAAAGTTACAGAGAACTGATAGCAATGCAAGTAATTGTTGTCCATCGAAACATACATAGTTTGTCTGCAGAACGCAACTGATTATTGCCTTATGGATAAACCAGTTTTTGCAAATTCATTTCAACATTTCTTTACTGTATGCAAATTTGTAGTTCTTTGACTTCTTTGAATAAGCTGTGATATCTCATTGATTCTCTCAATTTATTTTTGATGTGTGTTCATTTTATATTTTTGTGTGAATCATAATTTTGCCTTTTTTGAAAATCACTTTTTAACCTGTGTCAAACTATATAATCTTTCTTTTTTTCTCTTCATCCTGATTGTATTTAAAAAATAAAATGTACTTTTTGAATTGTAAAATTAACACATATTATTTTTTAAAAAGTGGACAATACAAAAAAGAATATAGAGTGAATTCACATCACTGGTAATCACACTATCCAAATATACCCACTACTAATATTTTGAATTACCTCCCATTATTCTTTCTTTTTTAAGTTTAAAGTTAATTTTTATCAAAATAACACATCTATGTGGTTTAAAAAGTCAAATAGTACTACAAGGAAATATTTATAATGCGAAACTAGGAGTTTCCTGCCCCAGCCTTCCCCAACCCCAACAGCCCCACTGTAACTCTTTGGCTGCATTCCCAGGTGTTCATGTCCATGTCTTGAAATTATATGCTTATCTTGCTTTTTTTTTTTTTTTGAGATGGAGTCTTGCACTGTTGCCCAGGCTGCAGTGCAGTGGTGTGATCTGGGCTCACTGCAAGCTCCACCTCCTGGGTTCACGCCATTCTCCTGCCTCAGCCTCCAGAGTAGCTGTGACTACAAGTGCCCGCCACCACACCCAGCCAATTTTTCGTACTTTTAGTAGAGATGGGGTTTCACCGTGTTAGCCAGGATGGTCTCAATCTCCTGACCTCATGATCCACCCGCCTCAGCCTCCCAAAGTGCTGGGATTACAGGTGTGAGCCACTGCGCCTGGCCCATCTTGCTATTTTTTAAATTTCAGTTTTAGATATTAACTATTGACTTCCCATTTTGGTAAATGAGGACTGAGCTCTCTCCACTGCCTTTTTGCCATTTCCCCACTCCCCATTTCCCTAACTCAGTTATATCACAGTTTTTAGTTAAATCAAGCAACTCAAAAGTTAGCATTTACATGATTTTGACTACACAAAAATTATTTGCTTCTGAGCAAACAATGACTAAACCATGTTCTTGTCCACCTTTTGTTTTTCCTGGAGTTAAAACCTGCTTAATTTTTTAATCAGTCTAATTTTCTGTGTCATTACAATTTTCCTTGAGTGCTCTATATCTCTGTCACTTGCCTATCAATAATATATTTTTTAAATTTTTTGAGACAGGGTCTCACTCTGTCACCCAGGCTGGAGTGCAGTGGCATGATCATGGCTTGCAGTAGCCCCCATCTCCTGGGCTCCAGCAATCCTCCCACCTTAGCCTCCTAAGTATCTGGGACTACAGGTGCATGCCACCACACCCAGCTAATTTTTAAGTTTTTTTTTTTTTTTGTAGAGATGGGGGTCTCATTATATTGCCTAGGTCGATTTCAAACTCCTGGGTGCAAACGATCTTCCCATCTTGGCCTCCCAAAGTGCTGGGATTACAATCATGAACCACTGTACCTGGCCAATAATATTTTTTATATATTCACACATATCTACCCAATTTTTTCCCCTGGAGGTCTGTCTTCTGGAGCCCTCTGTCCTCCATTTTTGAGACTGCATACTTGAAACATAGTTGTTATCCTGGGACCTCCCTTTACTATCATCTAAGGAATTCCTCTCTTTTTGAGTCCTCTCTTTTCTGCATTCTGTGTCTTCAACTTCCCTGGTTTTATTCAAACCAGCAGTATCTTCCTGAGAAGGAATATAAGGGAAATCAAGCTCTAAATACTTTGTATGTTTTAAAATGTCTTTATTCTACCCTCACAGTTGATTTGTAGCTTAGTTGTTATACAATACTAGATTTGAAAATATTTCCTCTAAAAAAATGTGAAGCTATTACTCCATGGGTTCTAGCTTCCAATGTTACTGTTGAGAAGTCTGAGGAAAAAAGTCAGCATTTTTATAACATGAGCTATGGGCCAGGCTCTATTTTAAGTGTTTTATATCCATTATGCCAGATAAGTGGGAGGTAGTCTTATTATTTCTGTTTTAGAGATGAAGAAACTGAAGTAAGAGAGGTTCAGTAACTTACCCAAAATCACACAACTAGTATTTGAGTTACAAGCCCAGGTAGTTGGCTCCAGAATCCATGTTCTTAACCACTATGCTATCTTACCTGTCGTGTCATTCTCTTTCCCAGTACTTTCTATGTGACTTGTGTTATCTTTCTGGGAGCATTTAGGTCTCCATTTGTCATATTAGGTACTTCAGTGGACCTTTACCATCTGGAGGCATGTTTCCTTCCATTCTGGAAAATTTTCTCTAATTATTGATTATTATTATTGATAATTTTCTTCCCTCTGTTTCTCCTGTTTCTATTTTGCAACTCCTATTATTCAGATATTGGACTTCCCAGGTTGATTTTTAAATGTTCTTATCTCTTCTTTCCTATTTTCTGACTCTTAAACATTTTGTTTTACTTTCTAAAAGATTGTATTGCCTTTATCTTCTAATATTCTGAATGAGTTTCAACTTTTATCATATTTTTAATTGTCAAGAGTCCTTTCATGTTCTCCAATTGTTCTCTTTTTATTGAATTCTGTTCTTCCTCATCTCTCTGAGAATACTAGTTAAAAACATTTTTTAAAATGTTCTTTGATTCCTTTCATTTTCTCTTTCCTCCTGGTCCGCCTGTTTGCTCAGTCTGTGTCTTTGGGTCACAGGCTTTCACCAAGTTTCTGGTTGTTCTTTCATATTTAAGAATAAGATGCTAAAAGCTGACTTGACATTCTGTAAACAAGGTCAAGAATTGTTGATTGGCAGGAAGAGGATAACCAGGTGGGTTCCAGCTTTTTGTTGGGAGAACCTTAAATATGCGCATCACAGGATATACCTCTGGACTGCTTGGGTCTGCAGTGTGGGTCTTCCAGTCCTGCTGTCTGTATTCATATTCCCTGTTGCTGATGTTCTGAGACCTAAATAGGAGAAGGGGCCCACGGCTCATGGCTCTGTGGGCTTTCATTCCATATTCCTGGCTTTAGCTTCGTGCCTACCCCCTATTCCCGTGCTCTTATAAGGCTGGTGTCTTCTAGGTTGAGTCTCTCCTTTCAACCCACCCAAAAATAAATCTCCTGAGTCTTTTAGGAGGCTGCTTGGGAAACCCTGTCCTCTGGCTGTATGTGGTGGGGAGGAGGTCCAATGCTTCTGAATAAAGCCTATGAAACCCATGTCTGTGTCCGGCTTCCTGCCTGACATCTGCCTCCCCTAGCATCTGGCGTCTCCCAGTACAGGGTCTCCAGGGCTCTGAGGAGTCAGTTGGCTTACATTTTATTGGGCCTGGGTTGTAACTTCATTCTTTTCTGCCTGGTCAGTTACCGTTCCTCTCTTGGCTACCCATCCACCATCTCCTGTTTACTACTGTCTTCCCTGGAGCCTCTTTCTGCATGTGGAGTAGTAACTTTTTATGGTAGTCTTAGTGAGGTCTTAGGAGAGTGACTAGATGAACGTATGTGTTCAGTTTGCTGGGAGCCCCATGCTTCCTTGATTTTTACTTTTTGTTGTGGGTTGAATTGTATCCCTTCAAAATTCATATGCTGAAGTCCCACCCCCTAGTGCCTCAGAATGTGACCTTATTTGGAAAGAGGGATGTGGCAGATATAATCAGTTAAGATGAGGCCACACTGGAGGTGGGTGGACTCCCTAATCCAAAGTGATTGGTGTCCTTATAAAAAGAAGAAATTTAGACACAGACATGTGCACAGGGAGAATGCCATGTGAAGACTGGAACTACGCTATCACAAGCCAAAAGCAAGAAAAGAGGTTGGGAACAGGTCCTTCCTTAGCTCATCCAGAAGGAACCAACTCTTCCATAGCCTTGATCTTGGACTTCTGGCCTCCAGAGCTAGGAGATAATTCATTTCTGTTGGTAAGCCACCCAGCCTCTGGTACTTTGTTATAGCAGTCCCAGGACACTTATGTGGGTTGAACATCCCTTATTTGAAGTGCTTGGGGCCAGAAGTGTTTCAGATTTCAGGGTTTTTATTTTTTATTGTCTTGAATTTTGGAATATTTGCATATACATAATGAGATGTCTTAGGAATATGACCTGATTCTAAACATGATATTTATTTATGTTTAATATACACGTATGCACACAGCCTAAAGGTAATTTTATATAGTATTTTAAATAATTTCATGCATAAAACAAAGTTTTGACTGCATTTTGACTGTGACCCGTCACATGAGGTTAGGTGTGAAATTTTCCACTTGTGGCATTGTGTCGGCACTCAAAAAATGTCAGATTTTCAGACTAGGGATACTCGACCTGTACACACAAAAAAACCTTATTTTGATGTATGTATTCTCGCAGATTACCTCAAGTCTTTGGGAGAAGGTGCAGAATAAATAAATATAAATAACATTGAACCAACAGCAGTTTCTGAGTGTGGACTGAATTACCACAGGGTATGCAAGGGGAGTGTGTCCACCGTTTTGTAGCTTAGCATGGTTTCTGGAACTTAGTTCATGTTCAACACATGTTAGTAGTAGTAGTAGCAGTAGTTGTTGTTATTAGTATTATTATTATAACTACATGAACTGGGCACTTTAAAATTTATTTCAATATTTAGTTTGTATATATATATATTTTGGAGACAGAGTCTCACTGTATCTCGAGTCTGGAGTGCAGTGGCATGATCTCACTCAGCTCACTGCAACCTCCACCTCCCAGGTTCAAGCAATTCTCGTTCCTCAGCTTCCCGAGTAGATGGGACTACAGGCACCCACCACCATGCCTGGCTAATTTTTTTATTTTTAGTAGAGACAGGGTCTCACCATATTGGCCAGACTGGTCTCGAACTCCTGACCTCAAGTGATCTGCCCGCCTCAGCCTCCCAAAGTGTTAGGATTGCAGGCATGAGCCACTGTGCCCGGCCCTTGGCAAGGCTATGTTAAAACAAAGGATGTTATGGGTTACCTAATAACTTGACATAGTGTATTTTTTGTTTTGTTTTGTTTTGTTTTGTTTTTTGGTTTTTTTTTGAGACTGAGTTTCACTCTTGTCACCCAGGCTGGAGTGCAATGGTGTGATCTTGGCTTACTGCAACCTCTGCCTCCTGGGGCCAACCAATTCTCCTGCCTCAGCTTCCGAGTAGCTGGGATTACAGGTGTGTGCCACAAGGCCCAGCTAATTTTTGTATTTTTAGTAGAGACGGGGTTACACCATATTGGCCAGGCTAGTCTCAAACTCCTGACCTCAGGTGATCCACCCGCCTTGGCTTCCCAGAGTGCTGGGATTACAGGCATGAACCACCGTGCCCAGCCCATAGTGGTAATTTCTTAATGCCATTGTGGAAGCAGCTCAGTGGTTGGGACACTTTTACAGGTGAGTAGGCTTTGAAGCATAAGGCTCTTCAGGGCAAGTCCCTTAGGAGCAGCCTTATAAAGACGTAAGGCAATGCTGACCTCTCTCGTGGCATGGGTCTCCCCTCTGGGCAGCAGCCCCTGCTGACGGTGGGGATAGTTCAGAAGGAATTTAGTGGCCAGGAACGTCCTCTGTGCTGAGCGCACCCTCTAGTCCTTTGCTATGCAGCTGTGGCGATTTGCATAGGCCTGTGCTATTTATAACTTTGCATATTTGCTCAGAAAGAACCATCTCATTTTCTGACTGCAGCTGCCCACACGGGTCTGGCCGCTGCTGGGGTTTTCCAGCGGGCCACCACGCTGCCACATCACTTGAGAGCATCTTCCATGGGTTCTGCCTCTTTCTCCTGCCCTCATGACGTTCTGTGGTTTCACTTTGGCTCATTCATTCATCTCACAGCCATGCATTGAGCACCTACTATGGGCCAGACACTGTCCAAGGCCCTCAGAAAACTGAGTGAGACACATGTGCTGCAAATCCCTCCCTCAAGTAGCTTGCAGGCTATGAGCAAGACTGATAGGCAATTTACTGTGCAGGTTCTTAGCCTTTGGTGTTAGTTTCTACCTTGTCTTCCTCTGTTTTCAAACCAGATCCTTGGCGGGAACCTGCCGTGCTGCAAGCTTGTTTTTGTCTTTCCATTCTCTGTCAAACTCTACCACGTGATTGCACCCACTCATTAAATGCCCTGCAGCCTGGCTTCCTGCCTAGATCACCAGTCACTCATACCGGCTACCCCCCTTTTACCCTCACGTTTCAGTTCTCTTTTGACTGTGAAGACCTAGTGTTGGACCCAGTGGAACACCTGTGTGTCTCTGCACATGGTGCCTGCGCTGGATAGCCTCACTCCTTTGCTCTGCTCCCTCTGACATGGGTTCCATCACCTCCTCTTCCCTCGGGCCCCAGGAACCCTGACTTCAACCTGATCTTCCTTCTCTCCAGTTCCCAAACCCAGCCAGTCCCAGGCCATCGTGGTCCCTCCCATCTCTGGAGGACTCATTTGGCAAGTGTCATGATTTACCTTGTGGTTTACCAAGGGGTACTGTTGATTGGTAGACTTATTTTTGTCATCTCATAATTTGAGTTTTCATGCAGATTGTGAATGGTCCTTGTTCACAGGGATAATAAGCAGTCCCTTCTGGCTGAATCTGCTGAGGACTGGCAGTAGATATTTTCCCTTCTCTTTAGCTAGTTAGCTAGTGTGCCAGGCCTGGCCTGTGAGGCCATCCCTTCCCAGCTCTGCTGTGTAATGCAGGAGGCTGGCCCTTGTGGGCTATTTCTTAGGATCCGGTGTCAGCTGCTTTCTGGCTGGGTTTGGCCAATGGAAGGCACCAATGGGAACTGCATGGTGAGAAGAAGGGAGAAGTCACAATGTTTCTCCTTGCCCTTCCCTGTCTTGAATGGCATGTACGGCTCCAGCCCCTACCAATCAGGCCCCTGTGGTTCCAGCTTCTGCAGGGTGACCTGGCTTCTTCTGGCTTCTGGTAACACTGCCTCCTCCTTTGGCCCTCCACTTTAGGGGCAGTATAGCTTCCTGTCCCTGCTCATCTCTGGGTTGTGTCACCATCTCCTAGTAACTGCTCAGCTTTGTTGTCTCCTGAGCAACCAAAATACTCAGAGTGGTTTCTGTTCCCTGGCTAGGTTATGGCAGACATGGTTATTCCTGCCTTCTTCCCTTCCTTCCCTCTCTTCTTCCCTTGTTCCCTCCCTTTTTCCTTCCTTCCTTCCAATTAGTTATCTATTGCTGCATAACAAATTACTCTAAAACCTAGGCAATAAGCATTTATGAGCTAACAGGTCCTGTAAGTAAGGAATCTGGTTATGGCCTAGCTGGGCACCTCTGGCTCAAGTTGTCTCATGCAGTCAAGCTGTTGGTAAGGGTTTTGGTCTTATCTCAAAGCATGACTTGTGAGGGGGCTTCATCCCCAACATCACTTGCTTGGTGGTCCTCGGCCCCTTGCTATGTGGCCTCTCTGCAGGACACCCCTGTGATGTGGCAGCTAGCTTCCACCAAGGCAAGCGGTTATTGAAAGGGAGAAGGGGAGAGAAAGCCCGAGACAGAAACCACCGCTTTTTTATAGCCTAATCTTGGTAGTGGCATCCGATCTCTTTTTCTGTGTTCTATTTGCTACAAGTGAAGTTAATAATAAGGCCAGCTCATATTCAAGAAGAGACTACACAAGTTTATGAATACCAGGAGGTGTTGATAATTGGAGGTCATTTTAGAGACTTCTTGTCTTTCTTTCCTCCTTCTCAACTTCCCTCCATCCCTTTCTTCTTCCTTCTGTTCCTTCCTTCTTCCCTCCCTCCCACTCTTCCCTTTGTTCTTCTCTCCTTCCTCCATCCTTCCTATCCTCCTTCCCTCTCTCCCTCATTCCCCCTTCCTTCCCTTTCTTTCCTCTTTTTTCCTTCCTTCCTCCCTCTCTTGCCTCCTTCCCTCCTTCCCTTCTTGCTCCCCTCTCTCCCTCCCTCCCTTCCTCCTTTCTTTCCTCCTTCCTTCCTTCTTTCTGGAAGTGGTAGAAATTATAAGGAGATTGTTTTGGGATCTTGTGCCACAGATTGTCTTTCGAAAGCCAACTCTACCTTTTGAATCCTGCATACTTCTTTGTCTTCTCCAAGACCATCAGCAAGATATAAATGAAATGGGTGTCTTTGGGCTGGTTTGGGAATACCATTTGTAATACTGCATATACGGGAACTTGTACTTGACATTCTATATTCCAAATATATAAGTGAATTTTTTTTGGACACAACCTATTTGTAAATTGCCAATTTGCTGGAATAACAACAATCACAAAAGATTGTTGTTTTTGAGACACCATTTGACTATTAATATCAGAGAGATTGTCATGCGCTTCCTGATTGGTTTAATTTCACCTGGGACTGATATTAAAGGAAGTATATTGTTCACATTACGGATACAGGTTCCTCAGTGCACCTATCTGTTAAGGATGAACTGAAGCATGGAAGTAAAAATAAGGGCAATATTATTTCTTCAAAGGTACTCATCCCTTTTGGAAATGGTACTCAATTCTTTTTCTTTAAATGTCACAGAATTGCTGATGTCATCGGTAGGAAATCTAGTTTATGGACCTTCCCTCCCAATGATAGCAGTCATTCCTGTGAAATGACACCTCCTTGCTAATATTGAGTTCTGGGGTGCTACATTGAGTCACTCAAAGAGGAGCTGAGAAATGAAACAAAGATTACATAGACGAGCCATCTACCGAGCTGTAAGATTTGGTATTCTATTTTCTACTGAGGATTGATTATTCTCCATTTCATGGCAATTTCTGTGTCAGTCTTTGAAAATAAGTAAAACAATATAATAAGAGAGAAACGATAACTTGTAATTGTTGATTCCTTCACAGACACTGGGATGGATTAAATGCTGACATATTTGCCATAAATACGGATATGGATGTCTGCCAATGCGAGAGCCACCCACGTATCTGCCAAAACAAACATAGTTAGGCACTATTTAAGATATCTGTCTTCAGAAAGTACAGAACTATACCAATTTTTTAAAATTGATTTTTAAAGGTTATAATCAAACCCTCTGATGTATTCTTCCTATTTCCCCAAAAGGAGCTGTCCCAGGAGTTAGGACATTCACTGTGCTTTGCTGAGGTAGGGTGGACCTAGGGGAGGGAGGAAGTGCTGCCTAGGGGTTTCTGGAAAGGAATTGCATAGCTTGGAAAATGAGCCAGAAACCTATACTCCAAGGCGATTTCCAAATGATCACAGCGGGAATTTTTGTGGCAATTTTGCATATATGACTTTCATGCCTAATTTTCAGTGCTTCTGCACATGTGGTCCATATGTTTACCCCAAAGCATTTCTTGCCTCCAGCTGGAATATGCTCAGAAATGACCTGTGACATTTTCACATTCACAAACTAAAAGTACCAATATCTATCCCTCAGTGTATCCACAAATGTTGTCTCTTTCCCTTTGTGCCATTTTCTGTTCGGTTGTCACTTCACAGGAATGGGTTGAAAGATGCCCCCAAGGTGATCTTCATGAATCCCAGTAAAGCAGAGACAGCCAATGTAAAGACAGAGGCCAATTGTTGTAAAAGGTCACAGCTGCTTTCATCAGCTGACACGTGAACCGCTGGAAAGGTACTATATCAATGAAAAGAATAACACGACAGCAAAATCAGGCACACTGCTTCCTCAGTTCCATATCCTGTGCAGGTTTGCAACCTCCCTTGCTGCTGGTGAGGCAGAGAGTGAGAGAGTATTTGCATTGGCTGGAAGGGACTTTTTTTTTTTTTCTACAGGATAAAAATAGGTGGAACAGGAAAGCACCCATGCTTTTATTGAAAGAAAGTATGCTGGTTGCTGAGATTTAGGGCTACATTTTTAAAGACGAACTTCTCTTACTGGAATTATTACTCTTACAGGGGTGGTGAGGTCAGAGTCAACCGTAGTCAACAGTAGTTACTATGGGTGTAGTTATTTGATGGGGAGCCATCCAAGAATGATGAGCTGTGATGTGGTTGAGGTTTGCAGAGGACGTTCTAGCCTCACACTATTGCTACTTGGCTTTTTCTGTCCGATGCATCCCACTTCTTATTCATACCTCAATGGAGTCCCCTCTTGTGTAACTGAGAGGCCCCTTTGAATCCCAGAGCTGCTCACTGCCCTTCTTTGACCATGCAGGCTTAACTAAAGATCTTTGGAAGGACTGGTTGCTCAGGTTTTTTTTCTATTGCATTGGAAACATCAGTAAAGAGGAGTTTACATGAGCCAGCACATTAGAGCCAAATTACAGATGTAATTTAAAACAAACATATATACATATCTACACACATACACACATATACATATACACATATATGTGGACTTAGCCCTCTAGACACTGGAATTTGAAACTGAAAATATGTATACGGGGATTTGGGGAATGACATTCTATTTAATTCTAATTTGAAAGACTAACTTTCTACCATTAAAAAAAAACTACATGTTTTTGTAACAGCACACACTGTTCACAGTACTAGCACAGCATTTTGCAAGAAGAGTGTTTATTATTAATAATTAGCTAAGTTAGATGATTTTGCTATCAGGGTTTTAGTCTTGGCTCTGCCACCGGGCAGTAACTACGTGTGTGACCTTGGCCAGATCACTTAACCTTCTTGGCTTTGGTTTCCTGCTCTATAACACATGAGGATTAAAATAGATCAGTGAGTCTCAAACTGTAGGCCTCAATCCACTAGTGAATCATGAAACCAATTTAGTGAGTTTGATCAGCATTAAAAATTAGAAAAAAAAAAAAAAGAGGCTGGGCGCGGTGGCTCACACCTGTAATCCCAGCACTTTGGGAGAACGAGGTGGGCAGATCACAAGGTTAGGAGATCAAGACTATCCTGGCCAACATGGTGAAATCCCGTCTCTACTAAAAATACAAAAATTAGCTGGGCGTGGCAGTGCACACCTGTAGTCCCAGCTACTCAGGAGGCTGAGGCAGGAGAATTGCTTGAACCCAGGAGGCTGAGGCTGCAGTGAGCCAAGATCACACGACAGCACTCCAGCCTGGGTGACAGAGTGAGACTCTTCTCAAAATAATAATAATGATAATAATAATAATAATAATAATAAATAAAAATAAAGAAAAGAAAATGTTGGAACACATTACATGTCGTATGACATATTATTGTTTCCAAAAGTTGTCATTTCCATTAAATCTCTGTTTATATGGTTATGTGTACATAGAGTTGCAATGTGAAATGTTTTTTCCACTATGGGGTATAATAAAAGAGTTTGAAAACATTGAAATGGATGATCTCTAGGGTCCGTTCAGGCTGAAAATCCAAGACTTCCCGAAATGAGCACTCCTAGCCATACGCATCAGTAACTACCATCAAAGTGCTCAGAGCATGGTTGAGAAAGTAGGAGCGGAAGAGTCTGTGTAGCTCCAGTCTCATGGGGAGGCACCATTAACCTACTGAGAAGGACCCTTGAGAGAGAGAGTATGCACTCCATCCCCTTGGCGGCCAAGGCCAGGGAGAAAAGCACCCCAGGCTCCAGCGCATCCTGACTGTGTCCGAGGGATACTGCTGAGATCCCAGTGGCAGCCACCTCTCAGCCCTTCCCACACCTTTTTTCCCTCTCCCTTCGATTCTCTCCCTGCTACCCAAAAGAGCATGCAAGAGGGAGACATGATTAAGGTTATTGTTGCAGTGATCTCAGGCACAAGAAAAAAGCACCACTGCATTTTTCCTCTTGTTCTCATTGAAAACCCAGAATATGAGACCATCTCTAAAAATATCAGAGATCACTGAATGGCTGACAACCTGCAAAGCGTGCATTTGAAGATCATGTGACTTGTCTCTAAAAAAATCTTCCTTGCACAAAATGTTGACCTGGTTCCATTTATTCTGAAAGAGATTTGGTCTTGACAGGACAACTCTCATTATTGTTAGCAGGAACCATCTTCACAATCGAACTAAACGGTGAAAAAATTTGTGGGTGGCAAATCCCTCTCTTGTTTCATGATGGAGGACTGGGTCTGGGAGGAAGGAAGAAGATGAGTGTACTCTCCTTCCCTAATTTTCTCCCTGAACTTCATAAAAATAGGTAGTTGGTGTTATCCTATCTTTCTCTGACTCACGCATAGGAAGGGGTGTCTTTTTGTAATTTACACAAAGGTGCCATATGGGCCAACAATAGTTCTGGGTATAAATTATTGACTGCAAAACTCTGTGATGGGTGTCAGAGGGAGATTTGTTGAAAGCATAAAGGGGAAAGCAACTGAATGGTGCCTGGTAAGTCAAAAGAAAGTTCGAATTCCAGGCAGAAGGAGCAGAACACTGGAACATCTGGGGTTCTGTATCATGCAAAAGGCTTTTTCTCCACTGATTGGAGAGCCGACGTCATGGAGAGTTGCAATCAAAACCTGTCAGTGAGCAGAAATAAGCCTGAGGATTAGCACCAACTTCAATAAGGCAACTCATATTTAATAGGCAAAATTGAATCCAGAGCAGAGCTATCCCTACTGTCGTTTGGCAAACTGGAACTGAATTGCGTTGAGAATGCATTCATCAGCTTTTGATTTAACAAGAGATTCCTTGATCCTGAGTAAATCAAATACTTTACTGTGACATTCACGATAGATGAAGAAATAAAATTATTAAAAGCGAATCTTATCGGAAGATTAGATGAGTTTATAAGCCATTCTCTTCCCTTTCCCTCTTCTTTCATTATTTTAGTGAAACACACTTTCTGACTCGTTCAGATTTTAGAAAGTATCATATGATTTTGTAGTCTATATTTAAAAGGATACTGCTTTAAAAGGCATATGTGTTTCTGATATAGATTTTTGGTGAAGGTGACTTTTCTCCAAAAAGATAATCAAATTAAGAAGTAGATCAAGTTGGTGGTGGCTGAGGAATATAAAGAAAGGAAAACATTGAGTTTGATGATATGACTCAATATTTTATATGCTTTAAATAAGAAGGTTTCACACAGTTGCCTAACAGATTGCTTCTTTACAAAATAAAAATCCCCACAATAAATGTCAGGCTACAACCGACATCTGAAAGCAAAGTAGGTTTTTTTTTTACTAGAGGGCAGCATTAGGATGTCATTGACTGTGTAAACACCCCTTGGGTAATTCCATAACCCTTTACAGAACAATTATTGGTTACATGACAAAGGCTTAGGCAAGTTATTTGATGCATGTCTGGTCTTCACTCCCTTTGTTTACATCTTCCACTCTAAGCACATTTATCCATTCAACAACTATTTATAGAATGCCTACAATGTGTATGTGCTGCTGTCTGGGGACAACAGGGGCGAAAGACAAAGTTCCTGCCCTCAGGGAGCTTACAGTCTTGGGGAGAAAAAAGCATCCAGTAAGCATATACTATGTTAGATGGGAAGAAGGCAGGGGAGGGGGCTGGGGAGCTCTGAGCGCTGGGGTCGGTGTGTCATTCCATACAGTTCCAGGCACTGTTCCCAAAATGTTGGCTATATCATTCTTTTACTGCTAAAGATAAAGAAAAAGCTTTGTTGCTAATGAAGGGAAACAAGAGGGTAGGCAGGGAAGCTATAAAGGCCAAGAAAATAGGCACTTGTCTGCACCCCTTAGGCCAGTGGAGATTGGAGCAGGAAAGAAGGCACCAAGTAGGAAATAAAGAGAGTGAACTGAAAACCAGGGATAAGCATTCTAAGAGCTTGGAATCTGGCCTTTCCTTTCAGAGAACGGCGCTATGTCTTCCCTAAAGAGTTCATGGGGTCTTGATGTCTGCTGGCAAGAGGGGCTGAAGGAGACACAGGCTCTGCCTCATGTTAGGGCAGGAGGAACGAAAGGGAGGAAAGGGAGTGAGATCAAGAGTAAGCAACTGGGGTGCTAGGCAGAGGTCTCATGTTTAGTAGGATTGCCAGGAACCAGAGGGAGGGCCCTGCAGACATTTCCAGCTTTGAGAGTCGATCTTCCAAATCTCTCTTCCCTTGTAAAGAAAAATCTGAGATTAGAACAGAACCTGGAATAAAGATGAACGATTCTCAGGAATATGCTGTTATTTCCATAGGACCTCAAGTTGAGATTGTTAGAGAGATTAAGGATGCTTGTACATGTGGTTGTGTGGTTTGCTGGAGGGGGCTGGTATCGGTAGACTTATCTTCAAAAGGTGCTGTCAAGGGGGCTTGTGATTTTTTTTTTTTTTTTTTTTGAGACAGAGTCTCGCTCTGTCACCTAGGCTGGAGTGTAGTGGCATGATCTTGGCTCACTGCAGCCTCCGCCTCTGAGGTTCATGTGATTCTTCTGCCTCAGCCTCCTGAGTAGCTGGGGTTATAAGCGTGCGCTATCACCCCTGGCTAACTTTTTGTATTTTTAGTACAGACGGGGTTTCACCATGTTGGCCAGGCTGGTCTCGAACTCCCGACATCAAATGATCCACCTGCCTCAGCCTCCCAAAGTGCTGAGATTACAGGCGTGAACCACTGTGCCTGGCCCACTTGTACATTTTTAACAGAGTATTAGTAAACTACAGTATAGATTCCATCTATAAGATCAGCATCTAGAGGGTAAAATGAGTATTGATTATTAAGTTTAAAGGTTAGAAGCTATAGTTTTTCTGAATATGATGTTAGAAAAATTAAACAGCTTGGAATTTGTAACAGAATTCCCCAGTTATTTGTAAATTAAGATACAAGTAATGCCAGTTGATGATTTTTTTTTTCATGTAGGTGGAAAGTTTTGCACTTAATTTATTCTTACCTTCAGACTTTGAAGCAAGCACCTTTTGTGTGCAAATTGAAAGCCATATGATTTACATCTCTAATCCAGCTCCTTTACTTCCTCTAGCTTGGAAACAATTATCTTTTGAATATTTAGTTTAGAGCACTCTATTTGGAAAAGAATCTTTAGGAAAATCTTTCCCATTAGTAGGTCTGTTTCAAGAGAGTCCAAAAACAAATAGGTCTAAGCTGCTTTCAGGAACAGTCTTTTACAATCTCCTGTTCAGTTAAACTAAACAAACACACTGACTAAAGACAGGCTCACTGGGCAGGATTTTGAGTTAGGCTTCAATCCACTGTAGATTCTCATTCTCCTTGAGCTGTGATTCTTACACATGTGTAGACTCCTCTCTGGAAGTTTGAGGGTGGCTGGTCAACATGCTACATTCTTCACTTACGCTGTCTGGGGCACTAGTTCCCTTCTTTTGGCTAAGCTGCACAGATGATGGCCTCCCTTGGAGGTTCAACTTTGACTCTTGACCCTCTGTGGAACCAGCTATGAGCTCAGTGAGAGGGTTTATGTGGGCCTGAGGAGATGTGGACAGGTCTCTTGCCTTAGGAGTGACATTAACATCAGCTTGTCTTCTTCCTTTGATGGATGGCATAATCTCTAACATGACACCTACCCACATTTTTAAAATTTCCTGACTTCTTGGTAGAAGAAGGCTAAAGAATAACCCTTTCTCTCCCACTAAGAAATAATCCTTTATGAAACACTATTCTACTGTCAACTATTGGATAAAGTTTATCCAATTTTCTTGTTTCTCTTTCTCTTCCTTCATATTTGATCTACTATGCTGGGCTTTACCTCAAGTTTATAAACGTTATTTGAATGGGATATGAGCTTCTGATTTGACATCAAGATCAGATTGCATAGATAACTGTCTTTGTAGAAATTACCTATAAATAGGCCTTTATGTCTCTCTTTTATATGTATATATGAATATGAATTATATATATTCATTCTAGTTTAAATCTGTACATTAAGTTTGTAACTAAACACTAGTTCCTTATAAAGTTTCTAATTTCTACTTTAATGCCTTTGACAGCAACGTACTTGAATTTTAACATGTCTATCTCTGCAGCATGACTGCAATACAATTCTTAAAACAGGTTGAACTCATAATAAATAGCCATTTTTGTAGGTCAAAAAGGGTCAAATATTGGCAATTTAATATGGTTCAACCTGGTATAATGTCCATCATTCAGCAAAGACTTCAGTGCCTTAGGCCAACTGTCACGGGAAGTTCAAAAATGAGAATGACATAGTTCCTCCTTGGAGTCTTTAGTCTGTACACCACAACTAGAGTACCAAGGAGAAAGTGGTTTTCTTTTAAGAGGGGAAGAGCCACTCTCTGGTTTGGAGGAGGGGACCATGCTTTTCAATGGCAATTCCTTACATCATTGTAGTGTCTCAAAGTCCACAGAATCCCATTATAACGCCCTGTCCCCAAGAACCATAGGTTCCCCAATGTCTCCTGAGCCAAGGTCAGATTCTGTAGTTGGGCATTTAAGTAGCTGTCTGAAATTATTTTTTCCCTTATGTGCTTTCACATCAATTTCTGCTATTCCCTCCTCCTGGAATGTTCTTTCCTCCCAGTTCAAAGGCAGTAGAGCGACGTAGTTAAGAGCGTGGCCACTGGACACCTATTGTCTAGGTTTAAATCCTAGCTGTATAAGCCCTGGCAAGTTTGATCACTGGATGCCTCAACTTACTGTAAAAGAGAAACAATATTAGTGTGACCTCAGAGGACTGTGTATATTAAATAATTTATTACATGTAAGCACCCAATAAATGTTGTCTGTTATTAGAATTTCTGCATTTCCAAGTCTCACTTATCTTTCAAGGCTCCAGGCAAGAACCAGTTTCTCCCCAAGGACTACTCCAGAGTCTTTCCTTTCCCTGGTTTCCCATCGCACATTTGTAATTGTTGCATGACATTTTTTATGTTGTTTTTAAGCATCTATGTCTCATCTCCTCTACTAACCTGTAAATGTTTGAAGCTAGAAGCCTTCAACGCAATGTTGCAATGCAATTCTGACACTACCTTCCCAGAGCAGGTGCAGGCCCCAAGGTTAAGGGCACAGTCTTCAGCAGAACTGCCCTTACTTCAGATTCAGACACCAGCTGGACTTCGGGAGTCCCCAGACCACCTGCACTTCTGACCAACTGGCTACAAACTCAGGGGTTCCTGTGACCCCATCAAGTTTGATAACACTCACAGAACTCAGGGAAGGGGCTGTACCTACAATTACAGTTTTATTATCAAGCACACAAATCAGGATAAGCTAAATGAAGAGACACAGAGGGCAAGGGTCTCAAATGCAGAGCTGCTGTGTGGATGCAGTGTGGATGCAGAATGTGGATGCAGCGTGTGGATGCAGAATGTGAGTTTTCTGGGCACGATGATATGTTCACCAACCAGGAAGCTCATCCGAGCTTTGAATATCCAGAATTTTTATTGGGGTTTTGTTATGTAGGCATGATTGCGTGAATCACTGGTCACATGATTGAATTCAATCTCCAGCCCCTCCCTTCCCTGGATATCTCCTGGCTTAAAGCCTCATCACATAGTCGGTTTTTCCATCATGACTAGCCCCATCCGAGGTCATCTCCTTATCATAACTCAGGTGGGGCTCGGGACCCACCATGAATAACCAAGGCACTCCTATCTCTCAGAAAATTCTAAAGGTTTAGAAGCTCCCAGGAGCCCAGGCAAAGACCAAATTCTTTATTACAGAATAGGAGGCCGGGTGCCATGGCTCACACCTGTAATCCCAGTACTTTGGGAGGGTGAGGGAGGCAGATCACCTGAGGTCAGGAGTTCGAGACCAGCCTGACCAATGTGGCAAAACCCTGTCTCTACTAAAAATATAATAATTAACTGGGCGTGGTGGAATGTGCCTGTAATCCCAGCTACTAGGGAGGTTGAGGCAGGAGAATCACTTGAACCTGGAAGGCAGAGGTTGCAGTGGGCTGAGACTGTACCACTGCACTCCAGCCTGGGTGACAGAGCAAGACCCTGTCTTAAAAAACAAAAACAAAAAAAGAATAGGAGCCATATCTCCATATCTGATTCATCTTTTAATTATCTCCAGGGCTTAGTATGATGCTTTGTATATAATAGACACTCACATTTATTAAAACAATGGGCAAAGGTGAGCTTGAGGAAAATAATGCTAGCAATTTATGTAGGATGGATCAGATACCAGTTAAGACTACTGTAATAGACTGATGTTATTTCATGGACTCTCTCAATATTTCATTGATGGTGAGACTGAGGAATTATAAACTTTTAAAAAGTTAAATTGTTCTATTGCTTCCCTTCCTCCCAACTATAAAGTCCTGCAGTAATTTTCCATATGTTAAATTTATCCAAGAAAACCTTCTACTGGGAAGTTAAAGCGAGTCTCAACTGCAAAGAACTTTGGTCTTCTCATTTATTTAATTAATTAGAATGAACAGCATGTAATAATGTTGCAAAGAGAGGCCTCCTACTCAGTGTTGCCATTCCTAATATCCTATCCAGAGCTTTGAGAATACTTGTCATGAAGACCCATTCACAACATTTACACCCCATGATATTGAGGATTTGCTTCAAAATAATCCTGGGGAGCATGGGGGAAGTACAAATGAAACACAAATCATCATGAGTTAATAATTATTGAAACTGGTGGTGGGTGACAGATTTCTTTATACTTTTCCTGTAATTTTTATATCTATTTTTGTGGGATATATTTATACTACATTCTTTATCCTTCGGTATATTTTTGGCAATTTTTCATGACAAAAAGTTTTTTTTCTTTTAAATCTATGTCTCCACAGCTGAAGACCTCACACAAAGTGTACAGGACTGGGAGCCATTCCACCTTAGGTAGCAGGTCTTAAAAAATGGTACTCCAGGCCAGGTGCGGTGGCTCACACCTGTAATCCCAGTACTTTGGGAGGCTGAAATGGGGAGATCACCTGAGGTCAGGAGTTTGAGACCAGCCCGGCCAACATGGTGAAACCCCGTCTCTACTAAAAATACAAAAAATTAGCCAGGCATGGTGGCAGGCACCTGTAATCCCAGCTACTCAGGAGGCCGAGGCAGGAGAATCGCTTTATCCCGAGACGTGGGGGCTGCAGTGAGCCGAGATTGTGCCACTGCACTCCAGCCTGGGGGACAAGAGTGGAACTCCTTCTCAAAAAAAAAAAAAAACCAAAAAAAAAACAAAAAAACAAAAAAGGCACTCCACCCCAACTGATGTGTGTCTTTAGCATCCAACATCCAAAGGTGGATGTAAGCGGCAATGTTTGGGTGCCAAATATTACTGCTGCCCTAAGACCACCTTCATCCCTCCTCCATGTGCTAAGCATCCGCTTCATTTGGTGAACCCTATGTAAGCCAATCCTTTCAGTGGAAACAATGATATTTAAAGTACCTGTGAGTTCTGATAATTACTTCCAAATGCTGCGTTTAGAGTCAAGGAAGTAGAAAACTACATCAAACAAAACTGGCTTATTCTTTGGGAGACTATGGAATCAAAGATGGAATCAAAGTCAAAAATAACACTAATGCCAGATTGTTGCAGGACTGTGAGACCAAGCCACTCTAGATGATGTCTTGGCCAGATGGACAAACCTTATAAAACAACAGAAAACAAGTCAGGAGTACACAGAATGTGATTTTTCAGCACTAAAATCAAAACTATAATGAATCAGAGTAGAGACAATTTCACATGGGCTAAGTGGGATATTTATGAACTGTATTGCTCAGCCCTAGCTGCAGAAGCTGCCCAAATGGCTAGCTGCAGGCAAGATGAAGGAAGGGCTCCAGGGGCACACAGAGGGCATGCTGCAAGAGACTTTTGGAGTTACTGCTCCTGCTGGTATACCCCCCAACTCTGGGAGTGCAGTGTAGTTCTCAGAGAAAATGAGGCTCATTTGGAGCATAAACTGAAAACATTTTTTGCACCAGCCCAGATGTAGGTGGCTGTTATGAAGTCTGTTTAACTAGAGGGATTACAAATAGCAAATTGCCAATAAAGACATGGCTTTTATGAGTTTGAAGGGAATCTTAGTGATTAGCCTCAACTCCAAGAAGTAAAGCATCTTAGATTAGAATACAGAAGCCCCTAAACAGAATTCTTAAAAAAAATTTAAATCTAATATTTAGTACATATAAAATATATATATCTCTCACATATGCAAATCACAAAACATAATACACTGAACACTTACTAGCCTAAGTTTAGTTACGTCCAATTTAAGAACTGGAACACTGCCAATTGCATCCACCTTTGGGCTGCCTTCTCACCCTCCTTCCCTCCACGTCCTACCAGCAACCACTAACCCGAATTTTCTGTTTATCATTTTCTTGCTTTTTATCACTTTATAAATTTCTTAGAATTATATTGTTTGGCTGTGTTTGAGCTTTATAAAAATGGCATCGTTATATCTGTAGTCTCCTGGGACTTGCTTTTTTCCATCTTCTTTTTTTTTGCTCAACATTATGTTTCCAAGCTTCATCCATAGCTTTGTGAGGAGCTGTAGTTCATTCATTTTCAGTGCTGTATAATAACCCATTGTGTGAAAAGACCCCGAATACCACTGATTTACATCATCTCCATCTGTTGATGTTGTCAGGCTTGTGAATTTTTGCCAAGTGGGTATGAAATGATATCTCACTGAAGTCTTAAATTGCATTTCCTTATTTCTAATGAGGCTTAACATCTTTACCTATGCTTATTTGCCATTTGCTTTTCTTTTTCTGTGCAATGCTTGTTTATGCCTTTTTCCACTCTTTTTTTTTCTATAGCGCTGTCTTTTTTCTTACTGATTTTGTGGAGTTCTTTTTTTTTTTTTTTTTTAAGTGAAAGCAAGTTTATTAAGAAAGTAAAGGAATAAAAAAATGGCTACTCCATAGGCAAAGCAGCCGGGATTCTTTATGTACTAAGCAGCATGGGTTTTTAAAATCCATTTATCAATCTGTTGATCTTTAACATGTTAGGTGTAGAGCATTTAAAACTGGAAGGACCATTTGAAATACATAGTTCATCTCTCTCATGTTACTGAGGAGGAAAACTGAAGTGCACGGAGGTAAAGTAACTCACCCAGTATCACAATTTGTGTTCGTACCATTGCTGAGGTGAGCATCTGGGCCTTCTAACCCCAAATTAAATTATTCTCCTATGTGACAACCTCCTTTAATGTTTTTTTCTCATTTATATTTAAAAATTTTAAAGTACCCAAGTAATAATCCATGTTCATGGTAGAAAAAGAAAAAAAATTAGCAAAATGAGGAAAATAAAAATCAGTTTTAATCCCACCTTCAGATGCAACTATTCTCTGTTTTGTATTTCCTTTCTAGATAATAACTATAACGGATCATTATTATGAAACGCTTACTCTGTGCTAGTTATTATGGAGTGCTTCTTACAAAATGCCAGGCATTTTGTAAACACTCTTCATGTGTGGACTCTTTAATCTTCTGCACAACCCTATGATGTAGATTATCACCATCAGTGATAGGCAGTGTGGCAGGCAGAATGACAGCCTCCCTGAAATGTCCACATACTAATCCCAGGAACCTGTGAATGTGTTATGTTACATGGCAAAGGAGAATTAAGATAGCAGACAAAATTAAGGTTGGTAATTGGCTGATCCTGAAATAGCAAGAATATCCTAGATTACCCAGGTAGGCCCAATGCAATCAGAAGGGAAGAGAGAGACACAAGAGGCGGCATGAGAGTGATACGATGTGAGAATGATTCAACCAGCCTTTGCTGGCTTTGAAGGTGGAGGAGGGGGCCAGAGCCAAGGAATGCGGGAAACCTTTAGAAACTGAAAAACCAAAAAATGGATTTCTCCTTTTGGTACTCCAGAAAGGAAAGCACCCCTGCTGACACCTTGACTTTAGCCCAACATAGTAGACAGAATAATGGCTCCAAAATATCCACATTCCAATCCCTGGAATGTGTGACTGTGTTACCTTACATGTCAAAAGGAAGTTTACAGATGTGATTAAGACTCTTGAGAAGGGGAGATTACCTTGGATTATCTAGGTGGGCCTAATGTAATCATAAGGATCTTTAAAAGAAGCAGGCAGGAGGATGAGAGTCAGAGAGAAGATGTGATGACAAAAGCAGGGAATGGAGTGCTGTGCTTTTAAGACAGAGGAAGGGGCCAAAAGCCAAGGAATGCAAGAGGCCTCTAAAAAAGGTAAGGAAACAGAATCTTCCCTTGAGTCTCTAGAAGAGTATGGCCCTGTTGACACCTTCATTTTGTTTGGCCCAGCAAAACCTATTTTGGACTGACCACCAGAACCGTAAGATAATAAATGCATGTTATTTTAAGCCACTAAGTTTGTGGGAATTTCTTATAGCAGCAATAGGAAACTGATACACCTAGTTTACAACTGGCCAAGGCCACAGAGCTGGCCAGTGGCAGAGACAGGATGTGACTTCAAGCCGTCTGGCTTCAGAGCCCATATCCGTTACCATTATGACATAAACATACATGGACACATAGAGATTTACATAGTACATACATCTCAATGAATGCAAACCTTTCATATTATTTTGGTAGTCATTCAGCACCACCATATTAAATAGTTGTAGTCCACTCAATAAATATACCACCCCCCATATTTTATATAATAAATCCTTATTATTCAATACATACGTTGTTTCTAATGTTATTGTACTATTGGCAGTGATAAACATCTTTTTAGTGCTATTAATTATTTCTTTAGGAAAAACTCTTAAAATTAGAAATGCTAGGTCAAGTTACCCTAAAAAAGATTGCATTGGAATATAACGAAAAATAAAACATGCAACTGGAAGTCGGAGCATCTCTGCCTTCTTTTTCTGTAACACCTTTGGTATTAAGCTATTTTTCTTATCCATGGTACACACTCCATCGTATTTTTGTTTTTGAAGGTTTTAGCTATAACACTATTTCTTCTGTAGACTCATAGGTGTTAGAGCAAGAAGGTATTTAGAGGTGATTTAGTCTAATCCTTTAAATCACAGGTAAATTCCCTGAGGCCCAGAGAGGTGAACTGACTCACTAAAAGCTCTCCTTATAGGGGTGCTTGGTGAGAACGCACCTTCCTGACTCCAAGGCCAGCTGTCTTTCCACATCTGCTGCAAATGTCATGAGGCTAGCCCCCAAGTTGGGACCATTATTAATTTTTCCCTTCAAGTCATGCGAAACATCTCTTGTCCTTTTAATCAGAAGCATATTTTAGGGGCTGCGGAGTAATAAGCACCCACATATCCAGTATTAAAAGATAAACTCTAGCCCTTTCCTGGAGTGAGCCTATTTTCATTTTATCATTGTGAAATGTGGTAGGATTGATGGCAGACAATAACTCCCCACCTCCCCCAGTATTTTATTAAGATCCGTTCTTACAAAGGATAACCGGAGGTTTTCCATCATCACCTCGTTGTCTTTTTTCTAACTTGGTTCGTCTGTTACCCAACAGTAGTAAGGTTACCTCATCCTGGAATCTGATGTACACAACGGTATGCAAACTCTTTCCTTCTCTCCGAAGCAAACAATGAAATGGGAAAACACACTGCCATTTTCTGACTGACCTCAATCGCTAAGGGTGGACCCCGCACGTTACATCAGCAGGCTGGCTCCATTACACTGTCCTGCGCTGTGCTCGAGCTACTGAAATATTGATTTTTACAGAGCCGGCGCACACACACTGAAAAATCAATATTCCAGTGCACACAACAGAATAGGCAGCAGAGCGGAGACCAACTCCGAGGCCCAGCAAGCACTGCCGCAGGGCCTTGACCGAGGAGGGGGTGGGGGCTGGAGGAGACAATGCCTGGGGAGAGGCCCCTGCAAACCCGGGAATGGTCAGATAAACAAGCAAGTGTGGAGAGGGAAGAGAAAGGAGAGTGCAGAGAAAGATCCTTGAGGATAAAACAGTTGGAAGGAGCAATGATTTATCTTTCCATAGGGGGAAATAGGGAGAAGGAAAGTAAATTAAGAAGAGTGGATGGGAAGAATTTTCCAGGTAAGAATCTTCCCATAAAAATGTATCTTATGTTTTTCTGTATCACTAGGTCAGACTTAAGATGCAACCATTATAAAGATGATACACATACTTTGTTACCTGAGGGAAAAAATAACTAGGCCAGTTCTGAGAAATATTTATATTTTTAAAAATGCAGTCGCCTTCTTTTTCCTTGGTGACTACAGGCCGGCATCAGAGAGTCCGATTTATAACATGGGCTCTACCTTTGCAATGCAGTTACTTTCTTTTCCTTGGGGAGAGGGAAAGAAGGAAGACATCCTGGTCACGTGGCCATTCATCAATTTCCCTTTCTTTCTAGAAAAGCATCTTCTTTGGCGTGCTTGGGGAACCACGTTAAAATTGATTCTACGTGTCCGTGACCTCTTCTTAGGGAATTCTGAGCGCCCCCGAGTCACACCCCCATCTAGATGCGGGGAGGAGGACGTGTCCCCTGGTTCAGTCTCGGGTGCCCAGTACACAGCAGACGTCAGGGTGGAGGCAAACCGGCCTTTCGGTTAGTCCTTGTAGACGTGTTAAAAAAAAAAATTCAGAACTGGCATTTTTACTACTTGTAGTTAGCTCTTTGGCCTCTTTTTATTTGGGGATGGGTGGTGGGCAGTTTTTTAAAAGAAACGACTTTTAACCTTGATGAATTCTTGATTTTGCTTTGTCCTAGAATTCCCTTACCGGGAATCTCGCATTTAGTTCTCAACTCCCTGCCAGGGGAGGAAACTGTCCTCCCGAGGTTTCCATTTCGCACTCTGCCCTGCAGCAGCGTCGCCGCCTCCTCCTCCCCAGCCAGGAGAGACCGGGCCCAGGCAGGGCTCCGGCTGGGTTTGGAGGAGGGGGCTCCGGGGGAAGCGGGCATTCAGGGGCATCTTGCAAAACGCGGGCTCCTTGGGCCCAGCGGGGCTGGCCGGGGACAGCGCCCGGCCCGAGTGTCGCGGGAGGCGGAACAGGCAGGCTGGCAGAGGCTGGTGGGCAGGAGGGCAGGGCGGGACGTCGAGCCAGGTGGCCACCTGGAGCGCCCCGCCCTCCCTGCGCCTGCCCTGGGTGGGCCGGCCGGCCGCGCCCCCGCCCCCGCCCCCACGCGCCACCGCCCACCCCGCCCCCGCCCCCAGCCCCGCGCGGCCGCTCTATTTGCATAAGGAGGCGTCTCCCGGGCCCGCCCGGGGCGCACGTGACCCCGGGGGAGGCGGAGGGAACCTGCTGACTTGACACGAGCCGCTGTGCGGCTCCCCTTGGCGCGGAATAGCGAGAGCAGCCGTGACCTCCGACCCCGCCCGCCGGCAGCCAATAAGAGCGCAGGTCGTCTCCAAACCCAAAATTTCCACGTCGGCAAAAGTCAAGATGGAAGGGAGCGGAGCGGAGCGCGAGGGGGGAGCCGGCCCGGGAATGCCTGGAGGCCGGCGCTGGAGGGGCAGGCTGGGGAGCCTGCGGCGGGCGCACGAGGGGCCACTCGCGAAGGTGTCCCGGCCCAGCGCGACCACCGCCCCCAACCGCGGGAGCCTCTGGGCGTCCCGCACTCCGCCAGCCGCCCGTGCACCCCGGCCCGGGGGACGCAGCCCACTGTCCCTCCGGCCTTGTCTCTCAGGGGTGGCGGGGGATGGAACGGTGGCGAAGGGTTTGGGGGAAGATGGGAAAGCACTTTCCAGACCTGTTGCACGCGCGCAACAGCTGTTCAGGTGCGGTATGTGGGGGGGAGGGGGTCTGCTAGGATGGGGGACAGAGTGGTCGCTTCTGCTGCAGGGAAAAGGGGGTGCCGGGAGGGGGAGAAGAGCAGTGTTGGGGACAGTGTGCAAGGTTGTGCGCGAACGGGGTCCGCGGGAAGCACTGCCTAATGGGGCAGGGAGAATCCCAAAGAGTGGGTGGGTGGAACGGAGGGTATGGGACGACTTCGACCCGAGTTCCTGGGGCTGGGCGCGGGCGGCTGCAAGACCGGGAATAGAGTAATGGGAATGGCTGGGAAAGGGGGGTCTCAGGGGAGGCCCCGCAAAGCGGGGCTTTCTTGGGGCGTCCCATCTGAGGGGCTTTTCCCGGGCCTGTGTTTGTTCCCCACTGTTTAACTCTTTCAGCTCCGAATATTCGTCCTCGTGCAGCGCCCCCGCCCCCAGCTTTCCAGATGGGAAGGTAAAAAGTTGCCACAAGTTAGAGTGAGTTAGCTGCTGGCAAAAGTTTAAATAACTACCGAAGAGGTGAGGGTTCGACCAGGAATGGGTTCTAATCTGAGGACGGGTAGGAGAGTGTGCGATTCTTGCAGCCCCTTTGCTGTGACATTGCGACCAGAATTTGTCGAATCGGGCTGTTAAAACACCATTTCTGTTGGGCATTTGCTCCTGCTGACTGCGGCAGTAACTTTCCATAATTAATGACCCGTTCCATTATCGGTCGCATCCTGAGCTAAATTGCTTTTAACGAGTTATTCTTTGTCTTAGCTGGAGGGTGGGGGAACACACCTGCAGGAAGAAACTTCTGGAGGAAGACAGCACGTTTGGTCTTTTGAGGCAAAGTTCTGAGACACTCCGACTCTGAGTATGATAGAAGTCAGTGCACTACAGAACTTTGTCTCTAGAGGCTGTGGTCGCCGCCGCCGCCAGTGCTCCAGACGCCAGGCCGAGTGGCCCTGGTGGCCACGTCGCTGCTCCTTTCCCTTGGGGGAGGGGCGAGGCCAGAGGGGGTCCAAGTGCAGCACGAGGAACTTGACCAATTCCCTTGAAGCGGGTGGGTTAAACCCTGTAAATGGGAACAAAATCCCCCCAAATCTCTTCATCTTACCCTGGTGGACTCCTGACTGTAGAATTTTTTGGTTTAAAGAAGAAAAAAATAAAGCTTTGGACTTTTCAAGGTTGCTTAACAGGTACTGAAAGACTGGCCTCACTTAAACTGAGCCAGGAGAGCAGAGCTGCAGATTTATTAATGGGTGTGTTAGTGTGCAGTGCCTTGCAGGAGTTTAAACTCTCTACCCTTAAAGAAGGAAATGTATTTGTACAAAAGCCACAGGTAATGGTCCTTTTACTCAAATGACCTGCTGGATAAATGACAGCCTGCAGGGATTGAGTTTGGAGATCTAGTCTCAATTCTGCTTCCGATTTAGATGCAGTTCACTTTTGTTTTTTAAAGTAAGTTTTATTAATGGAAAGGAAGAACTTTTTCCAGGAAAGCATTTTGAAAGACACTGGGGGAGGGGGACATTTATGCTTTTGGGCTGTGGAGATACTTTAGGTGGAGAGACTGCTCTCTCATCCCTAGTGGAATGGAGGTTTGGGTTGGTGAGTTTCTGTCAATAGCCTGCTCTCTATAGTGGGTCAGTGACTGGCACCAAATTGTAGTCCTGTTCCATGGACATTGCCCTGTTTTGGTTTTATGAGCTTTTGGCCAGGCACAGGACGCAGGGTGGTAAGGAAAAAAGGAAATGGTTCCTGTGCCCGTGGTGCTGACAGGTAAGGGAAGGGCCTTCTGATGTATTTTATGGAATGCTTCAGAAGCCTGGGGATTGCTTGTTTGTGTCTCTGGGAAGCCCTTGATAAAGAAAGCCTCCATTTTTTTTTACTTGGGTATATTCCGGTGGTTTATCATCGGGAGAGGGATGATAATGGAGGAAGGCTCAATGAGGGAGAAAGTATTCAGCTGCTTGATGTTAGAGCTTAATGGCAGGACCTACCAGTTGCTTTTCACAGAAATGCTGTGTATTGATCCTAAGGCAGCATGTGTTCTCTTTTGTGTGGCCATTATCCATTCTCCCACTTTTCCATCAGTGACTGTTTTGCTTTTGTTCCTCAATCCTTTACCCAAAGATGGCTGAATTATTTCTGTGCAGTTAAATAAAGTGATCCAAACTCAAGTACGTCTTGTGTTCATTTGAGATGTAAGGTATGCTTACTTGAGGAAGAGGATTCTCTTTCCTAGTTCTTCTGTCTGTACATCTCCACAAGATAGTCTGAATATACTGAATTCTAAGAAAACTTAAATCAACTTTGTAAGAGAATGGGAGGTAAAGAGTGGAGCGGTTGACTGGGAGAGTAGTCATCCATACAAAGGAATTAGGTCAGGATCTCTCACCTCCAGAGAAAGGCAAGGTTTGGAGTCCCTGACATGATTCAGTCTGGTTTGACTTCTATGCTTAAGTGATTTGCGTTTCTCCTGTTTGTGACCACAAGTGAGTTAAGGACTAACCAAGCTGGAGGGCTGTGGTTTACTCTGGTGCTAAGGATGCCAGGAATAGAAACTGGGAAAATCGGCAGTCTTGACGTGCTTACTGTAAACCTGGCATGGTCTCATAGACCTCAGTCGTTTAGCAATCAGTGTATTTTCACCTCCCGAGCATCAGGTGTTACTCTAGACGTTAAGAATGCAGCAGTGAACAAAATAGGCCCCAAACCCTGCCCTCTTGGAGGTCTTTCTCATGCAAGAGGTAGACAATACAAATATAAAATAATCAGAAGGGTGATAAACACGTCAGGGAAGGAAGAACAAGGAACGCTGGGGAGGCCGTGGTGTTCATTTAACCCAGATAGCTGGGCAAAGGAAACCATCACTAGCAACCTACTTTGCATGGCCTTGGCACTCCTGTCTTTATTTTAGATACTTTATGTGAATGAACAAAACAGGTGCAGCTGAAACTTTAGTCATGCATCGCTTAATGATGAGGATAGGTTCTGAGAAACGTGGTGTTAGGTGATTTCATTGTTTTTGCAAACATCACAGAGTGAGTGTTCTTAAACCTGGATGGTAGAGACTACCACACACTTAAGCTGTATGCCATAGCCTAGTGCTCCTGGGCTACAAACCTGTGCAGGATGGTACTGTACTGAGTGCTGTAGGCAAATGTAACACAATGATAAGGATTTACTTAACTGTACAAAAGGTACAGTAAAAATACAATATAAAATGTAAAAAATGTTATACCCATATGGGACACTTAGCATGCATGGAGCTTGTGGGACTAAAAGTTGCTCTGGGTGAGTCAATGAGTGAGTGGTGAGTGAATGTGAAGGCCTAGGACATTACAGTATTGTAGACTTTATAAACATTATAAACTTAGGCTACACTATATTTAAAAAAACATGCTATGACATGACAGCTATGACATCATTAGGCTGTAGGAATTTTTCAGCTCCATTATAATCTTACGTGACTACTGTCATATTTGGTCCATTGTTGACTGAAATACCCTTATGCAGTGCGTGACTATATATCACTCAACACTGAAAGCCTTTAACTTTTTAAAGAACATTTTAAATTTCAAATGCAAGGGCTGGGAAATATGGGGGGGTGCAGAGGAGCTGAGAAGCCATGGTGCTGGGTCACTGATTCCCCATTTTATATAATCTCCCACCACATCTTCCAGCAGTAAAATTCTAGGATTCAACATAACCTTGCATTTCAAAGGGTGTTTATGCCAAAGAATTCAAGTGCTGTCAAATATTCTTTAAATAGTTGGGAGTGGGGTGGACAACATATTTGTTGGGATCCCACAAGAGTGCTGTAATCTAGTCCGCAGGTGATGTTCAGGAAGCACTTCTTCCCCTAAGCTTGTCTCTTGTTAATTGATATAAAATTTACTTGTTCATGGGGCCGTGTATACAGGGAGATCTTCTGGGATAATCACTACAGACACAGGGGCAACCTTAAATATGAAAGCAGTGGACAGGGAAAAAAAGGCAGAACTCATTGTTCCCACAGCTATAGTTGATGTGTAAGGAATGAACAACGTATGTTGCTTTGGTTTTGTTGGAGGAGCCAGCAGGAAGGAGGACAATGTCTCTTCTGCAGACCCCTGGCAATATTAGACATAAGTCTTGCAATTCTGACACTAGGAGAGCCGGGAGTGTCTCCACACAGCAGAGACACCCTGAAATTACCTCTGATTTGCTTCTTAGATATTCCTTTCTCTCTGTGTTTGCCAGTTAATAGAAGAAATACAAAAAATAGCTGGTTAAGTAGTACTTAATTTGTGCAAAGCACTGTTGTAACCATTCACATATGTTAAATCATTTATTCTATGAGGTCAGTACCGTTAATATCATTCCCATCTTACAGATAAGCAAACTGAGGCATAAAGGGATTAACTAACTTGCCCAAGACACACAGCTAGACAGCGGCTGAAGCAAGGTACAGACCCGGGCAGTTTGGATGAGTCTGTGATCTTAGCAGCTGTGCTGTACCGGTCATCATTTAGTTGCCCAATTGGTTATGGCATAGTACAAAGCCTGGGAGTCTAGGTTCAAAGTTAAGAACACTGAACGTAATTAAGGCTTAGCTCAATGCAAATCTTCAGTCTGTCTTTAGTATGTGAGGTTGGTTTCCAGGGTCTAGTGGTAGCACTACTTTGGGGATTATTTTTACTACTTTGAATCTCCTGATCACTTTTGCCACTGGACAGAATTGAATGCTGAGAAGAATTGCAGTTTCTTCAAAAAGTGTCCTAGTTGGTATACTACAAGAAAAACAATAGAAGCAGAAAATAAGTTGCATTAATGCATTGTTTCAAGAAACTTTGAATTCTTTACTATGTGTCAGCTCCTGGATGTAGGCCATTTCAGTGTGATACACACAGCATGCTGCTAAATCAACCTGGAATATCCAGGAAGGCTTCCCAGAGGAGTTGACAGCTGGAAATTGGAGGATGAGTAGGTGGTACCTGAATGAAGGGAGGAAAGGGCATTTTAGTTCAAGGGAACAGCAAGTACAGACTCATGGAAATATGCAACAGTATGATGTGTTTGGGAATTAGCAAGTCTTTATGTGTGGCAGGCAGATGAGCAACAGGAAATGAGGCTAGGAGACTGGCAGGGATAAACCAGGAAGGGTCTTGTGTGGTACCTATAAACATTTGAACTGCACCCTGGAAGCCATGGGGAGCAACAAAAGCCCGTAAGCAGGAAAATGGCCTGATCAGCTCTGCTTTTGTAGAAAATGTATTCTGGCAGCAGAAGGCAGGGTGAGTTGTTGGGAGGCAAACTAGCCAGTTATGAAGCTGTCAGAGTCATGCAGAGAAGACATGCTGAAAGCCAGTGGCATGGACAGGAGGGGTGTGGGTGGGCGTAGGATGAGAGCGGGAAGAACCACTGACCTGGAGCAACACACAGGAACGTTCAGGGCAGTGTGTTCCTGAGGCCCTTACGTACATTTTGCTGATTAGTATTAACCCAGGGAATAAAATTGGCGCTCAGCTGCATTGTGTATGATATTTCGAAACATTAAACTTGCTTGGCTGTAATCCCAAATTAATTCTGGAAGTGTAATATTGGAAACATCTCTTTAACTCTTTATGGCATATTGAAAATTTCACCCTCATTCATCAAATCTAAGAAATTAACCATTGCCAAAGCACGCTCCAAAGGGAAGGGGGCACTGAAGAGAGGTTGCTGAAAGGAATATTACACAGGGTGTGGGCAGGGTTGAGGGAAGCCAACCAGGAAGAGGGAAGTACTCTGGTGCTGGCAGCAGTGGGAAGCTGTGACCACTCCCAGCCATCAAGGGGCGACTGGAGAGAACAGCTCCTGGGGGGAGCTGAGGCTGTAGGAGAGGGCTGCCCGCCAGGAGCTGGGGCATTTGGTGGAGGAAACCAAATGCCATTGCCAACGCACAGCTCAGCAAAGAGGGAACCAAGGGAGTGAATACCCTGATATGGTCCAAGGAGGGCGGCCTCCAGGGGTTAAGACGGTGGGGTGTGGACATGGAGGGTCAAATGGGAAATTGCCAGCATAGTTTTTTGTGGTTTTTTTTGGTCGCATGTCATATCTATGAATACATTTAAAAAAACCTATAAGAGAAATAAGTTTGTTGAAGAATTCCTAAAACTTCTTTGTATTCAGGGTCCTCATGTCTGTACATATTTTTTTTCACATAGTGTCATCTTCTGTGCCATCAAGAACACAAGCCAAGATGCAGTGTTTCTTAAAAGAGTGTTCCACTATTGTCTCTGCATCCAAGCCACTGATGCTCTTTCTGCAAAGTTTAATGCTGGGCCTTTTCCCTCCTGCTTTTAATTGTGGTGAAATATACATAACATATAATTTACTATTTTGACCACTTTTAAGTGTACGTCCCTGTGGTATTAAGTACATTCACATCGTTTGTTGTGCAACCCAGAACTTTTTCATCATGTCAGACTGAAACTCTGTACTCATTAAACAATAACTCACCGTGATGCTTGGGTCACCTCGGCCTTACCAGAAGGGACCAACAGAAGATTGTTAGTCTGAATTTGAACAAAGGTAGAAAATGTTAGTGATATCATGTCTGCCACCTGGCTGAGAGCACTTTTAAGATGTTATTGGTTGTCAAATGCATCCTAATTTCAGAGACGTTAAAATGTAGAAAAAAATATGTTGCTTGGAATCAACGTGATGAATCCTTCTAGAGCAGAACTCACAACCAGTGTTCCATGACCGGCTTTCAAGTGGAACTGGCTTTCAAATTTGTTCTCTCCTCCAGGGAGGCCAGGCAGGGCCTACTAGGGCAGCAGGAATCCTTAGGTGAAAAACCCTTGGCTTTGAATAGCACTATCCATTTACCCCAGTGTGCCCTAAAATATTATCCTTTTCTATGTGTAACATGATATGAAAAAGGCTAGGAAGTATAGCTCTGGAAGATCTTTATCTTTAGTCTGGCCAGATTTCTGGAGATACATACATATGTGTATATATATATATATGTATATATATGTGTATATATATATATGTATATATATGTATATATATATATATATTTTTTTTTTTTTTTGAGACAGAGTCTCTCTCTGTCTCCCAGGCTGGAGCGCATTGGCATGATCTCGGCTCACTGCAACCTCTGCCTCCCGGGTTCAAGTGATTCTCCTGTCTCAGCCTCCCAAATAGCTGGGACTACAGGCATGCCACCATGCCTGGCTAATTTTTGTATTTTTAGTAGAGACAGGGTTTCACTTTGTTGGTCAGGCTGGTCTCGAACTCCTGAACTCGAGCAATCTGCCCACCTCGGCCTCCCAAAGTGCTGGGATTATAGGCATGAGCCACCACGCCCAGTTGTGGTTGTATATTTAACTCAGTATCATCTGTGTGCATCAGGCAGGGGATGCTGATGGGAGGGCTGTTCAAATAAGCTTGGACTGATGTAGCAGAAGGCTGCCATTCTAGAGGATGAAGAATGATCCATGCCATTGAGACATTTTCTGCATTCATGCTATGAAGAGGTTAAACAAAAGTGACTATAGGGTACCCATCAGAATAAAATCTGTGCATCTGCTTTGAACCACCAATTGCGTTTGTATTGGTTAGGTAGTTTTGGTTCTAATTAATGCAGACCCAAACTCAACTGGCTGAAAGGAAAAAATAACTTACCTTACAAGAAGCCCAGAGGTAGGGAGGCTCCAGTTTGGTTAATTCAGCAGCTCAACACTGCATTAAAGATCTGGCTTCTTCCCATCTTTTTCCTCTGCCATCCTCGGCTTCTTTGTCTTATTCTCAGACTAGGTTCTCTTGTGGCAATGTGATGGCTGCAGCCCTCACAGAAGAATGTCCCTGAGCACCTTGTTTTTTCAAGACCTCCAGCCATTTTCTGCTATTTGCCGAGGGGCAGAATTGAGTTGGATGCCCAGGCATTAACCAATCACTGCTGACGAAAATGGGATCACTTAAGTGGCCTAGACCAATCAGGACCTAAGTCTGAGTCACGAGGAACTGGGGTGGACCCTGAACCAGGTCAATTCTGTTAGCAAAGAAGAGGTGGAGGGGTGTCTTTTGGGTAGACAAACAACAATGTCCGCTGAACCATGTATAGGGAGCGGTCTTAAAAAGCTGCAACTCTGTGGTGGTTGTACACTCATTGCAGTATTATTTTTAAAGACAAAATTGAGAATTAATTAAGATTTCCATTAATAGAAGACCAATTAAATAAATTGGGATAAAGCCATCAACAAAATATTTTCTAGGAAAGAATGAGGTAGATATGTATGCAATCAACATGGAAGGTGAATGAGATGTAATTTTATGTAAAGAAAATGTTGTAGAACAGTTAAGTGGGATTGGATCCCATTTTTATTCCTCTGTGTGCACTCATGTACATATAGACTCAAATAGATAAAGAATTTGTGTGTTCTGGTCTGAAGGGGATCAGGATGGGGGCGGTGGTAGTGGTGCTGGAGAAAGGAACTTTTGCTTAATAGGTTATACACTTTTGATCATTTGACTTTTTAAAAATAATAGATTTTTTTGACTGAAAAAATAAGTTTGTCATATAGGTAGAAGGCAAATAGGAAATAATATGGCAATATTATTAGCAATGAGATATGTTTGTCTCCCACATTACAGTCACATGTATAGACACATTAGTCCCAATTTTATTAGTGTCATTTTTGAAGTCTCCTGCCTACACTGGATGTACCTGAGCTTTGGAAGGTAACAGTGGGACCTCTTGAGCTGTGATGTCTGATATGGTAGCAGCTAGCCACATGTGACTTTTTAAATTGAAATTCATTAAAATTAAATAAAATTCAAAATTTATTTCCTCAGTTGCACCAGCCACATTAAAGTGTTCAACAGCTGCACAGGGCTAGTGGCTGCTGTGCCAGAAATCACAGATTATAGAACACTTTCCATCATTGCAGAAAGGTCCATTGGACTGTCCTGCTCTAAGCCTGGCTGCTCGAGGCCAAGCATAGGCTTAGTCTCTTGGTAGCGAGGTGGCTTTAGGCAAGATATTTAACCTTTGTTTCTTAGCTTTCTAGTCATTAAAATAAGCATAATGATAGTATGCAGCTCACAGAATTGTTGAACAGATTAAAATTGTTAGTGCTGGCCGGGCGCGGTGGCTCATGCCTGTAATCTCAGTACTTTGGGAGTCCAAGGCTGGCAGATCACTTGAGGTCGGGTGTTTGAGATCAGCCTGACCAATGTGGAGAAACCCCATCTCTACTAAAAATACGAAATTAGCTGGGTGTGGTGACGCACACCTGTAATCTTAGCTACTTGAGAGCCTAGAGCGGGAGAATCACTTGAACCCGGGAGATGGAGGTTGTGATGAGCCGAGATTGTGCCATTGCACTCCAGCCTGGGCAACAAGAGTGAAACTCTGTCTCAAAAAAAAAAAAAAAAAACAAAGAAACAAAAAAAAAATTGTTAGTGCCTCACACATGATAAATCATCAATAAAGTTACCTAGTACTATTATAATTGTTATTAGGAATCTTTCCACCAATATTCATTGAGCACTTACTAAATGCTGGGCATTTCCTCATGTCGCCACTTTACGGGTAAAATTGAGGTATGATAAGGGAACTGGAGCTTCCCTGTCACACTACAAAGGGCGGGGCAGAGGGTCAGAGCCAGATCTGGTTCTAAGGCTTGTGTTCCTTGGTGTTTAATCTGTTAGGAGGGTAGGACTGAGTCACTAACCCTCCCTCTGGCGCCAATAGCCACTCCTGCCCTTCCTCTTCCTTTCTGAACAAGAAGAACTGACTGGTTCAAACGAACTACAAGAATTCAGACTTCAGATTCATTCTCTGTCTCTCTTTCTCTTTCCCTCTGTGTCTTTCTGTTGGTGGAGAGGTTGGAATGAAATTTAGTAGCAGCCGTGTACCCAGTTTTCTGTGGTGTGTGAACTCTCCCAGTTTCTTCTTGTCAGTTTTCCAAAAGCTGAATAGTTCTTTTAACAGGAAACCACTCTGTGACCAAATGAAGGAAGGGGAGCTCTTGCCAGAGGACAAAACAGGAAGAGATTATCTTGAAAAGATTCTAATCAAAGTTAAAAATCATCTTATGTCTCTACTTGAAGGTTCAGTTGCACATACGCCTTGCCTGGAGGTGGGAGGTATGTGGATAACTGTAGACATTATTAAAGAGGCTCATGAAAAGAGGATGGAGGTGCTGTTTTCACTTAATGCATTTGGGAGGGGATTTGTGTCCTTCAGATACGTCTTGGGCTGGACCTGGGTTCATCTTCATTGGTAGAAATGGCCCTTAGTTAGGGCTCCATTAGAATTGTTTTCCCAACTCTGCTGCATGCTGTGAAAAAGATATGCTCCGTCTCCTCAGTGGTGAATGAGGCTGACCCCTTGCTGCAGCATAGAGACAGAACTGGTATCTGCGGATTAGGTCTTGCTGTGTGCTTCATTTCTTAAGCTGCACTTTCAGTTGGCTACTGTTTTCCTATGAGTCAACATTTATATTGAAGTTATTACCATGAGCTGAAGTGCTATAGAAAATACGCCTTCAGATTTTTCAGTCTTCCTAAGCTGTGAGAGAGAGTGTGTGTGTTAGGGAAGAGGAAAGACAACCAATGCAGCTTTTGAAAAGCCATCAGAGAACTGGTTTGTTAGGGTGTTGAGATGTATCTGGGGATTAGACAAAAGGAAGAGGATGGTTAAGTTGTTAAGCAAGACCAGCCTGGGCTGTTAAGTCATTTGATGTTAACAGTTGATTGATGAGGATTTATCTGTACCCCGTGAAAACTAAAAATTGAATTCAGTTTGTCTTTTTAGCTTTGAAGTAGTGGATTTCAAATGATTTTAGACATTTTATAATGGATTGTGGATAATTTACCTTGAAAAACTGTACTTCACTAGGAAAAACAGGAAAGAATAGGAAGCTTATTCTCTCATATCTTTTCTTCCTCCCCAAGCTAAATCATTAGGTTTATTTTTCTGTTTCTGAAACAGAATTTGCTGAAACTAAATTGTCGTACAATGCCTAGAACATTGGCCACATTGGCTTCAATTCTAATCTCCATGAGGGCAGGTCCGCCCAACACCCAGCACTGCGCATGGCATATGGTGGCCATTCCGTAAATCACTGAATGTGTGAATGAGTTTGTGGGTTCTAATCTGTGTGTGTGTGCCTGTGTGTATCTTGACTATGAGAGTTAACATAATTTCAATTTCATTTCACTAATATTGGCTCCTCTAATGTTTAATGTGAAGTTGAGATAACTATGACCTTCCATATACCTGCTTTCCAAGTTTTTCTCTTGTGGGATTGAATTAAAGCCTACATTTATCTTCCATCATTTCTTTTTAGGTTGATCCTTCTTTGGGAAGCTTCCAGCTTGGAATGATTACAATAGAAAGAAGCTGTTCTCCTGATTCTTCCTGATGCTGACACACCTTCTCTTTTTAAAAACAATAGCATGGCACCTTTGATTACTGTTATAAAGTCCAGAGGTCTTCAGACTGGGGCATGCCCACCCAGGGGGGTATATAAAGACTTTGTAAGGGGCATTTGGGCATCTAAGTGTTGGATTATGTGTCCTCAACTTTCCTATCGTCGAGTTCCTAAAACAGACTTGCATCAGAACCTCTGGGCTGGGAGTTATTTACCCGCTCCTACATCTCTTCCTTTCCATCATCCTTTTGCTACTCTACAAAAGAAAGGCACCACCCTCCCCCATCCCAAATCTTACTAAAGTATATTGCCTGGGTATAGAAACCTTTATGATAGCAAAGGGACAATTTCATTTCATAATACATATTTATTAATACCTAATATATACCAGGCACAGTTCTGGATGATGAGTTACTGCAGTGAACACAACAGTAAAACATTTCTGTCCTCATGGGGCTTCCATTTTATCAGGAAGAGATGGGCAAGAAGCAAAAAAGATATTATCCATGCTGCTTCTTTCAATTAAGGCCCTAAAATTTTCCCATTAACCTGATGAAGAAATACATTTCAGAAAAATTTTCTTTCTTATGTTTAGTAATTATCAAAACTTACAAAGTTACATTATTTTGATCAGTTGTGTACTAGTAATAATTATAATGAAGACTCAATCTAGCAAAATTAATACTTGGAAAATCATGGCAATGGGAAATTAAATTTAAATCACAATTTATATATGTATTTTGATTATAGAGAAGTACAATAATCAGTAAAAAGGCTTTAAGTATAAAAAATTACATCATAAGGCCAGGCGCGGTGGCTCACGCCTGTAATCCTAGCACTTTGGGAGGCTGAGGCAGGCGGATCACGAGGTCAGTAGTTTGAGACCAGCCTGACCAACATGGTGAAACCCCGTCTCTACTAAAAATACAAAAATTAGCCAGGCATGGTGTCACCCGCCTGTAATCTCAGCTACTCAGGAGGCTGAGGCAGGAGAATCGCTTGAACCTGGGAGGCAGAGGTTGCAGTGAGCTGAGATTGCGCCACTGCACTGCAACCTGGTGACAGAGCAAGACTTGTCTCAAAAAAACAAAAAAAAAAAATTTACATCATAATACTTCTGTAGGGAAAGTAGAATGCATTATAGTTTCAAGAAATAAGGAAACATCGATATTCTGATTATTAAATAAGAGCTTATTTGTATATTTTAAAATGAGTAATTTTTGGAATCAAATTACCATGACGTTTAAGCTTCATTGGCGATATATAAAAGAATAATACTGCTATTTTATTTTAACATTTGAATTTTTAAAATGTTTATTTTAAGTTCAGGAGTTCATGTGCAGGTTTGTTATATAGGTAAAGTTGTGTCATGGGGGTTTGGTGTACAGATTATTTCATCACCCAGGTATTAAGCCTATTACCCATTAGTTATTTTTTATGATCCTCTCCTTTCTGCCACTGTCCACCCTCAAGTAGACCCCAGTGTGTGTTGTTCCCCTCTATATGTCCATGTGTTCTCACTTATAAGTGAGAACTCCCGCTTATAGCTCCCACTTATAAGTGAGAACATGCAGTATTTGGTTTTCTGTTCCTACATTAGTTTGCTAAGGATAATACCCCCAGCTCCAAACATGTTTCTGCAAAGGACGTGATGTAGTTCTTTTTTAATGGTTGCATAGTTTTCCATGGTGTGTATAGACCACATTTTCTTTATTCAGTTTACCACTGATGGGCATTTAGGTTGATTCCATGTCTTTGCTATTGTGAATAGCGCTGCAGTAGACATATGCATGCATGTGTCTTTATGATAGGGTGATTTATATTCCTTTGTGTATATTCCCAGTAATAGGATTGCTGGGTTGAATGGCAGTTCTGTTTTTAGGTCTTTGAGGAATGGCCACACTGTTTTCCACAATGGTTGAACTAATTTATACTCCTTCCAACAGTGTATAAGCATTCCTTTTTCTCTGCAACCTTGACAGCACCTGTTATTTTTTCACTTTTTAATAGTAGCCATTCTGACTGGTGTGAGATGGTATCTCATTGAGGTTTTGATTTGCATTTCTCTAATGATCAGTAATGTTGAGCTTTTAAAAATATGCTTGTTGGCCACATTTATGTTTTCTTTTGAAAAGTGACTGTTCAGGTTCTTTGACTACTTTTTAATGGGGTTGTTTTTTTCCTGTAGATTTGTTTAAGATCCTTATAGATGCTGGATATTAGACATTTGTCAGATGCATAGTTTCCAAATATTTTCTCCCATTCTGTAGGCTGTTTACTCTGTTGACAGGTTTGTTTATGTTTTGCTGTGCAGAAGCTCTTTAGTTTAATTAGATACAATTTGTTAATTTTTGCATTCATTACAATTGCTTTTGGAGTCTTTGTCATGAAATCCTTGCCCATTCCTATGTCCAGAAGAGTATTCCTAGGTTACCTTCCAGGGTTTTCTATAGTTTTGGGTTTTATATTTAAGTCTTTGATCCATCTTGACTTAATTTTTGTATAAGGTATAAGGAAGTGGTCCAGTTTCAATCTTCTTCATACTGCTAGCCAGTTATCCCAGCACCATTAATTGAATAGAGTCCTTTTTCCATTGCTTGTTTGTGTCAGCTTTGTGAAAGATCAGAGGTTGTAGGTGTGTGGGCTTATTTCTAGGCTCTCTATTCTAATTCATTGGTCTATATATCTGTTCTTGTACCAGTACCATGCTGTTTTGGTTACTGTAACCCTGTAGTATAGTTTGAAGTTGGATAATGTGATGCCTCCAGCATTGTTCTTTTTGCTTAGGATTGCATAGGCTTTCAGGCTCTTTTTTGGTTCCATCTGAATTTTGAAATTCTTTTTCTAGTTCTGTAAAGAATATCACTGGTAGTTTGATAGGAATAACATTAAATCTATAAACTGCTTAGGGTGGTATGGCCATTTTAACAATATCAATTCTTCCCATACGTGAGCATGGTATGTTTTTCCATTTGTTTGTGTCTTCTCTGAGTCATTTGAGCAGCATTTTGTAGTTCTCAATGTAGAGATCTTTCACCTCCTTGGTTAGCTATATTACTAGGTATTTTATTCTTTCTGTGGCAATTATGAATGGGATTGTGCCCCTGATGTGGCTCTCAGCTTTGTGGTTGTTGTATAAGAATGCTAGTGATTTTTGTATGTTGATTTTGTATCCTGAAACTTTGCTGAAGTTATTTATCAGGTGAAGGAGCTTTTGGGCCAAGACTGCAGAGTTTTCTAGATATAGAATCATATTGTCTGCAGACAGGGATAATTTGGCTTTCTCTCTGTTTATTTGGATGCCCTTTATTTCTTTCTCTTACCTAATTGCTCTAGCCAGGACTTCTAATACTATGTTGAATAGTAGTGGTGAGAGAGGGCATCTTTGTCTTGTGACAGTTTTCAAGGGGAATGCTTCCAGCTTTTGCCCATTCAGTGTGATGTTGGCTATGGGTTTGTCATAGATAGCTCTTATTATTTTGGGATATGTTCCTTCAATACCTAGTTTACTGGGGGTTTTTTACATGAAGAGGTGTTGAATTTTACCAAAAGCCTTTTCTGCATCTATTGAGATGACCATGTGGTTTTTATCTTTATTTATGTTTATGTGATGAATCACATTTATTGATTTGTGTATGTTGAAACAACCTTGCATCCCAGGGATGAAGCCTACTTGATTGTGGTGGATTAGCTTTTTGGTGTGCTACTGGATTCAGTTTGCCAATATTTTGTTGAGGATTTTTGCATCAATGTTCATTAAGGATATTGACCTGAAGTTTTCTTTTTTTGTTGTGTCTCTACCAGTTTTTGGTATCAGGATGATTCTGGCCTCATAGAATGAGTTAGGGAGGAGTACCCCCTCCTTAATTTTTTGGAATAATTTCAGTAGGGATGTCACCAGCTCTTCTTTGCACATCTGGTAGAATTTGGTTGTGAATCCATCTGGTACTGGGATTTTTTTTTGGTTGGCAGGCTATTTATTACTGATTGAATTTTGTAGCTCATTATTGGTCTGTTCAGGGATTAAATTTCTTCCTGGTTCAGTCTTGGGAGGGTATATATATGCAGGAATTTGTCAATTTCTTCTAGATTTTCTAGTTTGTGTGCATAGAGGTGTTCATAATACTCTCTGGTGGTTATTTGTATTTCTCTGCGGTCAGTGGTAATATTCCCGTTGTTGTTTCTAGAATGTGTTTATTTGGATCTTCTCTCTTTCATCATTAGTCTAGCTAGTGGTCTATCAATTTTAGTTATTTTTTCAAAAAACCAACTCCTGGATTTATTGATCTTTTAAATGGTGTTTTTTTGTGTCTCAGTCTCCTTCACCTCAGCTCTGTTTTTTGGTTATTTCATTTCATTTCTGCTAGCTCTGGTATTGGTTTGCTCTTGGCTCTCTAGTTCTTTTAGTTGTGATGGTAGGTAGTTAAATTGATATTTTTTTCTAATTTTTTATGTGGCTGTTTAGTGCTATAAATTTTCCCCTTGACACTGCCTTAGCTGTGTCCCAGAGATTCTAGTATGTTGTCTGGTATGTTCTCGTTAGTTTCAAAGAACTTCTTGATTATGTCTTAATTTTATTATTTACCTAAAAGTCATTCAAGAGAAGGTTATCCAATTTCTATACAATTATATGGTTTTGAGTGATTTTCTCAGTCTTGATTTCTGATTTTATTGTGCTGTAGTCTGAGAGAGTGGTTGTTATGATTTCAGTTATTTTTCATTTGGTGAGGAGTGTTTTATGTTGGATTATTTGGTTGATTTTACAGTATGTGCCCTGTGGCAATGCAAAGAGTGTGTATTATGTTGTTTTTGGGTGGAGAGTTCTGTGGATGTCTATCCAGTTTCTTTGATCCAGTGCTGAGTTTATGTTCTGAATATCTTTGTTTATTTTCTGCCTCTGTGATCTGTCTAATACTGTCAGTGGGATGTTAAAGTCTCCCACTATTATTGTGTGGGAGTCTAAGTTTCTTTGAAGGTCTCTAAGAACTTGATTTATGAATCTCCTGTGTTGTTATGTGCTCCTGTGTTGGATACATATATATTTAAGATAGTTAGGTCTTCTTGTTGAACCCTTTGCCATTACATAATGCCCTTCTTTGTGTTTTTTGATTTTTGTTGGTGAAGTCTGTTTTGTCAGAAGCTATGATTGCAACCCCTGCTTTTTTCTGTTTTCCATTTGCTTGGTGGATTTTTCTCCATTCCTTTATTTTGAGCCCAGGAGTGTCATTGCATGTGTGATGGGTCTCTTGAAGACAGCATATCATTGGGTCTGGGTTATCTATCCAGCTTGCCACTCTGTGCTTTTTAATTGGGGCATTTAGCCCATTTACATTCAAGGTTAGTATTGATATGTGTAGATTTGACCCTGTCATCATGATATTAGCTGGTTATTATGTAGACTTGTTTGTTTGGTTGCTTTATAGTGTCACTGGTCTGTGTACATATGAAGCTTAGTTTGGCTGGATATGAAATTCTTGGTCGGAGTTTTTTCTTTAAGAATATTGAATACTGGCCCCTAATCTCTTCTGGCTTTTAAGGTTTCTGTTGAGACATCCACTATTAGTCTGATGGGCTTCCCTTTGTAGGTGACCCTGACCTTTTTGTCTAGCTGCCTTTAACATTTTTTCTTTCACTTTGACCTTGGAGAATCTGATGATGATGTGTCTTAGGGATGACCTTCTTGTGAAGTATCTTACTGGGGTTCTCTGCATTTCCTGAATGTTGACCTCTCTAGCTAGGGTGGGAATTTCTCATGGATGATATCCTGAATTATGTTTTCCACTTGGTTATACTCTCCCCATCTCTTTCAGGGACACCAATGGGTTGTAGATTTGGTTTCTTTACATAATCCCACATTTCTCAGAAATTTTCTTCATTCCTTTTCATTCTTTTTTTCTCTATTCTTGTCTGACTCTCTTATTTCAGAAAGCCGGTCTTCAAGCTCTGAGATTCTTTCCTCAGTCTGGTCTATTCTGCTATTAATACTTGCGATTCCATTATGAAATTCTTACAGTGTGTTTTTCAGCTCCATCAGGTCAGTTATATTCTTTTGCATACTGGCTATTTTGTCTGTCAGCTGCTGTATCATTTTATTATGATTCTTTACTTCCTTGGATTGGGTTTCAATGTACTCCTGAATCTCAATGATCTGTGTTCCTATCTTTATTCTGAATTCTATTTCTGTCACTTCAGCCATCTTGGCCTGGTTTAGAACCCTTGCTTGAGTGGTAGTGTGGTCATTTGGAGGAAAGAGGCATTCTGGCTTTTTGAGTTGTCAGAGTTCTTGCACGGGTTCTTTCCTCATCTTTGTGGCCTGGTGTTCCTTCAATCTTTGAAGTTGCTGTCCTTTGGATGGGTTTTAATTTTTTTGGCCATGCTCCACTACAGACACTCCCTCACCAAACCCTCTGGGCTCTGCATCGACTGGTGTGCTTCCCCTACCACTTCTCTAAGAAGCTCTTCCTCCCAACTCAATTGTCTGTAGTGGTTGAGGGTTCTCCTCCTGCTGGGATTCTAGAGGCCCATGGTGGGAGTGAGTTGCTCCTTTCCTGTTCAACTCACCCATTCCCCCGGAGTCACTGGGAGCCAGGGATGAGTCAAGTGCACAGCAGCCCCATGCAGGGTTCCCAGCTCCCTTCCCTTCAGCCCAGCTTCTGTTCAATGTTTTCAATTACCAGAAATAACATTCTTTGCAACTATTTAGACTTATGAAAAATATTAAGTATCTTATGAATAATATTAAGTATGCCTTAAGTATGTGCTGGGGGCACATAGTTTTTCAAAGTTCTTACGGGGAAAGGGAGTAGCTATGTAAACAGTTGAAATCCAAACTACACGTTATGTTAGAAAGGCGATAGGTGGAGTGACACAATAAATATATGACAATATTGCCTGGCTGTAACTGACATTCAGCAGAGTCATACTGAGGCTTTTTCTGGAGGGATAGAAAAAAAAGTGTGAAGATCACTTATAAAATATTGACTAATCACTGCTTTTTAAATGATCAATATGTAAATATTAGTGTGGTAATGAAAATTTGCAGTTATTTTGGATTGTCAACACTAGAGGCCAGGAAGTCACACTATCATAATTAAGATACAGTTATAGGTTTATGAACCACTCTGCAGCTGTAATCCTGAAACAGTTCACACTCAGGCACTAGCATAGATAACTGTGGCAGCTTCAACATAGGGAGTTTGTAGGAACACAGCTAAAGTTTGGTAGAACCTTGCTCTAGGAACAGGCTAGAGTACCACATATACTGCATCCTAAGTTGTGCAACATGGCAGCCCTGTCGTACTTCATGTCTGCAACTAATATTTGTTGAGCACCTACTATATGCCAGCTGGGTTTGGGCAAAATTCTGAAAGACACAATCCCTAATGCCATCATCCTGAATGTTGGAATCTTGAAAAATCAAAATCCCAAAAATATAGTTCTGGAAAAAATATTTTTAAATCATTTAAAAGACATTTATTTACATTTTAAAAGGAGATTTATTTGAGAAGTGTAAAAACATGATAGAACACTTCATAGGCCACTTTCCACAATAAAACAGGCAATAATAACATACATATTTTTACAAGAGTAGACACTCAGCTATACCAATGGCAGGTATAACAGTTATGGGCAGACAAACCATATTCATAAAAAAATAGGTCAAAAAGCAAAATGCATTGACGCATAACACTATGGTTGGTAATTGCATGCACTCATTTTTATAACTGTGGTCATCTGAAATATGGTGATAGACAACCTAAGTTTTGACAAGATTGAGCAAAAACCGTGATGGGTCACCAACACCCACATAGTCACCCAAAGAGCCAAGATCTCAAGAAATTTTATCTTTCACAAATGCAGATGTACAAAAAAGACATCTTGTCATTTATTGAGGAAGTTTTTACATTTTTGTGTACACACATAACGCTTGCACATAAAGTCAACGTTGTGATAATGCCCTTTCATGGTGTCAAATTTGCAAAAAACGCATAAAATGAACTAGAACTCTCTAAAAGTTTTCACCAATTTATACAAGTCCAGTGTTGGAAATGATGTGAAGATGAAAATACATAGCTTATCAAATTAAAAAAAAATAATGCTGACAAGTTAAAATTGTGGAAAAAAATAAAAAAATCATAAAAAGTCAAAAAGAATTAACACATGAAAAGGTATATTACAGGGCTACGTTATGGGCAATTGCAAAGAGGTAGTCTGTAAAAACTGGCCAACTTTCATGATCATTCACTATATTTTTGAAGTCTTGAGTCATAAATGAATAGCTGCTTCTTTTCTTGAAGGACATGGCTCTCCTCAAAGAATATTTTCATCTTCATTTTCTGTGCAACACTGCTCTTCAAATTCTATGATTTGATATACACTGACATGAGCATTCCCTATTACATTTTCTCATTTTCTGTACAATGCTTCTATGTTGTTTTGGGTTCATGGAAATCCATTCTGCATGCACTCATATATAAACCACACATTTGGCAGAAACAATACTGGTCATCAAAGGCAACACTGTTGCATGTCTTTTTACCCTGCTTTGCACGTAATTATTTTCAAACCAGTCAAAAATTGCTAGCTTCTTCAGACAAATGAAGCTTTAATTTATTCAAAGCTCAGAATTTCATCGACTGGAAGTAATGCCATTGCAGGCAAATGACACATTTTTAAACTGAAGTTTTCCCTAATGCCTTATTGAATGGCCTATCCACTCATCTGAATTTTCTGCCAAATGCAAATACAGACAATACCAAGGTAATAGTTCCACCCAACATGATGCAACTAACATGATGCAACTATCCTGCATGTCACTAAAGATGCACTAATCCCTTCCCCAGAATTCTGCTTTTGGGATTTCAATATTTGGGATTTAAATTTTTCAGGATTGTGATTTTCAGGATATTAGATGTTAGGGATTTTGACTTTTTTAGATTTCAATATTATGGACTGTGTCTTTTGGGATTATGACCAGACTGATGCTAAGCATTGTGTGAAAGGATAGATATATACTATTAAATCAAAGGACGTGACCAGCCCTTGGCTGGGTCCAGTGTCAACTTCATGGGGAAAATCAGGTGAGCTTTGTGGGAGTCAGGGAGGGAGACAGGTAAGGAGAAACTTCCACATATGCTTGTGTGCAGCATAGAATATGCATGCAATATATGGAAGCTGTTACTAATTGGTAAAGTAATGCTGCTGCTTACTAGTACTATTAGTATTAACTCTAACCCTAGTTACTGCTGCCAGTGTATCTGCCAATATACCCAGATCCTGTATATCTTATTCAAAGGCACATTGGAAAGTGCACCGATCAGGAGGCTCCCTTTTTAAATGCACCAGGTACTGTTTTAAGTACTTTATATACCTTGTCTCAGTGGTTCCTCAGAATAACCTAATATTAGCTTTGTTTTACAGATGAGGTAACTGGGGCACAGAGAAACTAAATAATTTGTTCAAGGACACACAGCTGGGAAATGATGGAGCCAAGATTCAATCCCAGCGAGTCTGGGTCCATAATACTGACTCTTTTCTTAATCACAATGGAATTAATCATTAATGTTTATGGAGCACTTAATCGAGATCAGGCTTTGTGCTAGCCACTTTACATAAAATATCTAATTTAATTTTTACTATCAAGTAACTCTGGTATACTTCTCCAATTTACAAGGAAATGGAGGCATAAAGCAGCCGAGTAACTCTTCAAGCATTACAAAGCTGGCAGATGGCAAAGCCAGGATGTGGAGCTAGGATCCCAATGTGGATCCCTCCCCCATGCCCAACTGCCCCGGCAAAGACCATTTTGCAGAGTTCTGCAGAAGGCTTGGAAGGGGGCCCCTCCTGATGGTGTTGTCACAAGCAGGGACCCTTCCTTAGGGTCTCCTGGGCCACCTTTCATTCCATGGTTCACTCGCCGTCAGAAGTTGCCACACCATCTCAATTCACCATTTAATTTACTTCGAACTGCCTCATGCTAAAAATCTCTAGTGTCACGGTCACTGAATGGATTAAAAAAGTGCCAAAGTTGCTTTAATGAGTGGGGTAGGGGTTGCAGAATGCACATAGAATCTGAATCTTAACAACAGACAGTGCAAACTTTGGTGGGTTGATGTCTTCACAATGGTACATTTTAGGATAGGGTCACCATCAAAGTATACTGTAAAAATTAAGGCCGGTTCTGTCATCCACAAGGGTCATAATTTGACTTTGAAATATTTGATATACAGTGGTGGCTTTTGGCCTGCTTGTTTTACAAACGAACATGCACAGGTACATGGACATGCCTCCAAACAGCTGTCACTGGAATGGCCCCTGGCCTAGTGGTGCATAGCACAGTTCACAGTTGAGATTCTGGCCAGTGACACCAGCCAACTGCTACTCAAGAGTGAAGGGACATGCAACTGTGGACATGCCAATGTGCGGTAGGAGCTCCAAGGTCAGACAGCATCTCCCTGTCAGCAAAGGGTCTGTTTATTTAATGAACATTTACTAGGGACCTGTTTCTCAACAGATACTGTTGAGTATTAGTTCTACAAAGATGAGTAAGATGCAGTTCTTATCTTGCAGAAACTCAGAACTTGATATGATAAATAAATGTGTCAATAAATCGCTGCACCATATTGTGGCCAGTGGGTATATATAAGGCTTGGGGGTTGGCACCCAGGAAGCAGTACCTGTCTCGTGCCAGGAGTGGGAGTCAATGAATACTTACCAAAGATGGATAACCTAGGCCTGGGGGAGACCCAGAAATCCCTAGATGGAAAGAGCAGAGAAAAGCATTCCAAATAACACAGGATGCACAAATGGATGGAGTCTTTAAATTGCATGGAGGGTTTGAGATCTTGTAGGGCTGTTATAGTATGTGCAGGAGTTGGAGGATGAAGTGAGAGAGACAGATGGGGACCACACATCATGGAGGGTCTCATATGCAATGCCAGTGAATTTGAATTTTAAGCTGAAGGCCACGAGGCACTCCTGCAGGACTCTAGGCAGGAAGAAACATGCCTATATTTTGACTAGGAATAGGAATCGGAATGGTCCGATGAGCATTCTGAAAGTGGCTCCTGCTGTAGAGCACAGCATGATCTGGAATGGGTGTGGGGGCATCAGGCAAGGTGAAGGAGCAGTAAGTCTGGAGGGTGGTGGATCAGTTAGGAGGTAACAGCAAGACCCTCTTGTGAAATTGCTCAAAAGAGACTTGGAGATAGAAAAGTCAGACTTCGTTTTGGCCTGAATGTGGAGAGTGAGAGAAAAATTGAAGTTTAAGATGACAGATTTCCGGTTTAAAAAGTGTCTAGCCAACCACTCTTGGAGGTGTTGGGGGTGGCATAAAAAAGAATATAGAAGGGAAGGAATGGAAACTCAAAACAGAATGCTGTGACAGGGACCATTAGTTGTCTCCCAAATTCAATCATAAAAGTCTTTGATTTTTAGTTGAGCTATATAACAAATACGTTTTTCAGGGTTTTTTTGCATCTAGGTATGACCATGTGACTAAGTTCTGCCTAATGGGAGAAAAATTAAATGTCATGTGATAACTCCGGGAACCATAAAAGACAGCTGCTATGTGCCTTTTACTCTCCTATCCTTTGTTTCTTCCTCCATCCTGTTGCCCGGAACATAACTGCCTCCATCTTGGATCATGGGGACCAAAAGAGAATCTAGGGGTAGCTTAGCCCCAGCTCATAGGAGCCTGGATCCCTGAGGACTTAGTGGAACAGAACACTACACCTACCCTTGACTGCCTGCTTCCAGACTTTACTTGCATGAAAAAGGCAAAGTTTATATGGTTTTAGCCACTGTTACAAATTTGATTTTCAGTCACATGTAGCTGAAACTAATTGATGACATTACTTATGGGCTTGATACATAACCTAAGTTGAGGACTCCCAGTATTATCAGCTTGAAAAACCGGTTTTATGGTTAGTCAATGAAAAGTCTTAGACAACCTATTTCCATAACTCAAATTTGTGTTGCTACCACATTCTCAGAGTCTTCCTGAGAAAACTCCTGATCAGAAGTGAGGGGTGTGGTAAAGTGCATATTTGGACCTAATCACTGACTTCCTGTATCATTTCAGAGAACTACAGTGGGTATGTCTATTAATCATGTCTTTTCATTCTGTATTTCGGATGTTTTGACATCTTGGGGCCTTGATAACCCTGGAAGGACTGCCCCTCCAGAGATAGCTCGTTCCTGGAGAGAGCAAACAACTCACCTCCAAGCATATCTTTCATATGCAAACCAACCAATCCAGAGCCCCTACTCCCAACCACAACCTCTACTGGGCTATTGCACTGTGGGCCACTATTTACCTTCCCTAATCATCCAAGGGCCAAACACCAGACAGCTAGGGACAGCCCTTAAGCCCCAGAGCCTGATGAAATTATTCAAACCAGCCTAAGCCTGCGTACCCTGCCTTGCCCATTTCTTCCTGTGGAAACCACAATGAAGGCTCTTGCCCATGTTTCCCCTTCACTCTGTCTGTCTCCTGACCAGCCCTGGTGTTTCCCCGTGTGGCCCTGCACGGCATGCCATGCCTCCGGTTTCCAGGGACCTGTAAGTATAAACTAGACTTTTTTCATTATGACAGTCATTTCTACGTTTGCATATCTTACCATCTCTGATTAAAACAATCCCAGGTACTCTTAAAACTGTGTGTTCCTCAATTTTTCTGGCTGAAAGACCAGTGTACAACTCATTAGCAAGACATGCTGAGAAAGTATTCTGGAAGAGAGAAAGATGCAAGAGGGAGAGGACCCAACGATATTCATTCATATTCATGGCATTTGATTTACCAAAGTGATGACTCAGGACTGCTGAGATTCCTGTTTTAGATTTGATGCATAATTAGTTAATAAAGGAATGTTATTTAATCCTTTGAGTAAGTACCTAATCCTCTAGGTGCTTACTGTTTCTTTTCTCTGAATATTTGTTTCATTAATTCATGTTTAGGTAGCACTTATAAACTGCATGTGGTACTTTTACACAGGTAAATTATATGCTTAATAAGAAATAAAATATCTGCCCCTAGGAGCTTGTAGTTAAGAAAACTATATTGTCGAGAGTTAATACAATATGCTAAGTTAATACAATATACAATATACCAAGACTGCCTTTCATTGAGAAGAGGAGAAATCCTCTTCCTGAATGCCACAATAGCGTGTGTTTGAGTCCTGAATGAGTCATCCCCACGCACTGTGCTGGACACCCAATCCATCGCCTTCCTTCTTGTTTCCCAGTGCTGCTGCTGAAGCAATCATGCACCAAGAACAGCAGTTTGTTAGTTGAAGTTGAGAAATAGATGACTCCTGGGGCCCATTCGGCTCAAGTGTATATATAGTTCAAGCAAACTCAGGATATAAAAATCTGTATTTACACAGCAGATAGAATGAGAATAATTCACGTTCCAAAGGATTCACCACTGCATGCCCTTTCAAAGTGAACTAACCTCATATATTTAAAATACGATTTGATTTTAAAGACATCCCCTTCACAGGCATTTTTAAGGGAGGGGGAATCTATGGTAAAAATGAAATCAGTGGAGATAAGGCTCATAGACATGGAATGTGGCCGTTTGTTTTTTAGTTCATTTGTGACTTTACCTCCACATTCTCTCAACTTCTAAGTCGAGACATTCTTTAGAAAGTGTCCTGGTTACAGAGATGGAGGCTTGATTGCAAGAGATTAAAGGATTAATTGAATATATAAAGCTCTAGTATTCCTTAATGTAATGTAGATGCTAATAGCCTTTGCAAGGGTCTAAATAACTTTGCCTTTGATAGAGAAGTTTATGGCTTTCTGAGCACATTATATGCATTACTGCATTTGCTCTTCATAACAATTGTATGGAGTAGGAGGCAAGGCAATGTTTTCATTTCCGTTTTACTGATCAGAGTCAAAGCCACATGGATTAGAAGAGGTGGAGCTAGGGCTAGAACATAAGCCCCCTTCTCCCAGGCCTTTACATGTGGCATTACCTTGAGAGTGCCCATTTTAGCTGCAGCTGGTCTTAGAGTGTACCGGTGACCCCAGATTTATCATTTTGACTCCCTAAATTTCATCTAATATTCATATCTCTGCAAGAAAGCCACTCTTCCTTACAACTTCATTGGTGTGTTTTAATCAGCTTTGGCATGAGGATTTAGCAATTCCTGGATTTCAGCTGTGACTGTAGATCTTGACATTGGTAAATATTTACACTTGAAACCCTAAGGGGCAGTAACATGAGTTGTGTTGCATCCCTGCCAAATACACATCAACTTATTCAGAGTAAGTAGGAGAAAATATTGAAGGATGCATTTATCTATTTGTGGTGATGAATGTTTACATAGAAAGGGAATTTTTAAAATACTTGGATAATAATTTGAAACTTTACAGAAATTGTATTAATAGTGCCCTCTTTAGTAGTACATAACAAATACTGTTTTAGGAATTGAAAATACAATGCAAGCATTATAAAATAATTCTGCCATAATAAAACATATCTTTAAAAGAAATACTTGAAAAAGACAGATACAGTTTTTGTCCAACAAACACACAAGTTAGGATAGATACTTTGGGATAGTCAACTTTTGCCTAGAGTGAGACCTCAGGGAAGAACTATCTTCACGTTCTCTACCCAGAGGGGAATTCTCCCCTGAGTAATGGACAGGCGCTGAACCCAAATCAAGTTGATTCAAGTATAGGTAATAGCAATTACCCTTGGGTAGCAAGAACCTCCTGTGGTATATCTTTTTAAGCAACAAGAGGTCCCGTGGGATAAACTGAAATACTGTTGAATGCCTGATGCTAGAAAGAGCATCATGTCCTACTTGTCTGGGTACAGAGAAAAAAAATGTGGAGAATGGCGAATGCCTGATTCTTAGAGCAAGATGGAAATCCATAACTTTTCTGAACCTATCATAAGCTTTCAAGACCAATGATGAAGTGTCATGTGAAACCTTCATACTGACTGAACTTTGTTCAGTTTTATGCATAGTTTCTTAGAATTTGTGGCCAATATCCCTTTGACCTCTATTTTTTGACTTTGTGAATATTCTTCATTTCTGAGGAATTTTTTGACTTCTCAACAATATCCATGCTAAATGCAAAATATGATGATACAGGTAATACCTAAAATGTAATTAATTAGCACAATATGGTGGCAATATGGTACAGTTGGTCATAGGTGTTCAAATCTTCACTTTGCTTCTTTCTAAACTTGTTTTCTTGGATAGATTACTTAGGTATTTGTGTCATACTTTTCTCATCTTCAACAGGAATAAAGATGCCTGATTTGCTAGGTTGTTGTGGATAGTCCATGTGGTAAAATGCATATGGTAGGTACTAGGTCCTTGGCACATAAAAGATACTTAAAAATATGAGTTTGCAAAAGCTGGAAGTAAGCCTCAGCATGAGAAGATTCCTCCTTGATCTACCCATGTCTTCTGACTTTCAACCATAAATTCCTTACTGCTGACAAGTGGTCAGGGTTTTGTTTGCTGTATATTCACCATGGGTCAGCCAAAGCATGCTACTCCTTGGGATATGGATGTTAAACAGGTTTTATCTCCTGTGCCATCCTGATTCATTGGTTCTGCCTGCCTGAACGCTGTGTTGAGGATACAAGACTGTGTGTAGCCTTGAAGAGAAAGAGCACAATTATGTACTAGTCATGTCTGCTGTGGAGTTGGGAGATAACTCATTACTCATGCCTGCTGTGGAATTGGGAGAAGGGAGTGGTGGTGGCATGCATGCAGGCATTTGCCTTCCTTGGCCTAAGATACTCATCCTTGTTTCTTTCCCCAGGACCACAAAGACTTATAGATACCTAATTCTACTACTATTGGAATGCATGCAAGGTGCCTAGAGGTAACTCTTTATTATTGGAAAGGCAGCTTATGTGAGAAGAAGGCAGGGCAGAGAGCTGGAAACTTGTTCTCCCTGGCTTCATGTCTCCACTCACGCCTTCTTGTCTCCCATTTCCTAGGATGGACCTTTCCCTTTCACAATTACATGCCTTCGCACACACTTTTCAGCTTCTGAGAATGCAGTTCCCTATGTTTTGTCACTTGGCAAATTCTATTTATCCTGCAAGATCTAGCTCAAGTGTAGATTCTCAACATTAGGAGGCCTGACAGATTCAAGCCCAGGACTTCCTAGTATTCTTGGTGCCTAGCTCACAGTAGGCCCTCAATAAATGTTGGTTGAACAAAGTACATAGATATAAAGAGGGAGATATTGATGAGTTGAAGGTGAAAATTTTCCTGAGAAAATAATCCAGATGTGAATACTGTACTGCTTCTCTCTGGAGTTTGTAAAACCATCTTGTTTGGGGTCCTTTATATTTTAAAGGGGTGGCAGCCCTGATTACATGTTAAGATAAAAATCAAAGTTTTAATACTATATATGAAATGGACTTCTTGAATTATGATGATTGAGTCTCATGGGCACTAAGACAAGCAAGACTTGAACTTTTAAAAAAAATGTGGTAAAATACACAGGACACAAAATTTACTATTTTCACCATTTTAAAGTGTGTAATTTAGTGGCATTAACTACATTCACATTGTTGTGCAACCATCACTACCATCCATCTACAGAACTCTTTTTATCTTGCAGAACTGAAACTCTGTACCTATTAAACAGTAACTTCCTGGTCTCCCACCCCACTGCCCTGGACAACCACCATTCTACTTTCTGTCTCTGTGAATTTGACTACTCTAAGAACCTCATATATGTGGGATCATATAGTATCCTTTCTGGCTGCCTTATTTCACTTAACATCATAGTGTCCTCAAGGTTCATTCATGTTGTAGCATGAATCAGAATTTCCTTATTTTTAAGACTGAATAATATTCCATTATTTATATACAGCACAATTTGTTTATCCATTCATCTGCTAATTGACATAGGTTGCTTCCACCCTTTGGCTATTGTGAATAATGCTGCTGTGAACATGGGTGTACAAATATCTCTTCAAGTCCCAGCTTTCAATTCTTTTGGGTGTATAACCAGATATGGAATTGCTGGGTTATATGGCAATTCTATTTTAATTTTTTGAGGAACTACCATAATGTTCCATAGTGGCTGCATCATTTTACATTCCCACCAACAGTGCACAAGGGTTCCAATTTCTCCATATTTTTGCCACTTGTTATTTTCTGGTTTTTTGATAGTAGCCACTTGAATGGGTGTGAGGTGGCATTTTATTGTGGTTTTGATTTGCATATTTCCTAATGATTTGTGTCTTAGTCCATTTGGGCTACTATAACATAATACTGTATACTGCGTAGCTTATAACCAAGAGAAATTTGTTTCTCACAGTTCTGGAGGCTGGGAAATCCAAGATCAAGCAGCCACGTTTGGTATCTGATGAAGGCACACTTTCTCATAGATAGCGCCTTTCACTGTGTCCTCACATGATGGGAGGGATTTAAGAGCTGCCTTGGGCCTATTTTATAAGGGGCACTGATTTTATTCATGGGGGCTCTGCCTTCATGACCTAATCGGCTCCTCCAAAAGGCTCACCTCCTAATATAATTACCTTGGGGATTCAAATTTTAACGTATGAGTTTTGGGAAGACACAAACATCACTAGCAATTAGTGATGTTGAGCATCTTTTCATTGTTTATTGGCCATTTGTATATCTTCTTTGGAGAAATATCTATTCAAGTCCTTCACTCATTTTTAAATGAGGTTGTTGGGCTTCTTGTTGTTGAGTTGTGAGTTGTAGGAGTTCTTTATGTATTCAGAATATTAGCCCTTTATCAGACATATGATTTGCAAATTTTTTTTCCCATTCCCTGTGGTGTCTTTTTGGTCTTTTGATTCTATCATTTAATACACAGAAGTTTTTTAATTTGATGGAGTTTGATTTATCTATTATTTTCCTTTTTTTTGCCTGTGTTTTTTGCATCATATTCAAGAAATCATTGACAAATCCAATGTCATCATGCTTCTTCCCTGTGTTTTATTCTAAGAGTTTTATAGTTTTAGTTCTTACATTTAGGCCTTTGATCCATTTTTAGTGAATTTTTGTTCATGGTATAAGGTAAGAGTCCAACTTCATTCTTTTGCATGTGAGTGTCCAGTTTTACCAACACTGTTTGTTGAAAAGACTTCCCTTTTCCCATTGAATGATCTTGGGGCTCTTGTCAAAAATCACTCAACTATATATGTGAAGGTTTATTTTTGGGCCGTTTATCTTATTCCATTGGTCTATATGTCTGTCATTATGCCAATACCTCACTCATAATATAGTTGTTATTACTATAGGTGTGTATTACATTTTGAAATCAGGAAGTGTGAGAACTCCAACTTTGTTCTTCATTTTCAAAATTGTTTTGGCTATGTGGTGTCCCTTGAAATTCCATATAAATTTTAGGAGGGATTTTTCTATTTCTAAAAAAAAAAGTCATTAGGATTTTGATAGGGATTGTATTGAATCTATAGATTACTTTTAATAGTACTGATATCTTAATAGTGTTAACTCTTCTAATCTGTGAACACAGGATGCCTTTCCATTCATTGGTGTCTTCTTTCAGCAATGTTTTGTAGTTTTCAGTGTACAAGTATTTTGCCTCCTTGAATAAGCTTATTCCTAAGTATTTTATTCTTTTTGATACCATCATAAATGGAATTATTTTCTTAATTTCCTTTTCTAATTGTTCATTGTTAGTGTATAGAAATCTAGCTGAGTTTTCTTTGTTGATTTTGTATCCTAAAACTTCACTTTTCTAACTGACTCTTTGGTAGAATCTTTAGGGTTTTCTAAATATCAGATTATGTCATCTATAAACAGAGATAACTTCCCTTCTTCCTTTCTAATTTAGATGCTTTTTATTTATTTATTTTTTCTTGCCTAATTTCTCTGGCTAAGACTTCCAGTATGGAATAGAAGTGGCAATAGTGGGCATCCTTGTCTTCTTTCTGATCTTAGAGAAAGAGCTTCAGTCTTTCACCACTGAGTACAATTTTAGCTGTGTGATTTTCATATGTGGTTTTTATTATGTTGAGGTAGTTATTTTTTATTTGTAGTTGGTTGTTTCTATCATTAAAAAGTGTTGAAATGTGTCAAATGCTTTTACTGCATCAATTGAGATAATGAGGTTTTTTTTTTTACTTTATTCTGTTGATTCAATATATTATATTGATTGACTTTTATATATTGAGCCATCCTTGCATTGCAGGAATAAATCCCATATAGCCATGTTAGTATAATCCTTTTACGTGCTATTGAATTCTGTTTGCTGGTATTTTGTTGAAGATTTGTTTGTACCAATGTTTATTAGGGGTAATGGTTTGCAGTTTTTTTTGTTTTTGTTTTTTGTTTTTTTTTTTGAGTGTCTTTGTTTAGCTTTGGTATCAAGGTAATACTGGCCTCACAGAATGAGTTTGGATGTTTTCTCCCCTATTCAATTTTTTTGGAAGAGTTTAGAATGACCGGTGTTACTTCTTTTTTAAATATTTGGTAGAAATTCCTCAGTGAAGCCATCTGGGCCTGGGCTTTTCTTTGCTGGGAGGTTTTTGATTACTGATTCAATTGCCTTAGTAGTTATGGGTTTATTGAGATTTTCTGTTTCTTCATGATTCAGAAACAGAGATTTTCTGTTTCTTCCTGATTCAGTACAATAAGTTGTGTACTTCTGGGAATTTATTCATTTCATATAAGTTATCCAATTTGTTGCTGCACAATTGTTTGTAGTACTCTCTTATAATCCTTTTATTTCTGTAAAATCAGTTATAATATTCCCTCTTTCATTTCTGATTTTGGTTATGAATATTACTTCCTTTTTTTCTTAGTCAATCTAGCTAAAGCTTTGCCAATTTTGTTGAATTTTTCAAAGCACGAACTCTTGGTTTTGTTGATTTTCTATACTGGCTTTCTATTCTTTATTTTGTTTATCTCTGCTCTAATCTTTATTATTATCTTCCTTCTGCTAACTTTGAGGTTAGTCCTTTATCTAGTTCCTTAGGGTGTAAATTTGGGTTGTTGATTTGAGATCTTTCCTCATTTTTAATGTAAGTGCTTTAGAGCTTTCTAAATAGGGCCATCTACATGCATTTATCCTGGTAACTTTACAGGAAGAATCAGTGAGCAGTTGGCAACATTCCACCCCAGGTAAGGGACCCTCATTATATACTTGCCCACTGCTCATATTTCAGTTTCAGAGTTCCATGCATTTCCCACATCTGAGATTTTGGAGAGGATTTTCCTGTTTATATAACCACATCAAGTTTGCACTAACTGATTGTATTTTGGACTCAAATAATTTTGTTTTATTGTGATTAGGTCTATATCCAAGGATGGACTCATTTTGTTTGAAACAAGTGCTTAAAGGAAATCAGTCTACTCTTTTGCTTCTAAAATATCTAATATAAAGTACTGCCTTAACTGCATTAAGAGTAGATCTACTGCCGTAGGATTCAAACAAAGGTGAAGACAGTAGTAACTGTTCAAGGAAATAGGAGACTTAGAGTTTCACTGGTTTTCTCAATTTGTAGCCTGGGTAAGAAACGTGTTTGGCTAGTGTCTACTTATTTGATATAACAAGAACACTCATCACAAGGGCTGGAAATACTTCTTTGTGGCTACAATATGGATGGGAGGGGTATGTAGATTAGCACATTTTCTGATGCATTTAACAGAAAGTCAGACTCAAAATGGCTTAAACTATAGAGAAATGAATCATGTCTTATCACTGGGAGTTCAGAGGCAGGCAGACTCTGGAGTAGCAAAGCTTAGTTATGTGATCAAGGACCCAGGATCCAGTCTGGATCACTTCATGGTCATAAGATGGCTGTAAGCAGCCATGGGGCAATATGCTTCCTCATTCATAGCTTAAAAAAAGAGGGGGAAGAGAAAGAATGCTCTTTTCCTCACTCTACTCTAAAACATAGAATTAAAGTCCTACACTGTCAGTTATGGCCATATGTGGTTATCAAGGACTTGAAATGTGCCTATTCCAAATTGAGGTGTTCTGTAAGTATAAACAACACACTAAATTTTGAAGACTTAGTATGAAAAAAGGAATGTAAAATATCTCAATAATTTTTTTATTGATTCTGTGTTTACATAGCATTTTGGGTATATGGTATTGAATTACCTAAATATATTTCTAAAATTAATTTTACCTCTTTCTTTGTACTTTTAAAAATGTGGCTACTAGAAATTAGCAATTAAATTGTGTATGTGGCTTGCATTATATTTCTACTGGGGCCGGGTGTTGGACACAGTTTGGACAGTGACCAGACAGGTCCCATGTGCTGATTGGCCTCAGCCAATCATGGGGGTGAGTGGATGTTGGGGGGTCAATTACAACATCCATCACAAAGCAAGAGGAGTGGAGGAGAGCTGTGCATCACTGTACTCGTTCGGGACTGATAGAGATAAAAAATGACTTCAATACATTTAATCTACTCTGGGATTTGGAATAACGCAAATCCTCCCAAACCCACTCCTTTTTTCCTTCTCTCAGGCCTGTTTTCTAAAGCCCATTCCTTACTCTAGGAGTGGACAAGATAGACCGAAGAGTGCCAGGAAGAGGAGGGTGGGATGAGGGTGTGGCAGTGGAGGGCTAGCGGCACAAATAGCTAAGGTTCTAGCACAAGGTGAAAAGACGTATAGAAATGCCAGGTCCGAACTGCTTGGTATTAAACTGGTTATTTCCCCCTTCATAGGATGGAGCATCCCAATAGATACTACTTTTCTGCTTGCCGTATTTGGGCAGCTTGGTCAATTAAGAATGTGGTGAATGGGAAAAGGTAGCTGGGAGATTCTTTCCTGGAGCCCATATCTTTGGGTGGAAAGAGGCTAAGAGGGGTGGTGTAGTGTTGATTTCCTGTGCAGTCCCTAGATTGTGATTCCTCACAACCTATTGCTATTCTAATGTTTTACATGTTTTTCGTATTCTCTTAGCCCTGTATGTACTAGCCATTTTTACTGGCCACATTGTTTATTATGGAGTTTCCCCAATTGTTCGCTGGCTCCTCTCTTTATAAAACTAAATGTGTGTTACTCCTCATTTTGTGGTCTCTTCCCACTTTTTTCAAGGTATCATCCAGACTACCTGCCTCAGAATCATCTTAGGAACTCGTTTCAAAGCAGATTCCCTGGCCCCTCATCAAAACTACTGAATCAGGATCTCTAGTGGTGGGATGTAGGGCTCTCCCTTTCTAACGAGCTCCCAGGCCACTCCCATCCTCACTAACGTCCCAGGGCTTCAGAGACTTGTATAGACAGAGTGGATGCAGGAAGACGTGGAAGGGGTTGTTTCTCAATGTGGATCCTTGCAAGGGGTAAGTCCTAAGTGGGAGAAGTGGGCATCTCTCGGTTTCTGCAAGGAAAGCAGGGCTAGTATCTCAGTGTCTGGTGTACTGAAGAGTGATGGTGGTGCCTGCCATGCTTGATAGCATGGCAGAGAGAGTGTTCTTATCAGGGCCACAGCAGCTGAGACCAAGACGTGGTGCCTCTCTCCAGGGGCTCACAGGCTCCTGCAAGGAGGCCACACCCTGGAGAATGCAGTTGGATTTGTTTCTAGCAAATGTGACACTCATAATAGATTTCCAGAAATAACCATGGAGATGGGAGGATATGAGGTCTTTTGGTGGGCAGGTGAAGCCTAACAGGTCTTCTGGACTCAGCATTAATGTTAACCTTCAGTTAAGCTGCTGAGGCTTGAGGGCAGTTAAGTTACAAAAAATTTGCAAAACCCAGGAAAGCATCACTTCTGACTAAGCAGCTTGAAGGCATCATAATGCCTCTACCCCAGCACTTCTGTGGCTTTGATTGACACATTTGGAGCCACATCTGTCTGGTAGACATGTGTAGAGACATTCTTGCTTGTTTTTCTAGTGCAGTCCAGATTTGTGTGTCTCCACTGTAAATTCAAGAACCCACCCTTTTCCCTTTATGGAAGGGCCAGAGCTTCTTCAGGCTGGCGGAGCAGTTGGTGTTGACCCAAAGTAGGGGTGCCCTGGTGTTTTCTGCCATCCAGGTAGTGCTGAAGATGTGGAGTGGGCATCTGAGTCAGCTCCCTGTCACATGCCAAATAACTCTCCACTTCTCCACTGCAGCATTGTAGAATGGGGAGGGTGGGTATGTGTTTGAAGGAGACCCAGAAGGAGTGGGGAGCCGTAGGCCACATTGTGAAACTTCCACCCTTCCCAGAGATCCCAAGATCTGAGTCTATTTCTTGGGGTGGGATTGAACAGCGAAAGACTGGATCAACAATTTCCTTTCCATGTACAGAAAGCAACCTCTTCCTCTTCAGCAGGATTCAGCTTCTTTCCTGCAGGTTTCCTCCCTCCAGTTCCCTCCACTGAAGAATCCTTTGAGATTGGCTGCAGTACCATGCAGAAAACTGGAGTGTTAAAGCTTCAGACTTCTAGAAAGGTGGAAGCTCCTGATGGCGGTGGAAGTCCACAGATGGCGGGGAGGAGGGCGAATGGAAGGTGTTTGTGGAGCAGAGAGCACCATGAGCTCCGGAGCTCAGAATGACCCAGAACAGGTCTTCTCCTTTGAAGAAACATCTCTCTCTAATCTAAATGGTCAGCTCTCTCTGGATACATACACTTATTTTGGCCTGTGACAACATGAATTGTTAGACATATCCCTGCCGAAGCTTTTTTGTTGTTACCTATGAATAACACTTTTCTATTGTACTAACATTCAATTGCCAGGGAACACCTTGGTATTCTCTAAATATAAATGCAGGAGCAGCTTCTGTTAGGGCATTCAAGGCAGTTTGGGGTTCCCATTATATGCAGGCTGTGTCCGATGGAAGGGATTTATTCTGCAGCTGAAATGTCTAAGAGTTATTATTTTTCCCACGGAGTATATTTATTTCCTTTTGACAGTGTTTGAGGTTATGGACTCTATTTCTAGCTGACAAAAGAAAACAGCATACAATAAAATCTGTGACATTAGACTGGGTAAAACCAAATGCACTCATTTGCTTTCAGACAAGGACACCCATTTCAATAACTGAAAGAATTGAGAATGTTTAATGTTCTGAGAACATGCTAAGCTGAATTTAAGTGAAAGATGATCCCTGGTTCTTTCATTCTTGCTTTAAAAATAAACTACATAATTAAATGGCTGCAGATACTTCTTTTGTGGGGAGGAAAACAGCAGTCGGATTCTTTGCAATCGTGCCAACAGGGCAGTAGGTTTCCTAACCCTTTGGCAAAATTGAGAATCAATACCAATAAGAAAAAAAATAGTAACAAAAGGGGAAATCTCACAGGAGTCACAGGCAATAAAAGATTTACAATGTGAATAAAGCATTACAGGTCAGCTTTAAAACAGATGATACGTTTCTCTGACAAGACAAAGCGGCCAGCCTCTAACCAGAGGTGCAAAACCACACCCAGGGGCCAATGAGAAAGCCCCAGACCAGCCACTTCCCTTCCCCTCAAGGAAAGGAGCCTCCTTCTTGGGGAGACATTCACTCCACAAGCTGTATTCACAGTTTGACAGTTCACCTTGTTTGAAAGTAAAATTCTCTGGAAATACAAATCTTGCCCATGCATAATTTCTAGGACTAGTATATTTGGAATTTGTGAACAAAGAGACCAGACTTGTTTTCGAAAAGGAAAAGATGCTTATCTGTTGGTTCATTTTGTAGGTGAATAAGACTTTTAAAAATACAACCTGGAGAAATTATGAAGTCGAAAAAGGTCCATAAAGATAGGCTGAATTCTGACTAAAAGGCAGTGGAAGCCATCGCCAACTGGAGGGGTTTTATGGACATGGTGGAGGGGAACTCTCGGAGGGTGATCATTATTCAGGGCTCATTAGTTCTTGCTGAGTGGACTCTCAATCATGGGAATTTCCATATTCCAAAGCCAAATTCTTGAAAAGAAAACTCAGAAAATGATATTTTGGTGTCCAGTCATTATCAAGGGAATGCATTTGACAAATATAAATTAATTTTATTATTTTCTGCCAAATAATGGAGAGTAGGTCTATATGTTCACCACTCGAAAGAATGCAGTTCGCCTCCAATCAGAGACAGCATAACTGGATGCCCAGGCAACTTGATCTCACATCCCTTAAAGTTGCCAGTGGACACACAGCCATGGCTAATAGTCTCAGTCTGGCAATATGTCTTGTCATGATAAATTAAATATCTGTTTTAGTAACTAGACTCTATACTGGAAACTTGCACACTGATTTTACAACACTTTACATTTAAAATTATAGCACTTTATCTTATTTATTATTATTATTATTTTGAGACAAAGTCTCACTCTGTCACCCAGGCTGGCGTGCAGTGGCATCATCACAGGTCACTGTAGCCTAGACCTCCTGGGCTCAGGTGATTCTCTCACCTCAGCCTCCCAAGTAGCTGGGACTACAGGTGCACACCACCATGCCCGGCTAATTTTTGTATTTTTTGTAGAGATGGGTTTTCACCATGTTGCCTAGGCTGGTCTTGAGCTCCTGGGCTCAAGCCATCTGCCTGCCTCGGCCTCTCAAAGTGCTGGGATTATAAGCATGAGCCTCCATGCCTGGCCTAGAGCCTTTTAAAAATGGTTCATAGAAGCAAATTTTTGTTTTTTGTGTGTGTGTTAACATGAACTACAGAGTTTATCACAGAGGATTAGTAAAAATATCTAATTCCTGTTCCTGTTTCTCAACTGGCCATCTGGCTTTTCTTAATCTTTTGACATTCGCTTACTATTGCTAACAATTAATGAGCACATACAAATGTACTAGACACTGGGCTAAGCCCTTTATTTACTTTGTTGTTTTTTTTTTGCATTTCATCCTCATAGCATCCTTATGAGGTAGAAGCTGGCTACCTTAGCGATAAGAAAATCAGGGCTTGGAAAATTTGGCCAAGGCCACCCACTGCTACCACCAAAATCCAGCCAAGGCAGTTTGAAGCCAGTCAGAGCTCTTAACAGGCACTCCTTGTGGCCTCCCTCAGAGTGCAGGCAATGTAGACTTGCAGCAATTTCTCTCACCTTATTGCTCAGCTAATACCTCTACCCTGAAACTGCCAATATTTTTAGTCCTGATGAATTTCATCCAATTTTCTTCCTTTTCATTTTGCCTCACCCATTTATTTCCCGTTTCTAGAATTGTTTGTCTTGCATGATACGTAGTTATCTAGAAACGCTTGTTTTCTCCGTGTTAAATGAACTCATATCATTGTTTGATTTATAATCTGTGTTGTTCTAGCTTGCCAGGCTTTAGTAATACAGTTTTTACTTCAATTTAGAGGCAACCTGCGGAGGAAATAGCTTGGCCTCTGTTATTTACATATTGATGTGTGAGATCCACAAATTATAATGGTGGCGTCTGATAATGCAGTGTCTGTACTGCCCTTTTCTTTATTCTTTTTGAAATGGTGACACAAACCTTTATCACCAGGTTTGGTCTTTTCCTGGAGCAACTTGCTATTTCTAGGAAGATCTAAAATGCAGGGTTTCTTCTTATTTTTTTTGCTCTTTTTATGGCTCTTCTTCCTTTAGAATGAAGTATTGTGCAACTGTTTTCCAATTGGGAACATTCTAATTAAGAAACAGAAAGAACTTAATGGTGTAAAATACATTTGTGTACGATGAAGTAAAAATATTACTTCTTTCTTTTTTGTGAGACAGAGTCTGTCTCTGTCACCCAGGCTGGAGTGCAGTTGCATGATCTTGGCTCACTGTAACCTCTGCCTCCCAGGTTCAAGCCATGCTCCCACCTCAGCCTGTTGAGTAGCTGGGATTACAGGCACCTGCCATCATGCCTGGATAATTTTTGTATTTTTAGTAGAGATGCGGTTTCACCATGTTGGCCAGGCTGGTCTCGAACTCCTGACCTTAAGTGATCCACCTTCCTTGGCCTCCTAAGGTGCAGGGGTTACAGGCGTGAGCCACTGCACCTCCTGGCCTCATCTTTATTATAGCATTATGATAATAGCAAAAAGTTGAGAATAATATAAATGTGCCCAAATAAGGAACTGGTCAAATAAATTATATGACATCCATATGTTGGAATACCATGCTACTCTAAAAGTTACCTTGTAGAACAGTTTTTAAAGATATAAGAGAAATGTTTGTGATAGATTAAGTGACAAAAACAATTAATAAAATAGTATGAGTTCCTTAATCCATGAATTATTTATATGTTTATTTTTTCATTTCCAAAAAATTAAAAATTTTTTGCTCTCATTTATACTGTTGGATTATAATTTTTATATTACTGTGAATGGAGAACATAGTCTGTATGATAATCAGTTCTTTGGAACTGGTTAAAATTTCCTTCTGATTTGGGAAAGGTTCATATTTTATAAATGTAAATTCCTCATGAGTGAAATTTTTTGGTACCTGATTCCATCTCTGTAAAACACACATATGATATTATATATTATATAACAAGCTACATATATGTGTATATGTATAAAATCTATAGACCATCATTTTTATATGTATGCACACATTATATGCATGTGTGTGTATATACATATATATATGAAATATATGTATACCCACAAATATTTATACGTGTGTGTGTATAGACTAAGCCTGTCAATAGTGTTATTCATATGATTGATTCTGGTTTTTTTTTTTTTTTTGAGACGGAGTCTTGCTCTTGTCACCCAGGCTGCAGTGCAGTGGTGTGATCTTGGCTCACTGCAACCTCCACTTCCCAGGTTCAAGCGATTCTCCTGCCTCAGCTGCCTGAGTAGCTGGGATTACAGGCATGTGCCACCATGCCCGGCTGATTTTTGTACGTTTAGTAGAAACGGGGTTTTGCCATGTTGGCCAGACTGGTCTGGATCTCCTGACCTCAGGTGATCCATCCACCTCGGCCTCCCAAAGTGCTGGGATTACAGACGTGAGCCACCGTGCCTGGCCCATATCATTTATTCTTTACACAGCTTCTGGCTGCTTAATCACTCAGATTTTAAGAGAAGCGTATTAGAATCTCCCAGTCCTACTGTAGTTTTGTCAATTTCTCCTGGTAACTCTATTTTCATTTTATATATTTCAAGTACATTTATTAAGTAAATGAAAGTAATTGTTGATAGAATTTTTTGGTGATGGGTTGCTCCTTTCAGTAATGTCTCTCCATTCTCATTTATTTTCACCTTGAATTATATTTTTATTAATATTAATATTACACACTAGTTTTCTGTTGATTATTATTTGCCTAGAATTTCTTTTTTCATTCTTTTTTTTTTCAGCCTTTCTGGGTCATTTTAGGAGTATCTTTCTTATAAATAGCACATGGCCAAATTTTGGTTTTAAATCAAATCTGAGAATCTTTATGTTCTAATAATAGTTAACAAATGCAGTTATTTAATCTATCCTTCATGTCTTTTAATTTTTGTTTTATATTTTCGATGTCTTCATTTCTCTGGGCTGTACTCAAGGTAATTTCTTCAGATTTCTCCCCTAATTCACTAAGTTTAATACGATCTAACCTGCTATTTTAACTCATCTATTAAATTTATTATTTCAATGACTATTCTTAAATGGAACAATCTTTGTTTTTCAAATCTACCTGTTCTGATTTCATAATACCACGTTATTTTTATAATGTAGTTTTTTTATCTCTGTAAACACTTTAAAATGCTTATTTAATTTTTTTAAAGTTACAAACATTGTTCTTTTAGCTTTAGTTCCTTAAGTTTGAATTTTCCTGTTTGTCAAGGCTATAGAGTGTCTTTCTTGGCGTTGCCTACCTCACATGTTTTAAAAATGCAGTCTTGTCTTGCATAGGACTTAGCCTCTGTAGAACCTCCATGTGTGCTCTGTGCTGGGGAGCTCTCCCTGTGGTAAAGTTCCAGGCCTTAGGGGGCAGCCAATTTTTATACCGGCATATTGACTAAATTTTCCTTTCATGTGATAGCTCAAAAGTAATTCCCATACACAAGACTGGGCTTGGCATCTCAATCTTTGTGAGGAATCTCTCAACCTAAGGTATGTGGTATTAGACTTAGTGCAAAATTCTCTTCTGGATTTTGCAATGTAAATAACACATTTTTGGCTAGTTCTAGTATGCAGTTTACTATCAGCTGCTATGGGATTAACCATTTTCTTTTATTAATTTGATGTTTTATGATGTAAATATCAATAAACAAATGATGATCTATTGGTTGACCTTGTCTGTATAGATCAGGATTTCTCAAGATCACCACCACTGGCGTTTTGAGCTGGGTACTTTTTTGTCGGGGTTGGGTAGGAGAGCTGTCCTGGACATTACAGAATGTTTGGCAGCATCCTTGGTTTTACTGACTAGCTGCCAGTAGCAAAAACTCCCCAAGTTGTGATAATGAAAAATGACTCCAGACATTGCCAAATGTCTTGCGGGGAGCTGGTGGTGGGCAAATTTACCCCCTGTTCTGCTATATAGGTAAATGGCATATCTTCTTTTAAAATGAGTGAATAAGTGTGAGTTTCACTAAGTCAATAAGCACATTTATTTAGCCTTTAATGTGTATAAGACACCATTCTTTTGTGGAAGCAGTTTTATTTAGGCACAGAGAAAGAAAGTTGTAGTCTACTGCATTCTCATGAAGCCATTTGTGGCACATGACAACATTATAATATAGTGTAAGCATTTTAAAAACCAAACATAACAGTGGGCTTCAATCTGTACAGTAGAGACAATCACTCTGTCCTTTTAGAACTCTTGGTAGAATGTATGCAAAAAGGTCAAACACTGCTGAAACACAGCTGGCACTCAATAAATTGTAGCTTTTACTATTATTATTATCCAATGAGAGCTCATGCATATAAACCAGGGCCCACCAACCAGCTTGACTTGTCTGCCTCTGGCTACATGATACATGTCACACCCACACATCTTCCTGAAATGTTTTTATCAGAACAACCTCAGAGTCCATGACCAAACAATCAAGCCAACAAATGAGTTAAAGAAAATCACATACAGCAAACCAGTGCTTGGCCAATAGTTAAAGTTCATGTTCCATGGTCTCTCCATGTGTCTGGGGAGCAGTGACCTCTGCATCTGTGTATGGCCCACACATGTTATTCATATCTTGGGTGGCACATAGATTCTACTGCTGGAGGAATGAATGATTGTTCGATTTCTTCAGCCTGGTTCGTGATCTGTTTTAACATACCAGGGCTCCATCTGAGCAGGCCAACAGGAAGCCTGCTTTTGATTTAACAGTGCTCTGAACAAGCTCCTTCTATGGCTTTCCAAGAATTAATTACAGAGCTTAGTAAAGGCGCCTGCCACAGAGTCCCATGGATAGCTTTATGAGCAATAACAGCAGCCACATTGATGCCAGCAGAATTAGAATTTTCTTGGAGAACTGCTTAGAAAGAGAGGACTGGCTTGTGGAAGTGTAGGACACATAGGTCTCCTATCTATACTTACGGGGGAATTTAAAGTTTGGAAGCAAGAAGAGATTGGTTCGCTGTCACACAATATCTGTATTATTGAGTCTCACACACCTAGGCTTGTGTGATTTGGCTAAAAAAGGAGAAATCATTCTGATACTTAGCAACTGAAGCACTGTGGAGGGAAGGAAGCAACCAAGTGCCCACTGGGGAAGGGTGCAAAGCTGAAGACCATAGGGATCTAATTGCACGGCCGTGCAGCGCAGCATCCTTCACACTGCAGTGCCTGTGACTCGGGGAGATGAAGCAAATGCATACAGTAGCTGTCCCCAACTGCAGCAACAGAGCGAGTTCCTGAGAGCACATTTCATGTCCTGCCAGAAAGTTTCAATTGGTTGTGTGAGCAGGATGCAGAGGTGGCCAGTGGGAGGCAAAAGAGAGAAGGTGACTCCCTGCTGAGCAAAGATGCAGGAGCCTTCCTGGAAACAGACAGCAGCTGCCTCTTGCAGGGCAGGCTCACTGCCCACTTTGTGTGTGGATGGAGCTGCAATGGCTTTCCATAGCTACTCATTGAAAGAATAAAGTAATGAATGACACAGCACTGGTAACCTCACAATTCAAACATTTGTACAATTTTGAGATTATAGTAGCAGGAGGACCTCTGCCTCCCAATTCCTGATGGTAAAGATGGTAGATTCCAAAAGGATAGCCATTTTTGTGTAAATATCTGCCAGTGCAATTGAGCTTACATAAAGAATACCTGGGAGTCTCTTTCACCGAGGAGCCCTGTATCTCCCTCTGTCCTTGTGTCCAGGGCTGCTGGAGGCTGGCCCAGCTCTGTGGGCATGAACTACTCTCCCAGGGGCGGGAATAAAGAGCGTGGCCTCTGGGTTTCTGCTGCACCTTTTGGTTTTGTCTGTGCGCATATTTTCATGCACATGAGAAATTCCATTCTTGCTTTTTACCCAAACGTTTGTGAATTTTCTGTACAGAGGCCTGGGGCCTCTGGCCAAAAGCTGTAACTATGATAGAGAAAAATTAATTTAAAAATGGAAGTTTCTACCCTGATTTTTTTTCTTTCTGGGGTCCTTTAAAAATAAATATGGTTGTCCCTTTGTATCCGTGGTTCTGCATCTGTGAACTCAACCAAATCCACAATCTGTGGATTGAAAATATTCAGAAAAAAATTCCATAGAATTCCAAAAAGCAAAACGTGTATTTGGCCCACACCGAGTACTACCTTCAATCTATGTGAATGAAGTGAAATCTAGGTCTTGTATTAAGTAATAGAAGTAATCTAGAATTTATTTTAAAGTGTACACGAGTGTGTGTGTAGGTGACATGCAAATACTACACCATTTATATCAGGGACTTGAGCATCCATGGATTTTGGTATCACTGGGCATCCTGGAACCTCTACAGATTCTGAGGGATGACTGTAATTGTCAAACAATCTTTTGCTCTTAGACATTTCACTTGTTTGGGAAAATGAAATTCTCCAATTGAATGAGCAGTTGGTTTTCACCAGCTTTTGCCAGACATCACAAGCCCCACTGCAGTTTCGTTCAGCCTCATGGCTTTCAGAGGGAGCTACCTCCCAAATTCACACCTGAAGTTTGGGCCCCCCTCCTAGCCTCCAGGCCCACGTCTCTGCCTACTCAACCCCTCCACTTGAAGGGCTAATTAGACATCTCAAATTAAACCTGACCACGCCCGAACTCCTGAATTCAGCACTGCAAATTAGCTGCACCCACATTCTCCCTGTCTCAGTAACTGGCAACTTCAGCCTTCCAGCTGCTTAGACTAAAAACCTTGGCATCCTCCAGACCTTTTCTCTTCTGTCATGTTTCCCCCATCCAATCTGCCAGGAAAACCCATGGTATCCAGAATCCAGCCATTTCCCTACCCCCTTGCTCCCACACTGGTCTGGGCTAGCGTGGTCTCTCACCTGAATGACTTCAGTCAGATGCTTTAATGTCTCCTAGTTGGTCTCTTGGCCTCTACTCTTGCCCCCTGAAGTATGTTCTCAACACAGCAACCTGAGGGCTCCTTTTAAAATCCAAGCCTCCTTATATCACTTCTCTGCCCACAAGCCTCCAGGCACTCTCCATTTCACACTGAGTAAAGCTGGCGTTCTTACAGTGGACTCCCAGGCCCTCTGTGATCGGCACACCCTGCCTCCACTTCCCTGCTTCTCTTTCTGACCCATTTCCTCCTGTTTTCCCTTTTGCTCACTCAGCTCAGCAACAGTGGCCTCCTTTCTGCTCCCACCTTAGGGCCGGGCACTGGCTGTCCACTCTGCTGAAAGGTTCTTCCATCTGAAAAAGTGCTCACAGATCCTCAGTGAGGCCTGCTCTGCCCATCCTATTTAAAATGACAACCTGTCCCTCTTCCCTTCTGAACTCCAAATCCCACTTACCCTTGGCTATTTCATTTTTCTCTAACCCACATTACCTTTTAACTTAATATATAATTTACTAGCCCATTATGGTTATTGTTTACTGCCTGCCTCCATCAGTTAAGAATGTAATCTCCATGAGGGTAGAAATTTTCGTCCATTTTGTTCAGGGATGCGTCCCATGTGCCCAGAAACTTCCTTGTACATAGTTGTTGTGCAACAAGGATTTGCAATGAATAAAACACTTTCCTTCAGCATAACTAAAAGGGTTTTGGGTATTACAGAAATGGATAAAATATTTGAATATAGAAAGGATACTATTGAAATAATCATTTCGAATCACCTTCACTTTTTTTTCCTCTTGATGGGTGGCATATGATAGAAGAGTCAATTTCTTTCTTTTATTTTTGAGATGGAGTTTCGCTCTTGTCACCCAGGCTAGAGTGTAATGATGTGAACTTGGCTCACGGCAACCTCAGCTTCCCGGGTTCAAGCGATTGTCCTGCCTCAGCTTCCAGAGAAGCTGGGATTACAGGTGCCTGCCACCATGCCCAGCTAATTTTTTGTATTTTTAGTAAAGACGGGTTTTCACCATGTTGGCCAGGCTGGTCTGGAACTCCTGACCTCAGGTGATCCACCTGCCTTGGCCTCTCAAAGTGCTGGGATTAGAGGTGTGAGCTACTGCGCCTGGCCAAGAGTCAGTTTCGTTAAACCATTAGGTTCGTTTGCCTGGAAACTCCTCAATGCAGGAAGAGACCAATCAGAAAATTTGGACACTATATGCTGACCCTTGACACAGAGCCCTGCCCAAGGTAGATGCTCTGAAATGTTAGTTAAATGAACAATGAAGAAATTTAAGGGTTGGTCTTACCATTCATACGTACTGCTATTCTAGGTCACTAAAACAATTGGAATTATTTACGTATTTTTTAATAAGATGTAAATTCACTCATAGAAGTTATTTTTAAAAATTAGGGGTGGAGGTAGGTGGGAGGTCTATGGTGGAAAGAGTATATATGGGAGTTGGAAATCTTGGACACTGATTCTGGACCCAACATACTGTGTAGAATCTGTTTTTTTTTTTTTTTTCTCTAAAAACCACAGAAGTAGCTGGAAAATCTGCAATTGTTTCCAGCTCTAAACATTCTTTCTAAGAAAAAAAGCCACAGTAACCTTTGTTTCCTTCTCTTCCCTTCCCTTCCTTGCCCCATCTTCCCCATTCCCTTCCTCAACCATGTGGGGCTCAGGCTAGGTGAAAAGGCATATTAGTGTTGAGGTTAATAGCTCAGACTGGGGAGGCAGCTAGCTTGGGTCTGAATTCAGGGTCTGCGTCTTACAGCTGTTTGACTTAGGATAAATTACTGAACTTCACTGCGCATTATTTCCTCATCTGATAAATGGGTTAAAAAATTCCTACCCTATAGGACTATGGTATGAACTACATAAGATCACATTAATTGCATGTTAAAAGTCTGGCATAAGGTAAGCATTAGGTAAATGGGAGCTATTATGAGAAGATGAGTGGGAAGGGGAGAGGCCACATCTAACATCTGAGAGTTGGAATAATTCAGAGGTGGAACATCTACGTGATAGAGTTTTCTCTATTGATATTTGCAAGAGGTTTGCAAATGGATTAGTAGGGTGGAACTTCTCAACTCATTGATTTTAGGATACACATAGAAAATAATAAATGGTTATATAACTGCGTTTTTGAAACAAAAAGTGTCAAAGACCATTACCTCCAAAGAATTGTCCCTGCCTGTTCCCTTCTTATTCTTTACAGAGAAGAATGGGGCCTCTTCATGGATACAGTTGACCAAATGCTGTCATTCATGGTCTAGAGAACAAAATGCCCACCTTCATTAGAAAGTAAATGCCTGCCTCTTGAGACTGATTTGGGCTCTGTATAAGGCTATGATTTTCTAAATAAGAGTAAGTTAAGAAAAAAAAGGCCAACTGAGTGTTTTTCCTTCAGAGCAGAATTCATGAACAAAACAGATGGCCTTAAGACTGTATCATTCATGGCAGCCGACAAACTCCTCTCTCTTTATATGGACCATCATTAGCCTACTCTGAGATCTGAGTCATCTGAGTCCTGCATGTGTTTAATTAGGTAATTTTTGGAGATTAAGGAGAAATGATTAAATTATCTGGACTCCAGAAAAAAACCAAAAGATCCTTATTTCAACCATCCATCAGGCCTTGACATCTAGAGTATTACATGCTATAACTCAAATGAAAATATTTCACTTAAAAGTACAGTGCCCCTGTCCATGATATCATTAAAGGAAATCATTAAGCATTTATGCAGCACTTTGTGCCGGAAAAGTGCTTTATAGTTATTTTTATTGCTCACCAAAACCCTCTGAGGCAGGTCCTCCTCTACATCTTAAAACCAAAACAGAGAAAAGAGATGAAATTACTTAGGATCTCAGAGAAAATAAATGACTGGATCAGAATGAGAACTTTGAGTGCCAAAGCCAACTGTTTTAATCCACTGAGCCATTAGGTTAGATGTTTATTCACTGTGTACAGTGTTATCTGATTTGGAATTGACTTTTTAAAACTACTTAGATTATTGATTGTATAGACCTGGTACAAAAGCTGCACCATTTACAATCACTTCCATTCATCGTGAGCATCTCCAAAGAGCACTAAGTTCCTAAAGAAATTTAATTAAAAAGAAAAAGTCAATGTACTTTAAAAGATAGGCTTTATTATGCTATGGTATTCAGTAAACATTGAAATCTCTGTTTTGTGCCTTCATACTGCATTTTGCATTCTAAGTGGGAGGGCACTTCTCCATCCGGTGACCCAGGAATCCAGGTTCCTGCCATCTCAATATGTGGTTTCCAGGATCACTGAAGCAGAGGTGAGCGAGTGTGGAGTGACCCATTTCTGTTCCTACATACTCTGGACCAAAGTGATACATAGTCCATCAGCCCTTTTTCTCATGGTCTTTTGGCCAGAGGTAGTCACATGGCCCCCAGCCCAACTGTAACCAAGGCTGGAAATGTCGCCAAGCAGAGGGCCCAGTTGGAGAATACTTTTGCCTCTTCCACAGACTGATTGTAGCTTGATTTTGATTTGGACTTTTTTTTTTTTTTTTTTTTTTTGAGATGGAGACTCACTGTGTCACCCAGACTGGAGTGCAGTGGCGTGATCTCGGCTTACTGCAACCTCTGTCTCCCAGGTTCCAGCGATTTTCCTGTCTCAGCCTCCCAAGTAGCTGGGACTACAGGCATGTGCCACCACGCCGGGCTAATGTGTATATTTTTTAGTAGAGACAAGGTTTCACCATGTTGGCCAGGCTGGTCTCAAACTCCTGGCCTCGTGTGATCTGCCCGCCTTGGCCTCCCAAAGTGTTTGGATTACAGGCATGAGCCACTATGCCCAGCCTCTGATTTGAACTTTGAATTCAAAATGGTAATGAGAGTATTTATTCAACTTCTGCCTGAAATAGGTGACATGATATCCCTTATATTTCTTTTATGGGCTCCCATTTCCTTAGTGCTTATTTTCAACACCCTTCCACATGGCTCATCTCATGTGATACTAGCAGAAAGAGAAATTCTGATAGTCCAGGAGACTGCTGTATTTCCCTTTTGTTTCCTCCAGTTCAGCAGCTCTGGTACCTGTGAAGCAAGGTCTACAGCTTATGGAAGATATATCCTGTTAGCTCAACCTCTGAAACTAGTCTTTTACAAAAGATTGAAGTCAGAAATACTATTTATTTCATCATTGGAACTAAATCTTGATAAACTATGACCACATCTTTTGTTGACAATTATCAACATCAGTGACAGACTCAGCTTCATTGTGATTGAGTTTGTGGAAGCTGAGAATATTCTAGGTTGAAAGGAGGTAGGTAGGAGGGGCCTAGCATGACTGAGTTTGGGGTCCAGGGTAAAGCTAGACCATTCCCAAAACTGCTGAAAGACTGGTGTTGGAGGCTTTACCTGCTAGCTTTTTAAAATTAGCCATCAGATGATTCTAAAATTAAAAAGAAGCTAAGATGGAAGTGAAATGTGAAATGGCATGGAAAGAAATGGGTAGTTGAAAGTTCTGGATCATGGGATCATTTCCTTTGGTGGTGGTGAGCACATACTTAGATTTCAACTTTTCCCCCTAATATATGTTCTTAAGACATGATTGCCAATAGGGCAGATAAATCCCATGGAGTGGTTTCCGAAGGAGGCCAATGATGAATTTGTTTACAGATTAATTGATCAGGGCTCTGACTTTAGCCTTTAAGTCCTCAGCAACTGCTGACAACTTTGGCTTAATTTTGGGAGGAGACTATATTTGGCTGGGTTGCTGAGCTCTTTCTCAGAACCTCTTCTCAGGACAGTTGCCAAATGCTCTTTTTGAAACTGTGTTCTGAAATCTGAGGAAAGTTGTTTTGGGTCGTCGCCTGGGGCCTGATGCCCCAATTGGAGACACACATGTTACAATCTTTATATTCCATTAGAGTTGAAAGCAGATATCATCGACCTTCTCCCACAGCTCCCAATAACTAGAAAGATTCTCTGAACCTTACCAGTTGCCTGATGAAAAGCAAGGAATTTTACCTCTCTATTGTTGGGCAATTTCTTAGTCCAACACAGTCCTTCTCAATGCTTTTAAAACCAGGGCTCCCTTTGACAAATCATGAAAGATTTCAAGCCTAGTGTGCTGGAAAGACTGGTATACCTCCCTGAACCTCGATTCTATTCTTTGGCTTGAATAATTTGGGTAGGTTTCTGTTTCTTGCAATCACACATGCCCTAATTAAGCCTCTAGAAATGGGAACATATCTAGAAGGGTCACTAAAATATAGTTGAGTTTCAGCCCTCCAAAATGTGAATAAGACATTATTGCCCTCATAATGTTAATGTTTCTCTAGGAATCATGATGATATGAAAATGCAGCCTCTTCATCCATTTTGTTTTAAAAAACAGTGCTGTTTAATAAGAAAAAAGATATATATCTAGCCAAGGGGTGGGAGGGTGACGCAAGAGGAGTAGGGTGAGGAGAAAAAAGGAGAAAATAACAAAATTGTCCACGTTAGCCTTTGCTGCTGGCTTTTGAGCTATTCTTAATCCTGTCAGCACAATTAATGAGGGAAAAATAGTTCCCAGAAGAAAAGTAGCTGGAGGCACTGACCTACCCTCCAACCCCCTCATGCCAAGAGGGGTAAAGTCTAGAGAAACTTTCCCCAGTGAGAGTTACTGGGAAAACGACTCTTGGTCCTGGGTAAAACTTTCTTTCTTTGTCAACCTCAGGGGCAAGTTAGTTTATGGCCAAGAATATACACGGTGCTTCAAATGCAAAGGAAGAATCTCTCTCTTCAAATGGTTTACGGCTTAGATGGGGAAGAAATGTCTACACTCTAGAAATGAAATGATGAAAGGACCTTACAGAGCAGGGGTACTCCTGAGCGAGCCAGGGGGATTCACAGGTAAGCATTCTTGGAAAGTAAAACTTTCACGCTGGAGTAGTTGGGAAAGACTTCAGGAGAAGGTGGGTCCTGGTAAACCTTAGAGGAAATATGGTTCCATGTGGATGAGGAGAAGTAGGAAAGAATGTGGATAGAGTATCCTGTGTTGGAATGGCAGGAACGGAGTGGCCTGATCCAAGGGAAGGCTTTGTATTCAGTTGCAACAGTTAAAATAGAAAAAATGTCTTGAGTTAATATTGCCTCCATCTAAATGCCAATTAGACTCAAATCCACCCTCCATAAGTGTGTTAATGGCTGGATGCCGTGGCTCATGCCTGTTATCCCAGCGCTTTGGGAGATCAAGGTGGGAGGACTGCTTGAGCCCAGGAGTTGTAGAACAGCCTGGGCAACATAATAAGATCCTGTCTCTATAAAAAATAAAAGATTAGCCAGATTTTGTGGTGCCTGCCTGTAGTCCCAGCTATTCGGGAGGCTGAGGCAGAAGGATGACGTTAGCCCGGGAGGTTGAGGCTGCAGTGAGTCATGATCATGCAGCTGTACTCCAGCCTGAGTGACAGAGCAAGACGCTGTCTCCAAAAAACAAAAATAAAAAAAAAAACACTTTCCATTACCAGCTTAGTTTGCATAATCCAAGACAATATACAACTTTATTTCACATATTAAAGTTAGGCAGGCTCACCTGGGATTCAGATACTGCAGAATTTTTTTTGGGGAAGCTCAGAAAGAGATGGGAGAAAGTATGCTAATAAGAAAGTCATCTATTTCTTATTTTTAAGAAGGAAACCTTAAGTCAAAATTTCCATAAAATTTTATTTTTTGTTTATAATTTACATTATAAACCCAGTTTCTAATTTTACACTGAAATTTAGGTACCAATAGCAACAGATAGGTGCCTTGCCATAATAAAGCCTCACATTTTGCATTTACAGAGCATTTTCGCATTCATTACCTTATTTTAATAGTCTGTTCCCAATTTTTATTCTTGCTGCTAAGGGTTTTCTACAATGTCACAGAGCTATACAATAGGAGAATCCAAATTCAAGCCCAGGTCTCCTGACTCCCAGTCTAAGCCCTTCCCAAACCTGGGCCACACCACCTGTTTCAGTGGAGGTGTCTATTGTGTAGGCCCAGAGGCAAACACAGCTATCCTGGATGTGGATGAGGGCACAGCAAGCCAGCCAGTCTCACTCACTGTGGTGGGAGCACAAATTGATATGCATCCTTTGGAAAAAGCAATTTGGCAAAATGTATTGAGAATCTTAATACTGTTTCTACACTTTGACCCAGTAATTCTACTTATAGGAATCTATCCTAAGAAATTAATGTGATATGTGGCTGAAGGTTTACATAGAAATATGTTTACTGGAATGCTACTTATAATTCCAACAATAAAAGGTTAGTTAAGAACATTGTGGTTCTGGGTGCAGTGGCTCATGCCTGTCATCCCAACACTTTGGGAGGCTGAGGTGGGTGGATTGCTTGAGCCCAGGAGTTTGAGACCAACCTGGGCAACATGGCAAAACCCTGTCTCTACCAAATAATACAAAAATTAGCTGGCGTGGTGGTGCACACCTGTGGTCTCAGCTACTCAGCAGGCTGAGGTGAGAGGATCACCTCAAGGGTATAGTGAGCCATGATCATGCCACAGCACTCTAGCCTGGGTGACAGAGTGAGACCCTGTCTTAAAAAAAAAAAAAAAAAAAAATGGAAGTAATGTGAAAATATTTATTATGTAAGATCAAATGAAAAAAGCCATCATCCAGATAGAAAAACTAGCAGAGAAACAAGATGTATACTAGAATGTTAAGGCTTAACTGTGACTAATGAGATTACAAATAAAATTTTTTACATTTAATACCTATTTCCCATGTTTTCTATAAATAAGATGTTGTAATTTTATAATCAGAAAAAAAGATTATATTTAAAAATTTTTTAATTATAAAAGCAGCCAGTGAGACTAAACACTAAAAATAAGGAGTGATTTGGGGATTAAAAATGGTCATTTTATCTAGATTGGTTCATAAACTGTATGGCTCATGTTCAGGAAAAACTAACAAAAATATAGTGCTAATTTGTTACATTTCCAAGGAGAAGATTAAGGATGTATGATTTAAAGATGAAAACCACAATTGCAATAGAGCATGTGGCAAATATTTCAAGCTAGCAAAGTTTGACTAGGTAGTGGAATCACTTTCATAAGTAAAGAAAGCTATACTGAATGTGTAGGAGTGAGGCTCTAGGAAGCTTCACTAGGAGAAGCTCTTGCAAGATCCCTGCACCATGTGGTCAGCTGGTTTCTTCCTCCGTGGTCTTCGGCCCTGGCTTGTTTTGCGTGATAAAAAGGAAGAGTCATCAGAGAGCTTCATATACAGCAAACACAACCTCAGAGATATTTTGGAGCTTTCTGGGTGGGAGAGAAAGACGTGGCAAAAGCAGCCGAAGGATTCAGGGTTAACACTTTGCCTTTTGAAGAGACTTTGGTTCTTGGAGGGCTTCCAGTCTGAATTTGGGGAATTCATCAACAGGAAAACAAATAGCTGGCGGGCTCTGTATTTACTCTGCCCTTCTCAAGGTTGCAACATAAATCTCCCAACTTGGAAAGCATTAAGGCCGAGGAGACATTTTGTGAGTTCAGGGACTCTCCTCCAGTCTGCATGAACCACGTCTACCCTCATTTCGGGAAAACACAGACACCAGCCCTCAAGGTGCTGCAGGAGACAGTACTGACACTGTTTGACTCGCTTGAGGCAGACTGGGGAAATGAGAGCTGGAAAACTTGAGTTCTCAAGTGAGAGCTGTTGGTCTGCTTTGGAAAAAACCCACTTACGCCAGGAGAATGAAAGCCCTGAGAAGTTCTCACTGGGTGAGTTTATAGCAGGCTTGCCATGAAAAATACCCAGTGGTTCTTTGATGGTGTCCGAATTGTAATATAGCTAGATCAATTCTGGAAGCAACCTTCTTCAACACCACTGGAATATGTATGCTCCCATTCCCAACGTTTCCAATTAGCAGAGAAGCTAATGCTGGAAACCATTACATATAATCCAGAAAAACTGTCTATGTAACATTATAAAAATTGAATATGTGTCAGAAATGGATTTAGATTCTTTAGGTTAATATTAGTTTTGCAATTAAGTAAGAAACTGACATTAATTTACTTGCTCTGTGTGATTAGGTTAATTTACTCCAGAATAATCTTGCATTTTAAAAATTAAAAATGGTAGCTGTATCTTCTCATTATCAATCAAACTAGCAGTGGCACTACAGAAAAATCATCATTTTATACTCAATTGTGCTGTCATAGACAGTCAAATAAGCACTAAAAATGACAAATTACCATGCTCTGATAGATCTTCATGTTTAAGTACCTACAAATAACTGTCCATTTGTGAATGGTTAAGCTTAATCCATTATTTTTCCTATAAACAAGATAACCTCTTTCATAAATAGAAATCTACAAATAATACTTAGAGCAGTTTAACTCTTAGATATAATAATGCCACAGTATGTAGAAAACAAAATAGGCTTACAAAAATAAAGCTAAATAGTTTATCTTTTTTTGACCTTCACAAATATAAGTGTTCTATCTATGGCTCTATAAATTGTTTAAATCCTTCAATGATGCAAATGTGCTGATAATGTTCTTATACTTGCTGGAACTATGGTTCTGTTAATATTTTGAAAATTACTTTAATTAACCTTATCTCATTTTGTAGTAGTTATAGAACACTTTTATATTTTTTAACTGTGCACTAATTTGTTTCTTCATTAACCTTGGGTTTTACCCTTGGTAATTATGGTAATTCATAATTTGGGTTGTGTCAGGTGCTAGTGGATTCAAGCAATACATATTGTGGGAACCATCAATAGCTTTGGTAGTCAGGATTCTTTAGTTTGCAGGGGACAGAAAAAAGGCTTGGCAGGCTGGAGGGTAGAGGGGCAGGGTTCCGCAGAAGATTCCCAGGAATGGTTTTTAGTTGTCCAAGGACTCTGGTGGAGGAAGGGGAATGCCGAGTGGCCTAGGTCAGGCACTTACCCGACCCTACCTAACTCCTCCTTCTGAAATCAGAGAGGGAGGAATCTGTGATAGAAGAAGGAGGGGAAGGAATGGATAGCCCCAAACACTGCGCACTATAATAGTTAATCATATTGATAGTGAACGCGCGGTCTCTCTCTCTCTTTCTCTCCAGGCAGCCAAAGACTGCCACCATATGCAACTGAGTCCCGCATTTTTCATCTGCATCCCCAATTTGTCACTCGAAAACCCAGGTCTCAATCCTTCCTGATTTTTCTAGAAACACCACTAGTATCCAATTCAGCAGGTCCCTATCGTGGGCAGTGCGGGGGCGCAGGCCGTGGGCGATGCTTGTGTATGACTCGCAGCTGGGCAGCCATCCCCGCGGGCGTCCTGGCTCCCCTTCCCTCTGAAAGCGCCGCGGCGGGCCAGCAGGGGGCGAGTTTCATTTCCGCACCGGAGACCCAGCCGGAATCACAAATGCCGCGAACGACACCCTCCTTTCCTGATCTGGCCAGGAGTCTGTGTCATTAAAACTCTCAGTTCTGCTTTTCCCTATATTAACATTATCTTCATTTTGAGCACATCACATTCAGTGACAGAAAAGGAGATCCCATGAGTCACTGGAGGTAGACTTAAAATAGCTTAAGTATGGTATTTCATAGATGTTAGCGACATTAGTCGAAGAAGCAGTGCTTTCAAAGAGCAGAATTCCTCATATTCACTCTTGGGATACCCAGCAGTTTTCAAGGTCTTGGTCTATACCCAGCCCTTTTCTTGGAGGAAGATGCTCATCTTCCCACACAGGCTACACAGGGGGCAGGGAAGGTTGGGACAGGTGGCACAGGGCCATGTGAAGGCCCCCGTCGTCCTGCCAGGGCATCTTACATATTGCTGCCACTGCCGAGGGGGCATATCTGTGTATAGCTGCCCAGCAGAGTGGAGGGAAGGTGTTATGTGGGAAGGAAGACTCCTGGGTGGGTAAGAGTTTGGGCTAAGTCCCTCCTGGTCCAGGTAACTTAGCTGGCCCCTGCAGATATGAGTGGTGGGAGACGGGCTCCGGTGGGTGAGAGAGGGGAACCACAGAACCACAGGCTTTTCTCAGGTCGGGGAAAGACCTTAGAGATCACTTAGGTCAATATCTTCTTTTCCTGATGCCCAGGGAAATTGTGAACAAATTCACTACCACAGAACTAGGCAAGTCCCCTGGGGGGCAAATGGACACCTTCATAGAAGCCATTATCTTTCCTTGTGTATTATGTATCAAAGGCTAACTGTTTAACAAGCAACCCCGTGTCACAGTGGCTTAACACAAAACAAGTTATTTCTTGCTCTTGGAACCACTGAAAGTGTTTCTTGGACAGCTTCCATGCAGTGATTCAGGGACCCAGGCACCTTTCATTCTGACCCACCATCCCTAAGGGCCTTAATGTTTGCTGCTGAGTACTCTGCATCTGGCTGTGACAGGTAGAGAGAGAGAATGAAGGACTGTGCAGGAGGTGGGCAGGCCTCACTGCCACTCACATTCCACTAGCTAGACGCCACTCACAGGGCCGACCTTCCCCCAAGGGGAGCTGGGAAATGTAGTCCAGCTGTGTGCACAGGAAGAAGATGGGATGGCTCAGGGCAAGCACACAGCAGTGTCTGCCTCACCTATCTTCAAAGGAAACAGTCTTTCTTTTGGGTTATTTACACTGGGTAGCAGAAGGCGCATGATCTTTGGAGGTGGACAGACTTGGGTTTGGATATTGGCTGTGTGACCTTGGGCAAAGAATTAACCTTTAGCCTCAGTTTGCTCAGCTGGTAAATGGGGCTATCTTGTGGGTATTACGTGAGGTAACTAATATAACTTGTCCATGTTACCACGTGGTCTCACATACTTGTTTGTACAAACCAGTGGGGCTGGGAGTATTGTTGGGGGAGGAGGAAACAGACTTCCTGTGTCCCATTTCCCCAACCCTGGATGGCAGCACTGCCCAACAGCTCCATTAGACGCCAAGAGTGGTGGCACTTTCTTCTGTCACTTCTTAAACTTCAATGTAGTTCATTCTAATCAATATGGGACTTTGGAAGGAAAAAAAGCATTCCCCAAACCCACAAACAACCATTTTATTTGATTCATAAAAATTCAGTCACTGAGAAGGCAGTTCCAGCAAGAGAGTTTTGATCCTTCTTGCTCAGGCTGAGATGGTCACATCTAGAAAGCAGTGATTTTAAAATCCTATTTTCTTCTGAAAAAAAAAAAATTTCTGAAGGGCAGTGAAAAGAAAAATAATCTAAGCTGAAGTGTCACTTTTCACTTATGGATATTGATGCTGTAAGACTAAATCTGGCTCACAGGAGTAAAGAGAACTGCCTTCTCATCATGGGTGAGACCCTGCAGGGTGAGATGTGGCTCAGGTATCATGGTGTGCCCAGGGACTGGCACATTAGGGGCTTCAATAAATATTTGGTGATTGAATTAATAGGTGATGGAAGACAGTTACAGAAGTAATAACAATGAAAACAATTTTTTTGGCCTGAAACGTCACTTTTTTTTTGCGGGGTGGGTGGGGGGCAGGCAGTGGAATCCTGCATTTTAGTTTTTGGATTCCCTGAATGGTTTCTTCAATCATAAATGTTTGCTAACCACACACACACACACACACACACACACGCTCATACACATGCCGACATTCTATAGGAAGGTAAAATAAAGAGGAAGCCCAATTGTGTCTGCCTTTTTAGGGCATTGTCCTTTAAAATAACCTTCCAAGCCCAGCTAGTTAAGCTTAGTGGCGATAAGATATTGAAAGCAATAAATAAATCTACATCCGGAGCTCAGAAGGTTAACAGTTTTTTGAGAAATTATTGTTCAACTCCAAGGGTAAAATGGCGCCTGAAATTACAAAACGTGGTCCTGTAGTGCCCTCTGGTGTCTTTTTCCTGGAATTGTCAAAGCCTGCCATTGTGCCTAGCTCTAGTTATTAGCATAATCTTGATTTATTTGAGTCCGGGACTTTGGGGCCCTGGCTGATTTGGAGGGAAAGTGGGGACGCAGGAAGCTGGGACTACTTTCTTTCAGGCCCTTTTTCAAATGAGTTACAACACAATGTCAAAATAATTTTATATTAACCCTGGTATAAGATTTAAAAATTCAAACGAATCATTATCTTGAAAAGAAGGCTTTTACCTCCAAAAAGTTACTGGCTTTTTTTCCAGAAGGCATATTATGCAGTTTCTTTTGTCCATTAAGCTATTCTTTGCAAATCAACTGACAGAGGACAGTTTTTAATTTGAGAAATTAATTATCACATGTAATAACTGAGCCATTCTTAATTTTTTTCATAATATCCATTCAGTTAAATAAAAGACATGCGAGCTAGTCTATGAAATAGAATAAAGATTATGAATAAAATTAAAATATCCTAAAAGACAGTGTTTTTTATGTTAAAAAAGGTGTTGTTGAAATTTATTCCATAAGGATGTTCATATTTTGAGGAAGGGGAAACTAGTCAAATTATACATATTTGGCAAGTGAAAATGGTGAAAGGCAATCACTGAGAGTTTTAGGTTGTTAGTATTTGTTAATGAATCTGTCTTAACTCTAAATGCTGCAGCCAACATGGTAAAGTGCTATGAAAAAAGAAGGGTCTTCTTTCGACTTCTGTGAAGATGAAAGTCAATTTAATTCAATCTGTAGGTATTTAATGGGTGGCTCTGAGCACCAGGGACTGGGCTTAGGCCTGGCCTGGGTGGAATCCCTGACCCTCAGAAGCTCCAGGCCCAGGAGGGGGACATGTTGGCAACACCCGCCATTTGCAGTCCAGGGGATGCAGGCTGTGCTGGAAGGAGAGCATGCAGGAAGGAGCCTGTGAGATTGAAGAAATCAGGGGAGGCCTCCCTGGAGGACATGACCTTGGAAGATAGGAGTCAGCCAGGTGGGCAAGAGACACAGAGCATCACAGACACAGGAAGGGCCCGCAGAGTGCTTCTTTGGAGCAGGGATATGGAGGGGAGGAGAGGTCAGCCTAGAGAGGGTTCCCAACATGCTCTGCCGAGCCAAACAGTTTTGTAACAAGAGCCTGGAGTGCTCTGCAGGGTTTAGGCCAGAGAGGGATACGTGCAGCCCAGTAGCCCAGAGAACATGGGTTGGAGGGGAGCCAGCTGAGGTTGACCACAGATTCTCAGTGGAAGCACAGTGCATGTCTCAAATTCTTCTCGCTTTGTGACAATAGTCACCAGCGTTTACGAAGACTCTTGCAGGCAGGAGCACAGAGCAGAGAAGAGGCTGGAGCTTTGGTGCTTGGCGAGACCTCCCTGAAAGCCTGGCTTGCCCACTGCCAACCTTGGGCGGGTTTCCTGACCTCTTGAAGCCTCAGTGTTTTCCCCGGTGAACTGGGCATGATGAAACTACCTTCCAGGATTGGAGAAGGTGTATAGGATGTGATTGGCAGAGGGGCTGGCACATTGCAAGTGCCCTGTAAATGATACTTGACTTTTATTAAAGGGAAAATGATTCACATCAGAAAAGCTCCAGACCAAGCCAGGCCCCTGCATATAATCTCATGGCAACTCCAAACCATCTTATAGCATCTGGTTATGTATATTTTTATATGACTATACAATTAATGTCTGCTCCTTCTTCTAGCTCCACAAAGGCAGGACTGTGTCCTGCTGACAGCCCATGTGAACCTTGTCACCATGGTTCATGTGCATGGAAGGTGCTAGAAAATAGCCATCAAATGAAGGACAAGGAGAATGGCTGGGGACAGCTCTGCCAACATCTTCCTGCTTTGGTGATGACGAAACTAAAAAATGGTAAAGGAACCCAAATATTTCCCATAATACTGTGATTCTGGGACTGAAAACTTGTTTTGTAATGTACAGTTGAATTAGGGGCATTAGTGTCCTCATTCTAGCCAAGTGGGAGGACAAAGTAGTGGTTGAGAGAACTGACCTCTGAGTCAGAAAGACCTGGATTAGAGTTCCAGTTTCATCACCAACTTCTCTGCGCCTCCATTTGCTCATCTGCAGAATAGGGATGAGATGCTTTGTTTGCAGAGTCCTGAGGACTAAACAAGGCAACCCACTTAACACCCTTAGCACAAACTCAACTCCTGTTTTTAGGTGGTATTGATTATTGACTTTATGGATGAAAAATGTCTTTCAGATTCTGGTGCGCTGTTCTGTAGGACGGGAAAGACAAATAGTGGTTTCCATATTTATTCTCTGCAGTAAAGAAAAATTATCCTGTATTCAGTTTTAAAGGTTTAAAAATCTCAAAAACAACAACTTCTCCTCATCTCTAAATTCACATAAAAATTTTTCAGTGTATTGACAGAAATTGTATATAGCTGTAATTAGTTAATACTATGCACTGTTTTCAGGTTTTAGCATTGTTTGAATATATATGTGTGTATGTGTTTATGTATTTTTAGGAAGTAAATTAATTCATTCCTCTTTATATATAAACATAAAAATATTCATTTTTATACAAACATGGAAACAATGAGAGACTGAATGAGTTTGACTTCATTCCCGTGCCAACCTAGTATTGGGTGCTGGGACTAAAATCCTGGTCTCTGGAGGGTTTTATGAGTAAGTTTGGTGTCGTTTAATTCTTTTTACAACGTCTTCCTGTTGCTTGTTTGTTCCTTCCACCTGCAGGCAGAGGACTGTGTCAGGACTGTAGATACAAGGAGGTCCATGCACCGAAGGAGCTTGGGGCGCAAGCAGAGCTTCTCAGAGGGGTGTGGGTATCAACCCTACGGTGTTTTGGAAATTTGGACTGACGTTTTGGTCATCATAAAATTGAGTGGGCAATGAAGATATTCCGTGGGCAGAGGCCAGTGTTGCTGGAGATCCCAGAATGCCAAAGAGTAATGCCTGGAGGAATGCCACTGTGCTCCTCTCCACACTGTCCTCTGACAGCCAAAGGCTGTCCTGCCTCCTGCACATCTGTCAGATGTCCCACCAGACAGTCACTGATAAGTGAGGAACCTGGTTATAATTATCTAAGCCTCGTTCCCTAGTCTGTTTTATAATTAAACACAAAGGCACGTGTATGTGTATGTTTATATGTTTCGTTTTATATTCATATCAGTATATAAATGTTTAGTTTTTGGCTCTGAATTTTCCACCATGCAAATCAAGAGAAGATTGTACTTCATTGTGTTCAGGGTTTCATTAAGAGTTTTTCTTCCGTATGGGATGAATGTCATCCATGGTATCTGAGTCACCTGAACAGCATGCTCTGTGGGGCCACACTGTGGGGCTCCTGCAGCACCCGTGGGGTTCCACACAGGGGGCAAGTGCTGACCGTGGCTGTATGCCTTCTGGTAGTCAGTTGGAATATTTACTTGTTGATACATATATATATTTTTATCACAAATTACTTTTGTTTTTCCTTTCTGTTACAGATAGGGCATTGTATTGATTGTGTTGTCATTGTTGAAATTATGTGCTTAGGTAGATTATCTCCAAATTTCATTTCTGGGAAGAAAAAAAGGGGCATTACAGAATATCTGTTATAAGAAGGGGCTAGAGGGTAAGGCATAGGGACCGCTGATCTAGGTGACAGAGTCAGGAAAACAGATGGGTATCGTGCTGGAGAAATGGGTTGGAGGGCGCCTGGCTGGGAATGGAAGCGGAGACCCTGAATACAAATAGACTAAAGCAATTTAATTTATTATTTTTATTTTAGTTTTTGAGACAGGATCTTGTGGTGTCACCCAGGCTGGCATATAGTGGCATGATCTCGGCTCACCTGTAACTTTCATCTCCTGGGCTCAAGAGATCCTCCTATCTCAGCCTCCCTAGCAGATGGGACTATAAACACATATTGCGATGCCTGGCTAATTTTTACTTTTTTTTTTTTTTGGTTTCACCGTGTTGCCCAGGCTGGTCTCAAACTCCTGAGCTCAAGCAATCCTCCTGCCTTGGCCTCACAAAGTGCTGTGATTAAGGTGTGAGCCTCCGTGCCCAGCCAAAAGCACATTTACTTTACAATGCTATTAGCATACATATTAACTAGAACGAAAAATATCATAAGCGTTCAAATCAAAATGTCTTCCAGCTTGCATCAGGAAGTGGAAAGAGTTGTGTGTTCTGAACTTGAAGGTTCCTTGACTTCAACCCTGACTCTGAACCGTAGTTTCCACACCTGTAAAATAACTGGGTTGGGTTCAATCTTCTCTGGTGTCTGTCTTTGCTAAAATTTTATGAGTCATCGACAGCAGCTGTCTGATAGTAAATCTGTCTCATTTTTCTTATCATGAACTTCATAAAGAGGCATGGATTTTTTTCATGTTATTTTTCAGTAAAAAATTTAAAGACCACTTTTAAAATAAAAATTGGGCAGAAGGTGAACTAAAAACCTGTAATTCTATAAATCTGCAAGTTTGCGAAAATTTTACTTAGCGTATAACTGCTAGGTAGAGTTTAATGAAGACGTATGAGTTTCAAATCCGTCTCTACCAATCATTAGCTGCATGACCTTGCTTAACGTCTTGTCTCAAAATGGGAAAAATAATTATCGCTACCTCTAGTACTATGAGATTTAAATGAGATAATGCTTCCAAAACACTTAGAACCTACCATGCCATTCAGTTTTGAAAGATGAAAAAGTTTTAGAGATTGAATGCGTAAGTGGGAATATACTTAGCACTAGTCAACTGTACACTTAGAAATGCTTAAGATAGTACATTTTATGCCATTTGTTTTTTACTACAATTAAAAAAAATGAATTGGCCAGGCATGGTGGCTCATGCCTGAAATCCCAGCACTTTGGGAGGCCAAGGCAGGAGGATCACTTGAGCCCAGGAGTTGAATGCCAGCCTGGGCAACACAGTGAGACCTCATCTCTACAACAAATTTAAAAATTAGCTGGGCATGCTGGTGCATGCCTGTGGTCCCAGCTACTTGGGAGGTTGAGTTAGTAGGATCGCTGAAGCCTGGGAGGTCAAGGCTGCAGTGAGCTGTTGTTATGCCACTGAACTCCGGGCTGGGTGACAGAGTGAGACGCTGTCTCAAAAATAAATAAATAAAATAAATATAAAAATTGAATTGAATACGTGTATACAAATATATGTACTAAGTGCTTAATAAATATACTGCACCTATTATTTTGCTACTTATTTTTGTTTTCTGGTGGGCTCTCATGTCGCCCATACATTCCACAGACAAGGACCAAGTACTGGGCTAGGCTGGAGAAGTTAGAGAAGAACATCATTGCTGACCTCAAGAAGCTAAGGCTCTAGAAGGGGAGACAGGGGAGTAAACAGCTGCCATGGAAGGTGCCAAGTGCTACGGCAGGCTTGTGACCAGCAGGATATGAGGATTCACCTTCAGCTCTCTGTGTGCCTATTGTGGGGATAGCCCAAGGTGAAGGGTAAAGACAAAGTGGGGGAACTGCCAGGGAAGGCTTTCTACAGTGCCTGGGGCCTGAGAGCTCAGGCATGGAGGACACAGTGGAGCTGGCCAGGCTGAGATGGCACAATCTGGATTCTCTGACTTGATGATTGGAGAATGCTGGTTCCACATCTGCACTGAGATACTTATGATAAGGGTAAACAAAAATCCCTAAACAGGGGATGAGATGGTACCAGGAGTGAAAAGGCACAGCCTTGCTTGCCCAGGAAAGACCAAACCCCAATAATTGGAAAACACCACATTCCTTCCCCTAAAGCTAAGGCTCCTCCATGCGAAGGGGAGGATGGTAAGGCCCCCTGTGTGCACTACATATGGTCCAGGCAGAGTGCTGTGTCCATCGCTTGCCCATCCCCTGGGCCTGGCCTTCACACTGTCCAGGATCTGTTTAGGGGGGTAGCCCCATCTACTTGCAGTTCACCAGTCACACGCAGCAGCACAGACCAGTTCCCCTCCACCTGCCTGCCACCCACAGTGACAGGATAGGAGATGGGACATAATGGGCCTTCCTCTCCCCTCCCACGTAAGGATTTGAGTTAATTCGTATCTGGGCCTCATGACTCAACATATTATTTTGTGCATTTGCTTTATCACAGACTAATAAAGGTTTTAATAAAATTAGTGCTATTCCACATTATTGGTTCAAAATTAGAATTACATGAACAAAACAGATATAATCTCACCCAGTCTTCTAGGGCTAAACCATGGAACTGACTGCAAAATTTCTTCTTTCTTTTCACCTCTGTAGTTTCATTTTCAGGTTGTTTTCAGCCCTTAAAAGAACAAGACCTATTTCAACTGGATTTTCCTACAGTTCTTAGGTAGGGTGAGTGTCTAATTCAGCACACAAACTGGGACAATCATGAGAGTGAAAGGCAGGCTATTAATAGTTAAGCAAGAGCAATAGCATATGCCAGAGCTGCCACAGGCAAACTGTGACAGGTGGTCACCCTATTTTTAGGGGCAGGCTGACCCTCTTCAATAGTCATGAATTAGTCTTACTAAGCAATACTGCTTTTTCTGATGGCTTTAAAAAAAAAACCAAAACGTTAATTTGGGGCAATCATCTCAACACATTTGAGAAATTAAAAGGAGAAGCAAAGATATATTTACATCCAGACATATGTGGTTGCTTGGGACTTCCTTTGATTGTGAAACTTGCAAAGTATAAGGGGAAATCTGGGCTGGCATTTCTTTATGCTTGTGACCTGGACCAAAATATGAAAATGTACTTATTTTAACCCAAGGCACTGGAAATGTACAAGTAGCACTAGAGTCTCTCCATTCCACAAAAGTCAGATTTGAGCAAAGGGAAAGTTCACCCTTTGGCTTGAAGATGGAATGTACATCAGTAAATATAAGACTGTTTTTCTAGGAAATAACGCTTATTTAGGAACATCCAGGTATTATCCAGAGAGCCTGACCTTGACTCCAGGTTGATTCAAGTGAAACTGGCTGTCTAGTATTCCTGCCTTCAATGCTGCCATCTGCCATCCATCCGTTCCATAATCTCCTCTAGCCAAGGAATGGTTTTCCATATGAAAGCATGAGATATTATGCTTTTGGTTTTGCCAGTGATCCTGAAACACGTGAACCTGAGGCAAAAAAAGTAAAGTGCTGTATCTTTGGTCCTTAAAGCAGCAGTGATGTCTCCAAATGCGAGGGCTGCATCTAAAAGCATGCCACCATCTCCCCACTACCGTGGCACAGGTTTGCGTGAAGTCCCACTGTGATAATATACAGGACAGGATAGACTTTGCTAACTGTAAAACACCACAACAATGTGAGTTATTTTTCTTGTTTGAGTGTTTCCTGGATGGAGTTGAAATATTTTGACAATCACAGATTGAACTGTAGATATCTCGCCCCATGGATGATGAATTGTGTTTCAACAAGGTGATTCTCCACTGAGCTGTAGGTTACATATTTCTCTGTCAGAAGCAGCCCACACTGAGCAAGGTAGAGAGTGGTCTCGAGTTAGGACACGTGTGGAGTCCTGGTGAGCTCTAGAGAATAAACGACTGCTAAGAAGGAAGACAACAAGATGGTGGGAAGGAAAAAAAAAGGAGGGAGGGAGTGGTGGGGGAAGAAGGGAGGTACAGGGAGGGAGGGGAAAAAGAAAGGAAGAAAAAGAAAAAAAAAAGAAAAAGAAATGAAAGGTTCAGCAAGAACTCATGATGGTTTCAACAGCACAATTTGCAATTCATCCTAAGGGAGCTGGGGCACCCACCCATCCATGACCATCCAAGGGAAAATCTTATTAGAATGAGGTCATCTTTCCCCTCAAAACAACCAAGACAGAAAATGGCAGATGAATTGGAATTGCACTCCCACCTTGCAATGTGTGGATGAGATTTGATTTCTCTCCACCACGTGTGTGGTGGGCCTTGGGCACCCAAGTCTGGCGTCCACACTGACGTAGACTGAAGACCCCAATAGGAAGATGGTTGAGGCCTGAAAACTGGGTGCCTCCTACAAGGAACTGCTGATAAAAACAAACCTTCGTTAGGGCACAGGTGATCATCTTTTATCAAAATTGTTCTCCCTCCTATCTCATAACAAGCCTGTCCGTGTTGTGTGTGCGTGCATGTGGAGGGTGGGTGTGTGCTGCTGAGCGGGTGCATGCCTCCATGTGTGTTTGATGTCTCATCTGGTGTGATTAAGGGAGAAAAGGGGTGGGGGGGGCTGTTCTTTGTTTATTTTGCAGATAAATCTCATCTTTAATCCAGATGCACAGCAATGTCTCACGCAAAGGAAAGGAAGCCCCCTACGCCACCCCATGACATCCATATAAATCACGGGTTTTATTCCTCTGCTGTGAGGGGGCACTGCAGAATGGAGCAACGTTGCAGACTCTCATTGGGTGATGTTTCATTACTTGGTGGAAAATCCCCAGGGCCAAAACGTTATTTAAATGTGCTATGAAAATAAATGTGATTTATATATGTGTCGTCTGCTGAGACGTTCTTCTCTGTTACTGCAGGTGATGTCGTGCATCAGGATTAGCGTCTCAATTTATCGCCGGTTCAAGCTCCACACATGCTCCATGACAGGCTGTTGTCCGCATCCCCAAAAGTTCCAGGAAGGAGACGGTGTTTGCTGAGTGGTGGGCTTTAGATATTCAGCAGTGTGGTTGGCTTTTATGGGCTGAGAATGTGTGTGCGTGTGAGCGCATGCGTGCTCGTGCGTGCTGGTGTTGAGCCTGGGCCACGGTTTTGTTTGAAAGGCGCAGGGAACAGACACTTTGTACTCAGATGCATCAATTTCCAATGGCAGCAGAATGCTGTTTCTGGTTGAAAGAGAAAGAAGAAAGCGAAATCTTCATTTCAGCTTAGGAATGGGGCCCACATGTTTAGCTCAAACTCAGTGGAAATCTCTGAAAAGCGGTTTTGGGCTAATGAATGTCAGCAGGCCTTCAATGTAAATGGGATTTGATTAGCAGGAAGGAGTGTGGTTGGGATGTTTCCATTGCCAAAGAAAGATATAGAGGGGCAAGGCTTGCCTTAAGGGGATGAAGAAGGTCGCTCCAGCTGCCCAAGTAGATCCTTTTCCAGTAGGCTTTCAGATGCTCAGAAAACATGGGGCTGACCTTGGCTCCTACCACATGCCACGGGACACAAGACCATTGCTCCAGACAAATAAACCTGAGGTGGAGGGAGGTGGCAGAGCTGCGACCGGACAGCATGAATGCAATATTCTACAATACAAAACATGCCACATCAGTCCTCAACATTGCCTTGCCTCTGTGCCCCTCATTTTAAAGATGACAAAACTGAGGACCACAGAGGTCAATATCCCAGAGTCTGGAACTCTTCATCCCTGGAGAATCCAGGTCTTCTGCTTCTGGAATCCTTCTTTGGGCATTCGTTTAACTGGTAGCAACTCATGTCTTGCCAGTCTTGTCTCTGGCTCCCCTACTCTGTTTTTCTTCAAGATTAAGGGTTTAAATGATATCTAAAGTAGGACCTACCTAGAAAAAAGACCTACATAAAATTCCTTTTAGACTGATGTGGGGAAGCAAACAGAGGAACTTACAAATATACTCCATTAGGCTATTATTTTAAATAAGCAACAGTTGCTCTGGAGCACTAATGGGAAACCTTAAAAAAAACCTTTTTATTTTGAAATAATTTCAAATCCACATAGAAACTTCAAAAATAGTGCCAAGAGTTCCTGCACATTTTTCTTCAGCTTCCCTCACTTTACCGTGTTTGCTTTATCATTCTCTCTGTGTGTGTGTGTGTGTGTGTGTGTGTGTGTTGTTTTTTTTTCTGAATGGCTTGGGAGTACACTGTACACATTCTACAGCTTTATCCCTAAATACATCAGTACACATTTCCTAAATTCATTTACACAACCACAGTACAGTTATGAAATCCAAGAAATTAACATTGCTATAGTATTATTCTCTAATTTATAGACCTTGTTTGAATTTCAGTAAATGTCCTACTAATGTCCTTTCTAGCAAAAAAAAAAAAAAAAAAAAAAATTTGTTTTCCACTTACTTTGGGATTGTGTGAAACTTGTGTCTCATTTATGGGGACTTACATGAGAGGGTTGAGTGTGCTAAAGTTTTAGGCTGTTAAACTAAAAACTAAACATTACCTTAAAAATATGTACATGTTATATCTATAGTATCTTCACCTTGATAATTCTTCTTTGATAATTATGATTAAATGTCGTAATGGGAAAATTCAAAACCTTTATATCTGTGAACCAAAAAATAAAACCAGATTCTGCGTTCCTCGTGCATTTCAATTCGGTGTAAGTCTTTTCAATATCTGCTCGGTTGGGAGCTGCGCCTTTCTACTTTCCTGTTCACAAGATTTCTGAAAGTCTTGGTGATGGTTTTGGCTCTGAATCCAGACTGAGTAAAACGAAAGTCCAAAGCGTGTTTTGGCAAAGTGTGGTGAGCAAGGGTGATTGGTCTATAAGTGTGTTTCAGTGATGCTCAGTTCCTGGAGGCATGTGATGCTGGAGGCGCCCCTCGTTATAGCTGCGAGGAGGTCATTGGCTCCTGTGATCACATTGTGTGTCCCAAGACCCAGGTAGAGCCAAGTCACAAAATGAGAAGACAACATTGCTGGAGGAGTTGATGATTTCCACCGAGGAGGATTAGTGAAACACCTTTATAATGCTGGTGTTGACAGACGGGACTAACGTGGCTTTTATAGGCTATCGACTGAGTTATATCAGGCTTCTCCTGTGGGTAGCAGTTATGTTTCAGCCGACATGATTTGACCTGTAGTTTATCCAAATCGGTGTAATAATAAGCTAGGTTATAAGGGCGTTTACTTTGTCATATATGCTCAAATATAGTAAACTTGTTATAAAACCAAGCAAATAAGGGCTTCTGTTTCTCCCACTGGAGCCCAGTGAGGGTGTGAGGGTAATCAACTTGTTCCCCTCCAAGACATATCCATCCAGAAGGTCTGTAAAAGCTCTTTATTCCTCATAGGGAAATGATTTTAGTCTTAGGAAGGAAACACATGGCTTTCTTCTTACAGCTTCAAGCCCTGTCTTGCCAGCTGCATTTATTTCTCTTGGCCTGGCACTAATGAAAGGAGACTTTGATGAGCTGTTTGAGTGGTCACTCCAGAGAGAGGGATGCAGAAAGTTTCAACTTTTTGGAAGGCGCTCCTTTCGAGAACATTTCTGCCTTATCTCTAACACACATCCCAGAGAGACATCCTTGGCTTTTGATGAAAAGCTCATGGGGCCCGATTTACCTGCCAGAATGGTTTTCTGTGGGTTTGGCTTCTCAGAAAAGTGATCTTGGGAAGGTAAAGTAGCTCTCTCCTTCAGCTGCCTTGTGTATCTCCCAGTCCCTGCTGGGCTTGGTATACTTTAAAGAAAATTCCTGCCTTTTTTATTTAAACTTTTTTTTAAAGGTGTTAGCAATCTGTCTTACGTTCTCCCACCCCTGCTGGGATTTATGATCCAGTTCGTATTTTACTACACGATCTTGGCAGGCTCCCCTCGCTGAAATTCAAACCGAAGCAACTCGATGGGGGAACAGACACAAAAATATTAATTTGGTAGATATTAAAAAAAATCACACTGGTTATAAATCAGGGGCTGTCCACTGGTTCCTTTCATCATCTAAATGGTCCTTCTAACCAGACTACAAATCTTACTGGAAAGGAGGAGGGGGGTTTGGAAGGCGGGGGTCCCCTTCCTGAGGCTTTGGAGACAGCTTACATCCAACACTTCCTCAAACCTGGCTTTGTTTTCTAAAGGTAATAAAAAGTGAGTACTTCTGGTACAGGCAGGCTAATTAGCTGGCCTCACAGAACAGACTTGGGGCTTATAAGAAAGTTGGCTTGGTCTGAAAGAAATCAGGTTGTGGAAATGTTAAATGTTGATTTAAAATAAAGTTGGGGAGACATAAGTTGTGTGCTCTGCTGTGGAGAAGGACTCACCTGCACTCATTGGCAGTGGAGCATTCAGTGATGCTCTGCAGTGGAGCACAAAAGAGGCAGGGGGCCCACTATGTTAGGAGGTGCTGTATGGAGAAGGGTTGATGCAGGGTAAAGGTGGTAAAGGCCAGGGGTAGCAGACCATGGCGTGTGTGTACCCATGACTGAACCTGAGGATGGGACAGTGTGCCTATGTCTCTACTGACACCTCCTGTGCCAGCCTCAGATTTTCATAGGGAGCCATAACTAGATAGAACCAGGGGAGGGAGGGCAGTTGCATTCCTGTTGGATAGAATTAAGAAAAAGTGGCAGAGAATTTCTCTTCCTGTAATGATATTTTAATGGACTCTTTCATTTCCATCTTACGGCTGATCTTTACCATTAAAAGACTCTTGATAGGTAGTTTAAAATTTCATGAAAACTTCAGGAATTGGTTTTAAAAAACTGTGGATGGCTGGAAGGCTAAATACTTCTATAAAGAGATGCTAATAAAAATAGAAAGCTGTCCTCATTATAAATAGCCTTATATGCAAAAAAGTATGTAGCCATGATGGAAAATTCATTAGTATTCTAGAAGTCCAAAGCTCTATTTAGTGGCAAACATTTTAATAAAGCAATTGAACCCCAAATTCAACCCCACTAGCCCTATCGTTAAAGTGCATGATATCATGAAGCTCCAAGCACATCTACATCTTGAGATTTAAGGAGAAAGAAAATTTAGGAGCTGGAAAAGGGGCAACAAGTTTTCTGCAAAAATCAAAGCAAGTTCTTGATTCAGAATATTAGCTTGACAGCAGGAAGAAAAAAGGCTGTAAACCAATGCTGTTTTTTTTTTAAGGGAAAATATTTCTAACTAACAATTGGTTCATATTACTTATCTGCCCCCTTTATAACAGCATTAAAGCAGGGGTCTCATTTCTGCCTGAACAGTATAATGATGAAAATTTTCATCAGTATGAAAATTTTCATCAGTATAATGATGAAAATTATTTCATCTTAAACAGGGATTTTTCTACTTGGTTACCATGCAATCTAATACTGACAGTGTCTTGGACTTGAAAAATGATATTCTCATCTCTGAGAAATAGAAGGCGGAAGAAGGCACAGTCATTCTGAGCTTTACTCTAAAGCAATTATGAGCTCTTCACAACTCTCAGACAAGAATTGATTTCTATTTTTAGATTATTAAGCTGTGGGTGCAAGGAAGTCAGAATATGTGACCTAGTTTTGACCTTCTAGACTGAATTCCTCTTGAATTGATTCAATATTGAAAAGGAAAACTTTTAAAATGCATTTCTGCCTTATATTCTCCCCCAAATTCCCTTTATTTCTTTCCCATCTTGACCAAAACCTTCATGTTCATAAAGACAGATGAATAAGTAGGATAGTGAGGATAGTGACTGTGGGGTATTGGAATAGAACATAAACACATCTGAATTAATGAATTAGTTGTCATGTCCTAAAGAAACTCAGAAATAAGGAAAACCTCCAAAAGTTGATGATGTTATGTTTGATGCTTTTGTTGCCATCGTAGTGTGCTCCCTTTCATGCATCCAGAGAGGTCTAGCAACTCACACTGTGGGCAGTCATATCACTAGTTGTTTTTGGAAATAGTGTTTACATATACATTTATGTCCTAAATTGGATTGCCCCAGGAAGCCTAGAAGGGTCCTCTGGCTAGATTAAGGGCCCTTCTGAAGAGGCAGAAAGACCACTGCTTCCTTCTCTGACCCCTTCAAATAGCTCAGACATGGTCAAATTGGGCCAGCTTCCAATTTTAGTACTGTCTGGAATGTAGACTTTGGAGCCCACCAGCTTTCTCCCACCCCAACCTGGGCCATTGATGAGGCCAACACCCTCACTGTGCCTCAAGAACATGTATTCATCCCTGCCTTCCTTCACTTGGATTCTTCTATAGGATGTTCTCTCTTGCTGCTCCAGCTCTCAACTCTTCCCAGAATCTTCCATGTGCTTCCCCTGACCATCCACCTCAGCTTTTGCTCATGCTGCTCTCTTTGCAATCTCTCTTGCGTTTCTGGAAGGGCCTTTCTGGTTTGGCACTCAATAATAATGAGGCACTCTCTTCAACTGCGCCCTTTTCAACCAGAGATAACCTCACTTCTTTGAATCTCAGGTTTGCCCTTTCAAAATGATCACATATGCAGGGTTGTTGTGAAGATGAAATGACAGAGCACAAGGCCTGGCCCACAGCATGTACTTAATAAACAGCCCTGGCTTCTCCTTTCTTCCCAGGGGATCATGTTTCTCCTGTCTTTCTTTGCATCTAACAGCATTGTTATTGTTGAGTAGGTAAGCAAAAATTGAGCTGTTCTGCATTATTATACTTTATAACAGGCAGATGATACTTTTCATTAGTTTTTCAGAATGGCATGGTCAAAATGCTTGGGTAGGGACAAGCTTGATCTGATGTAGATTGGCTAAGAGAGGCCATGCCTGAAAGGGAAGTAATGGAAAGTTAGCTACTCATGGCAGAACACTTCACAGTCCTGAATGCCAGGGTTAGAGGAACCTTGGAGATGGGCCAATCCAAACGTCTCCTCTTCCTGGGTACCTCCATTCTCTGGGATGAGCTGTGGCAGGGATCGGCCTCAGTAGTTGGACTTAAGCAATCACATATGCAGTAAGTAGGGAAATGAGATTAAGATAAGAACAAGGCTCCCTGGAGATGATAATGCCTCCTCCTGGCAAAAATGAGGGGACCCTGGAACAGATTAATTTTCTGAAAAGGGCTGTGACATTTCCATTGGAACAACTGAGCTGATTATTAACCCTAAACAAGAGCGGCAACTCCTCCCTGTGCAACGCTGGTCCTGAAGGGGTCTTCTGGGAGAGCAAAGCTTTAGAAAGAGATATCCCTACCAGCCTGTAAAGTGGGCACACAGCCAGCCCTGTGATGACACAAGAAAGAACCATCTCAGCTAAGCAGACCTCTTGCCAAAAGCAAAGACCAGAAACTTCAACTCATATTTAACGTTTGTTGTGTTTGGTTTTAAGTGAAAGCAGACTAAAGTATGATGTGTGTGCATACATAAAGGCTATAACATTAGTACAGACAGCTGGCAAATCATTAATTAACAGCAGTGATGATCTTCAAATAGCGCTCTGGGGAGGCCAGAAAAAGAGGAAGTTCCCTGGACCTGGTTGCAGTTTTGCCCATGACCTGAATTCATCCTCATTAAAACAAGAAAAAAAAAAGAGAGAGATGGGACGGAGAAAGGAGAAAAAGCCACATAGATGCCACATTAACACCTTCTACCCCTCTTCTCTCCTCACCCAGAGAGAACAAACACTGAATGAGCCATACCACTCCTCTGTCTGCAAGGTGTCCCCCAAACCAGACAGACGCCAAATGAGCTGTGGGCACATGAGGCTGTGCCCAGCACAGGATAATTGTGCCATAAATATAATTAAAGTCACCAGGAGGACCATTATGGAGAAAACCAAACTTAAAAAAAAAATTAGTACTACTGAAGAAAATATCATACATTCTTTTTATTTCAGTCTAATTTTGTTTACATGATTCATACAGTTTCCAAGAGTATCCCTGGAGAACATTAGGCTGGCACCACATGCATAAACATTCGTATATAACATGTAAATTAGAAACAATCTCAGGATTTATATAGAAATTACAGCCACTTCTAGCAAATTAATTCAATGACAGAAAAAGGGTTACTGTCTCTCTTCAAATCAAGAGGGGGAAATATTGGGCAAAGCAGATTTATTTATTCCAGGGGCTTGTTCCTTGCCAGGAGCTGATGTCCCCTTGGCCTGGAGATTTCCATTTTTTTTATTGGATATGTATTGGTGATTGAATTGACTTTGAATACAGGAGCAGTCAATGAGGACCATAATGGGCTGTTTTAAGTTATAGCATAGCTAATACAGTCATAAAGTCAATTAGGCTAGAAGAGTTTGCAATAGGGAAATGATGGAAGAAGGCAAGTTAAAATATTCAAGATTATTGAATCTTAAAGCTGCAAAGCCCCAAGAGTGCAAACTTACCATTTCGTAGATGAAAATACTGAGCCCCAGAGAAGATGTAGTCCACCCAAGAAAACAAAGAAAATGATTGATAAAGTCAAACCTGAAACTGAGTCTTCTCCCCTGTAGTTAAGTGCCCTGAACACTTCATGAAGTCCCTCATCTTTGATGTTAAAATAGAATGGGCAAGTGACATTTTCTTGGAGAATTCTGTGCTGAGCTCTTTTGCTGGTGATTTTGCTACTAGGAACTGTGGCAGACTGTCAAAAAGGCCCCAATTCTTCAACTTCCCTGTGTGTCCTTCTCAATGTGACTTTGCAGTCCTTGAATCTGGGCTGGGCAAAGTCACAAACTTGCTTTGGCCAACAGAAGGCAGTGAAGTGCCAGCCGAGTCTAGACTCCAGAGAACCAAGCAAGTTCCACTGTGCTTTCCCCTGCCAGCCATGGAGCTGTGCGTGGGCTAACCTGCTAGAGGGATGGGGAGACTCACAGGTAAGCTTGCCAGATTTAGAAAATATTTGGGATATACTTACACTAAAAATGTATTTATTGTTTATCTGTAATTCCAATTTAACTGGGTGTCCTGCATTTTATCTGTCAACTGTACACATAGAAGAGCTCCCAGAGACATGGTTCTGTATTAGTTAGCCAAGCCTAACCCCCAAACATATGAGTGAGCCTGGCCAAAATCAGCAGATACATCTTCCCAATCCCTGGTTGATGACAAGTGCACAAGTGAACCCAATTGACACCATCAGAACCGGCCTTAGACTCAGTAACAAAAATCAGTATTGACTGACATATAGACACTGAGGTTTGGTGGCTGTTTGTTACACAGTATTATTGTGGCAGTAGCTGACTAATACAAGGACCATCAGTATAAAAAATGTTCTGGGAAAATAAATTAGATTGGAGTGATCAAATTGATCACTTCAGATGCGAGTGATCTAATTGTTGTGATATCTCCTATGTATTCTATACAGAAATAGCAGGAAAGCAATATCTTGACATGCATTCCAATACTACAATATCCAGTGTAAGTACACATTAATAGATGTATCTTATGCATGTTTCTGCCTTTGTGGGGCCTTGCAATTGTTCTGGCATTTTGTTTTAAATGACCCAGTTAGAGGTTTTACGTCTTTGTTACAGAAGAAAATGCCAGAATGAGACAATGTAGCCTTTTCAACTTCCTCTAGCCCTTTGATACATTCTCTCTGGATTAGTGTTTCTTCTGCTGTTTCTTTTCTGCCTTTATATGTCCCCTTTCTCACCCTTCAGGGAGGTGGATGATTTAAGTGAAGGTTGGTTCTGCCTGCCCTGTAATTGTGCTTCATCTCCACTCATGGTTACATTTCCAAAGCTCAGATTCATCTATCAGAGGCCCTGAACTATGCATCTTGTCGTTGTATTAGGTTGGTGCAAAAGTAACAGCAAAAACACAATTTCTTTTGCACCGAGGTTGGTGCAAAACTTTTCAAAGCACATTCACATTTATTACTTCACTGATTCCCCATAATCTCCTCATGAGAACAATTGGGCCAGGCATTGGTATCTCCCTTTGCAGATGGGGAAGCTGAGTCTCAGAGAGTTCAAGTGATTTTCCCAAGGTCACACAGCCTATCTAATGGAAGAATTAAAACTAGAACCCAGATTCTTGTTTCCTAACCTGGGACTCTGTCTGGTATCCTCTGCTGACTCCTTCATTCTGGGGCTTTGGCTAATTGATGTCATAGCCAGGTGTTTGATGGGTACCTGAATAATATTTCTGTCTAGGAGTGATTCAAGTGGAAACAGGGCATTCTTAAAGAGGCCATTAGAAATCCCCAGACCTCCACTAAAGCAGGTTTTGGTGCAGATGACTGACGACTGTATAAATGCCTTCACCTTGTAACAGCCGGTCTCAGCCTCCAGAACAGAGTCCTACATTGTGGATTAATCACTCCATATCTCTGTTTTAAAATCATGTTATGGTCTTTTAAAGGTATGTTTTAAGATGTAATGTTCTGCAAGGAGACATGGTCCATTTAAAAGCAGTGCTGCTTGAAGGTTGCTGGTTGAGGAGAACAATTGAATGCAGATGAAGGGAAAAGTACCAGGAAACGTCTTTTTCTCTGAATCTATAAAGCAAAGGCATAAGCCACCCACCAAAATGTTATACTTGCCTTGATTCTTTTTTTTCTTTTTAGAGATGACATCTTGCTAGGTTGCCCGGGCTGGACTCAAACTCCTGGGCTCAAGCGATCGACCTGTTTCAACCTCCTGAGTAGCTAGGAGTACAGGTGCGTATCACCATGGCTGGCAACTTGCCTTGATTCTTTGCGTCATCTGAATTTTGGAAGATTGGTGACATTATCATTGGTATCAGTGGTACAACTATCCTGATTTGCCTCGGATTGAGAGATTTCTTGGCGTGGGGGCATTGAGTGCTAAAACTGAGTCAGTCCCAGGTAAGGATTGGCCACCCTATCCCATCCTCTGCATAGCCCTTTGAGGCAAGCTGATGAACACACCTTTGTCCTCCACCAAGAGGCAACTCATGTCTCCCATCCTGTCCATCCTAAACAAAAGAATCCTTGTACAGGGGAAATACACAATATGGATGTGCTGAAGTAATACAAGAAAGAATGACATGCCCTGGTCTCCCAAAACTGGTCTGTACCCAACCAGAAAAGAGGACTGGCTTGGGAATTAGCAGACAAGCTCAATTATTAATTTTTGTGTTAACTTTTGCCAAGCGACTAATTTACTGCCACTTAGTTTTCCTGTCTGTAAAGAGGGGCAGCAACTAGAGGTCTCTAAGCTTTCTTCTCCATTATACACTCCAAAGCTTGATTGTATAGGAACCAATACAGTGCCTCCACCCTGCCTGAACTCATTGTATCCTGAAGTTCCAGAAATTGCTCACCAAGCCATCTTGGAGGCCTCTCTGTTAGCTCAGCCCAAATAATGAACCCCAGCTCAGGGTCAGATATGGGGTAGAGTCTCAGGGCTTTTGCTCAGGGGTAGACCCTTTAGCTTAGTGCTGTCTGATAAAATTTTCTGCAGTGACGAAAATATTCTGCATTTGAACTGTCCAATATGGTAGCCATTAGTCACATGACTATATTTTAAATTTATTAAAATGGAATTTGAATGTTAGTTCCTGAGTCAGAATAATCACATTTCAAGGGCTCACTAGCCACATATAGCTAATGGCTACAATATTGGACAGTGCCAGTTGAGAACACTTCCATCACTGCGAGTTGTTCTACTGAGCACCATAGTTTTAGAGGACCATTTTGAGCATTTTCTCAGCAGCTGGGGAAGTATCCAGAGTAGAAAAATGAGGAGAAAGACAGGAAATGGAAGGCAAAGTGGCCATCATCAGCAATAAACTTTATCTATTGGCATGGAATTGTGGGAACAATGTAGCCAGCTTATTGGAGATGGGACATCTTAAATCTTATTATAGGCAACAATCTTCCAAAAGTCAATTAAAATGCATAAAAATATATCCTTCAGTGACACCAAGGTGGAGGTTCAGGCATGGAAACTTTATTTTCACAAACACCCCTGACTGGGCTAACTCTTTGTTTAACAATAGAAAGCACCAGGCAATAACATTAATCAGCTAAATGTAAATGTGGAAAATTATTTTTTTTGCAAGAATCATGATAGGAGATTTCTCCCCCCAAGCATTTTGTAGAATAAAAAAATACATGGAAAGTGTTTTGTTTATTATTGAAATAAAGCAAAAATCAAAATTCATGGTGAAGTGTTTAACTCTTGAAAGCAGCATTACTGTCCTTGCTTAGGGAGTAAATAAAGAATATTTTGTGGAATTGGAGCCCCAGTAAGGATGTTGGCAACAAAGCATTGAAATTCCAGCAGTAGATTCTTAGTTCCACCTCTGGCACTGGAATCTGTGCGACCTAGGGCAACTGACTTAATCTCCCTGGCCTCAGTTTTCATCTTGAGTTGGAGAAAGATGGCATTGGACTGGGTCCCTGGCATCATTAACATTCTAGGATCACTTTTGTGACCACATTCCTGACTTCTGCCATAGACATTAATGATTGCATCTTTTATCATAGCCATAACTATTGTTTCTTTTAACACTCACAGATGATCAGTGTTGTCAGTTGCCCTAACTGAAGGCTCCCATAATCAAACCTCTAAGCAGTGTAGGCCTGGCAAACCTTCAGGTTTTCTGAAACCCTCATACAGGTGGATACTCAGCATTTAACTACTCTGCTGAGAGTGAGGAGGGAACACCTCTCAGTGAAATACGAGCCCCAGCACCTGTAGATTTACCCAGAGGTGAGAGCAGAGGCTCCACCCTACTTGCAAGTGCAGCTGTAGTGTCACAGACATGACAGAACTGGCAGCCATTTCCAACTTGGCCACTCATCAATGACATGACTTGGAACAAGTCCTTTGACTTCTCCAAACCCCAGTTTCCTAATCTGTAAGGGAATCATAACACTGTGGTTGTAGGCAAGGTAAGTTAGGAAGCTGATGAAGCTTAGACTTCAGGGTCTCTCACTTGCATGGGCCACTTTCAAGGCCCTGTGCATTGTTATTATTATTTTTTTTAGAGACAGAGTCTTGCCCTGTCACCCAGGCTTGAGTGCAGCCATGCAATCATAGCTCACTGCAGCCTGTAACTCCTGGGCTCAAGTGATCTTCCTGCTTCAGCCTCCTGAGTAGCCAGGACTATAGGCATGAGCCACAGTGCCTGGCCATTTTGACATTTGTATAATTTCATAATCTTTTGCTCAAAGAAGGGCCCCCGAATTATATACGATTCAGGCCCTACAAAACCTTGTAGCAAGACGGCACTTGGATACACTGCTGTCTCCTGAAAGAGATTACTCAACAAACAAGATCTGGTGAAGCCAGCCGGGTCTGCAGCTTTTTTGTTTCTTCCAGATGCCATCCTCTCTCACATCTCACACACCTGTGAGCAGTGCTGGCCTGTGCCTCTGGACACCACAGGAAAGGTGACACTTATCAGTCACCAGCCCTTCTTGGGTGCTACAGTGTGTGTTCTTAGAGGCCACAGAATTATGGAATCTGAGAGCCAAAAAGAACCTCCAGGGACCTTTTACTTTACTCACTCCTTCCAACAGATGTTCCTTCCTCCCGTTTCTTTCAAATTCTCCCCGAACAGAGATTTCACAGTCTCCTTTAAAAGCCTGGTCTGGTATTACATCATCAATATTCTTAGTGATATTTTCCTTAGGACTAACCCTATTTTCTCTTCTAATTCAGATATGATAATGCTTTGAACCTTCTTTTTAGTTCTGTTTTATGCAGATTACTGGACACTTTCACAGACATACTTATGTGTTTTCCTGAACCTACTGAATTAACATCCTTCTCTTAGAAAGAGGTAACTGAGGTTCAAGGTGATATGAGATTTGGCCAACGTAATAGATGGTGGGGTCAAGACCCAGGGAGGAAAGTTCTATTTATTATGGCCGTTGTCTCCAGAGGGGGATTCTTGACCTTGGAGATGCCACACAATCTTTGAGACAGCCAAAGTTTATAAACAGCTTGCTTGATTCCCAGGGGGTGTTGTTTCTGTTATAGGATGGCTGTCTCCATTTCTGTCAGCTGCCACTGGCTTTGCCACTAAAGCTTCTTTCCTGGGTCACTGGGCTCGGAATTCTGTTTTCCTCTTTGGTGAAAATCCAAACTTTCAGCGGGGTGCTAAAGGAGGTACTTGTGCCTCAACTCTTCACACACACTACCCCCTCTCCCACCACCATCCCCTTTCATTATTTAAAAATGAAATCATATTCTATTCTTTCTTCATTCATTCATTCCAAAATTATTTACTGGGTGCCTGTTATGGGCATGACAGTAATCCCATAACCTCCCCCAGAATGCAAGAAAGCAAGTATTTAAAGAGGCCTAGATATGGCAAGCGACATCAGCAAGGTGGCAGAAGAGGAAACCCCAAGCCCTCATGTCCCCACAGACACTGACTTATCAATAATATATGGACCAAATTGCTTTTGTGAGAATGCCTCAAGAGGCCTAAATAGTCCGCTTTCTAGAAAAAAGGAATTTCTAGTTATTTAGGCGAATAGTGCACTTAGTAAAAAAAATTTTTGTTGCTTTCTGTGTGTCAGGCACTAAGACTTTTATGAATATTTATGTAATTTTCACCCAATTCCCATAAGGTAGTGGATTCTGTAATTATTATTGTCCTGATTAGGGAAGTAGAGACACAGAAAGCTTACAAACTTGCCTCAGGCAACACAGGTGGCCAGTGCCTGCCACAGAAAATCCAGCAGCACTGTTCCTGGGGCCACGCCCCAGACTGTATTTAAAATTGGAAGCTTGCACAATCTGGGGATGTTTCTGAGCTGTTCAGATGATCAGATGCTTGAGTTATGCTGGTTTTGGGGATCTGTCTTTCAAAACAAAAATGTGTTCCTCAAAGGAGTAATTGAATTCACCCGGTTTTAACTCTTGATTCAATAAACAGAAGATGGAGGAAAGGAGCTCGTTTAGGTTTTAGATCTCTATCTTTGATCCTAACTCTTGATGGATTTTACCAGACAAAAGAAGAGAATGACCAATTAAAGAGGGGAAAAGGCGATGATTGGGTGAGATCTTTAAGAATAAATATTTATCACAAATGCAACTGAATAGGACTTGAATTTCACCATACTAACACAGGGAACCAGAAACTACCACTGCAAACATTTCCGTATCAGTAATCCATACACTCTGACACACAAATAAACATTCTATAGATAGACATAGGTATAGATACAATTATAGCTTCTTAGATTTCTCTACAGCTCAGAAAAAAAGGAAGGTTTCGAAAATATTGTGTTGGTGTGAAACTAATTGCGATTTTTGCTATTACTTTTACAAAAACGGCAAAGACCACAATTACTTTTGCATCAACCTAGTAGTTAATGCATAAAATTGGGGAAGAAATTAGAAAAACCTGGGTGGCTTTTTGTTGAGAGCAGGGACTTCTCTGATTCAGCACACTATTGCTCACGTTAACCGGAAAGATGATAAATGTCTCCCTCCTCCTGTGCCATGGAGGTAGACCCGGAGAAGAATGCACGTGTGAAGATTTGGTTTGCTTGGAAACAATGTGGCATCAATTTTGATGCCAGAGCCTAGAAGTTCTTTTATGGATTTTTTTTTTAAATGACTTTGCAAAAGAGGCTGAAGAAGAGTCAGACGTTTTTGAAAGATCAAATGTTTGTCAGCACTTCTAGTAAAGCAATAATAATTAATTTCCCCACTACAATAAAATTGTATAATTAGAATGGGTTGGGTGTGGGTAAAAATAATTTTTCAAACATGGGATGAGCAAATGGAAATGCTTTCTTTTTTTCCAGGCTCTTCCTTTATTTTTGGAGTTTGTGTGAAATACAGAGAGGAAAGGAGCCCATCTGTTTCTGATACTCCTGGGTTTGATGTATCAGAATGTTTTGAAGCAGTAATTTGATGTCTACTAAGTATGCTTCTAAAGTATTTCCCATAAGTTTGAAGCCTATTCCTTTATTGACAGGAAGTTTGTTTTTATGGCATTTTAGGGTTGGTTTGACACTCAGAAATGAAAAGAAAAGAGTAATTGATCAATTTCTAAGTTGCACTATGTTTTAGGTACTGTTTACTATTTACTGTTGTTGATTAATCTACTGGGAGAAAATTTGAGAAGAAACAAAAATGAATGGAGTTGTAAATTATTATTTTTTTTGCATTGCAGTTCATCTTCCCTTCTTCTTAATCCTCCATTGCCACCCTCAATCCCCTGCAATATCCCTCCTTTGTATTAGGAAAGCGTTACCCCCAGGGAGATGGAAAACAGTTCACAATGTTTTCTATATGGAAACACTTCACAATGAAAGGCAGAGAGTTAGAGGCTCATCCCTGGTACAAGGGTCAGGAGGAAGGAGAACCAGGTGCCACCAGGATGACAACACTGTCTCCTGTACTATCTTCACGACACATTGCTTCTCATTGGGAATATATGTGTGGGCAGGGTGAGGGAGTTCTGGGAAGGAGAGGCAGTGCTCAGGGGATCATGCTATACCTGCAAGAAGCACTTCAACGTGGTAAGCCCTCTTCCCTGAGTGCTTCAACTGCAACTTACCTGCTTCACAAGTCTTACACTCCTGCTTCTCTCTGCCATCCCTGAAACTAGGAAAAGTGAGCAGAAAATTTGAAATTCAGTTCTGTCACTTCTTTCTGAGCACTTTGGTACTAACTGAGGGAATTCTATTCTACTTAGCTTTAAAATTGCTTACTAATACAGAAAAAGCTCCAGTTTGGTGTACATTTTCTACAAATCTTTTGGACATTTCCTAAGGTAATTTTTGAAGGTGCTGAATGGTGTACACAACTGCACAGTAGGACTAAGGGATTTGATTCCAGAAGGAGTAATGACTGCTTGGCAGTCCAGGGGGCTTCTCATCACCTCTGTCTGTGGAATGAACTGTGGGCTGACATCGCAGCAGGATCACAATTTTTGGATCATGATTTTTAATTTTTTTTAAATGCTAAGCAGGCTTCTCCAGTCATGGAAGAAGACATTACCTTCTTTAGCTTAGCTCATATCATCATTTCACTTGATTACCATGCCTTTAATTTCTCTCTCACTTTCCTTCAGCTCAATTGTATGCCCATCACTGAGAATAAATGCAATTTGAATTATTATAACAGTATTTAAGACTATGTAGCCATATGATATATTTTCTATATATACATATATGTTACCGGTAAATAGAGAGAGGATTCAAAAGCTTTGCAGCAAACTGAGGAGGAGGAAGTGGGAATGTGGGAACTTCAGCCTTTTAAATGTTTTAATATTTTGGCTTCTAAAAGCAAGATTGTACTTTTGGATCACTTTTATTTGGTTAAAAAACAAGCAACCAATCTGAAGACAAAACAAAATGAAGCAACACAAACATACCAAAGAAAAGGGAAAAAAAGAAAAAAAAAAAGCAGAAAGAGAAGAAAAAAATGAAAAAAGAAATGAACAAAAAACATCTCTCATAGAAATGTGACCTACAAAGATAGTTATAGCTGCTGATAGAGGTGTAAGAATATATGCATTGCAGCACTGTTTCCAATGCTGAAAAATTAGACACAATTTAAACATCTCATAATATGGAATGTGTTGAATGAATCCAGTTATGATCATTGAAAGTAGCCCTGTTGGCCAATCTAAATTACCTTATAGAAGAATCCTGGACCACGGGAAGATTTCCATCATCTACCAAGACTAATAAAACACCCAACAGTTTACAAAACAGAATGTGCAATATTTAACTTGCTGAAATGCAAATACATACACAGAAAAAAGATTTCAAGAATGTATATCATCGAATATATATCAAATATATATCAAGATCTGAGTAGTGGTTTTCTTTCGTAGGGAGTGAATTTTTCTTCCTTGCTTTCTTTGTGCTTTTAAATTTTACTACAATGCACATATATTATTTTAATATTTAAAAATATGTATATAGTTTGGAAAATGCACTAGCCCATAGATGACAATTTTTAATATTGATGACTCTTTTAAAAATCAGGACAAGCTGATACCAGATGCAGTGAATTCTCTGACAATTTTATATTTGAATTTGGTCATCAATGAACTGTTCATTTACCTCTAATATCCCTTGGAATATTCTTATCAATGATACTGATGTTTTGTATATGTTGTGGAAGGCAAGAAACTATAATTATTAAATATATTTTTTCCAGGAGTGATTTTTTTTTCTTCAAAAATGTGTCCCAAACCACCTCTGGAAGTCACAGTACTATTTCAGATTGGCAATTTTACAAAGAAATGTAATTTTGCCTGGCATACTGTTGCTCACCATCATAGTAAATACAAATAACACTCAGATGCTGAGGCATCAAGGACTCTGGAGCCTGTGAACTTATGTAGTAAATATTTATAATTTTTTCTATACAAAACTCATTTTACAATCAAACTTAAATACATAAGATTGTTTAGTTTTTTGGGGGGTTGAATACGACTTTGAAAAGTCACTTGAACTTTCTTTATCTGTATGATGTGAAGAGAAAAAATTGAGGCAATTTTCAACATAATCCAAGCTTAAAAGAAAAAAAAAAAACCTTGTTCATTTTACATTTTGGAGACAGACTGTTTCTTTCTCCCTTTAGATACATTGTTGTGTTTGTATGGGAAGCTGGTATTCTGGCACTGTTTTGTTTTTATTTTTGTATGTGACATTTTTATAGTGAGGGAAAGTTAAGGTTTTCATGACTGCTTTGCCACCTTTCAGAAACAGCCACAGAATATAACATCCCTAATACAGTAACTGTTAATAAAGCCGCCACTTATTTTTTCAAGTCTGTTTTCATTACTTGATTATGGCACTCTGGGTACAAAACATAGCTTGTTTTCATGAAAAAAATGATAGACATATAATTCTCCCTCTCTCTCTCTCTCTCTCTCTCTCTCTATATCGAAAAGTGAATTCATGGTTTTTCTTGTTTTTTTTTGTTTTTTCTTTCTTTTTTGAGACAGAGCCTCGCTGTCACTAGGCTGGAGTGCAGTGGTGCAATTTCCGCTCCCTGCAACCTCTGTCTTCGGGTTCAAGCGATTCTCCGGCCTCAGCCTTCCGAATAGTTTAACTTCTGCTACTACAGGCGCGCACCACCATGCCCAGCTAAGTTTTGTATTTTCAGTAGAGACAGGGTTGCACCGTGTTGGCCAGAATGGTCTCGATCTCTTGACCTCATGATCTGCCCTCCTCGGCCTCCCAAAGTGTTGGGATTACAGGCGTGAGTCACCGCGCCCGGCCCATGGTATTAAATTTTTTAAAAATACCCATAATGAAAGGAACCTGAAACAAACAAAACACCTCTTTCATGTTCTTAATTTCCTTTCTTGGGGATAGTGTTTGTCCACAAAGGCAAATGCAATCTTTTGAAAAGTATATGGAAACAAACACCTTCCAGCTGTGAGCATGTAATTGGTCAATTAGTTCTTATTCAGAGATGTTTTTAAATGCCACTGTGTATTCTTATTTAATTCTTGGATCCCTGCATCCATAAAAATAGTGGCCTAAACTGTTGCTGTTCTACGGAGGACATCAATTTCCATGTCTTTTTCTTATAAAACCATACTGGAAAAATGGATGGAATTACCCATTTCACATAATTCATAAATTTAAATAGAATAACATGGAACACAGATTTCGACTTTCTCACAGTTGGCAATGTAATTTACATATTTGGAACGTGGTTCATCTCTATTATTTGAACCCTCACTTAAATATGTTAGAGTTAGTTATTACTGTAAGCTAAGAGAACCAACATGTAAAAACAGATTTATTTCCACAACCATCTGCCACCACAATGAAATAATTTGGCTTAGAAACTTACAGGATATGTGATATATTATAAACAGTGTATTGTTACGAGTTTACAATTTAATGATAAACAGGGCTATTTGTTTTGTTACTGAAACCATAATATCAAGATGGGGAAGAACTAAATAGAGACTGTAAAATGAAACGGTGAGATATGTACTTTTGCTCAATTTAGAGGCCACAAACATAGCTAATCATGCATTTTGTTAAATACTTGTTTGATGATATTCTTAATTACACGTCCTTTGTGGTTTGCTGCTATTTTCAGGTGCTATTAATAAAAATCAGTATTCCTAACAGTGCAAATAGATTGGAAGCAGATGCTGTTAGTAAAACATAATTGGGCTAAAGAAAAGATGTTGCAATTTGAAAACAGACCAATGTCTTTTATGTGTTGGTTTGCTGTGATTATGCATTCATGCAGGATTTGAAAGAGGAGTAATCAACAAATGCATCTTAAGAAGAATAGAAAATATAAAGAAGAAGCATTTTTGTAAAGCTCAGATAAAATGTTTATTTTATGTGAACAATATTGGAATTGCCGGCACGGTTACAGAAGTTAAGCTGAACAAGAAACCTTAAATTAGTCTTTGCTACATTAGAATGTTAAAATGCAACTTTTAAATCTTTGAAACATATGCAAAAAGGTAAATTACTTTTGAAAATATTGTTTTAACCCAAAAGATTTATGATTTATGTTTATAAATGATAACACTGTGTTTTTAAAAAATGCAAACTGTGGGAATTTTTTATGGACAGATCATTATTATATTTTACTTCTACTTTTCAGTAGTTCTGAGTGGTTACTTTATGAATGTGTATTTCTTATAAAAAAAGAAGTTAAAAATATGAATGTAATAAAACTGTGAATTCTTACAAAGTCAAATTAGTCCAAGCAGAAAATAAGAACAAAATAAATCTGAGCTTTGAGAAGCAAGTTCTTAATATAGAACCCAACTGGAATTTTGAACTAAAGCAAAACAAAAAAATGACCTCACTACTAATACATAGAAAAAGATAGGAAGAAAATATAGGGAATCAGTTAGATTTACTTACTGATTGTGAGAATACATATAAACATTTTGGGTTTTTCTTCTTATGCCTTTCAGCATTTCTCAGATTTTTTCAGGAACATATATACTTCATAACCAGAAAAACCTTATTCATTAAAGAAAAATGAAAAATAACATGATAGTCTGGTTTAAATAATAGTTTAGCTTTAATGTTTAGTTATATTACTTAAATTATAACAGTACTTTATTCATTATCCCAAAGCTTATTAAAACAGCACTAACACAGTCATATAAAGCTAACGCCTAAAATTAACACTAAAATGTAATTATTTCCCATTAGATTGTAAAATTAACTTTTTATAATTACTAACAACCAAGTGTATAAAAGTGCTAATGTTTTATTATTCTACCTTACCTAGAGTTCAATTTCAAATAACAATTTGACAAATTATCAACTGACAATGTTTTTGGCTTTAAGATGGATATACATTATTGCAATTGCTTGGAATATCATAGGAATTAACATTTATTTTTAACACTGAATCACTTGTTAGCAATGGAATAATGTCTCTGGATATAATTTCGCGGAGAAGGCATAAAATAATGCCTCAAGTTATTTACTTTTAAGACTACAAAATTAAATATGAATTGAGTTCAATGTAATCAACATACTGATGTAAATTTAAAAAGACAGTAATTAAGCAAATTTTCATACCTTTGTTACATGTCAAAAAGTATTTAGAAGAATAAACGTTCCACCATACTGACCTAACAAGAAAACTTTTCCATTCCCCTTGATCTTATAATTTTCCACAAACCATTATTCTCCACTGACAGCACTCTTAACTTCTTACTAATACAGAAATTCTTTGGAATCCTCTATCATTTCTGCGCTGGAGGAACAGAAACTGCAGAATCAGAAAGGTGTAATTTGTTTTCCAGTGGAGACAGAAAGACAGAATTTTGGCTGTGAATTTTAATTTCTGTTTAAATAAAGGCCCATAGCCTGCCAAAAGAAGTAATTCTTTCTTGCATTTTTTTTTTCGTCAAACGGCCTTGTTGACAACTCAGATTTTAAAATGTAATCCAAATTAAGGAACAAAGACTTCCAAATTTAATTTGGAGCAAACAAACTACCATAATTACTTTTCTGAAAACTGTAAATATGTTACCCAGTATAAAGCGCAGACAATATGTTTTAAAACTTAGGTTCCTGAAGATCGTGTTCATCCTTTCATTTTCCAGTTATTTGTCACTTGACATCTTATTTCATAAATCGTGAACAGGTACGTCTATGTTCAGTTCGACCTAAAACAGAGGGAAAATTTTTGTAAAAAAGAAAAAAAAGATCAAATCAATCACAAGAAGAATTCTCTTATTAAAAAACTGTCAACCGAGTATCCCTGGGGCATTTTACTGTTGGAAACAATTTTAACACATGCATCATTCATAAGCAATTCGTAAATGCTTAGCTCGAAAGAATTTTCCATCCTTTCTCCGCTTCAGTGCAACTCGGCTCTCCCTAGCTCTGCTAGTGGAAAATTAGGAAGACAGGGAATTCATAGCAAAGGAAAAAATGAATTCTAGTGAAGGAATAATTTTTATTGCACAAAAATTTTCCTTCACACACGGCCAGCCAGGAGCAGTGGCCCTTACACAGATTAAAAGAAAATTAATTTGGTGGCGGATAGATTGGTAATCTCTACTTATTTCATGATACAACTCTTAACGACTTGTAAGAACCAACGAAAAAAAATGCATTTAGAATCAGAATTCTCTCAAAAGGGCGAATTAAGACGAATCTTTTCAGAAAGCCATTTGTTTCCTTCAGGCCCTTGGCTCAGTCTGGCGAGGCTGGCGGGGACCCACCCCCGACCCGCCCATACCCGCCGGGAGACAGGCGGGACACCGGGTTCTCGAGTTACAAAGCAGCCCTGGGTGCCCACCCACTATTTATGCAAAATAAACACGCCCCTTTATTAAACCAGCCAATGATCAAACGGCATCCCCCCCCCCCGACGGGAGGTGGGGCCGAGGAAGGAAGCACGCAGCAAACCCAGCTCCACGCGCCTCGGCCCGCTCCGCCTCTTCCTCGTGCCCTTCCTCCTCCGTGCTCCGCCCGCAACTAGGCCCCTCCCACTCAGCTGGCGCCTGTACGTGCCGGGAAGAGGCGGGAAACTGGGCGGAGCCGGGGGCGGGGGAAGAAACTCGCGGTTTCTTATTTACATGCAGCCACACTATTGGCTTAGGCTGGCTGTGAACGTATAACTTAGGGGCGGGGAGCGTGTCAAAGAGCACTTCACGGATTGGCTTAGGCTTACGATGACGTAAGAAGGCAGTTTAAGCAAATAAGAGCGCAGGGCTAATGCACCTCCTCCCTCTCGCCCCACCTCTGTGTGAGGTACCCAGTGAAAGATGAGCCCTTGAGGCACATTCCCTAGTAGATTTAAATGACAAATCTAGAAAGAAGCGGTTTAAATATTTATGAAGAGGCGGAGAGGTGTAGAGTGTCTTCCGGAAACGCTTCTGATTGGCTGGTGTTTTCAAGCAAGTGTTAGCTTTATGAAATGTGTGAGTACCCCCAGATCAATTCAATGATTATGTTTCCTGCTTCGGTTTTTCTTCTTCCAAAAGCGCCACACCATATACATCTATTTATTTTCTCAGTAATTGGTTGCATGTGTGGTCCGAGGGGCTCACTTTTGTCACATTTTCACTCTCAATATATTTTCTTTTTTGTAACTCATGTCTTATTTTCATCAATTTTAAAATGCAAAGATCTGGGACAGATGGAAACAATTAGAACCTCCGCTCTGCTGATGTGTATAATCTTATTAGTTTAATGGGTCACAGGGCGCAGGACCTATTTCCTATAGATCAAAGTGAAAACAAACACGGTTAATATCCCATTTTGTTTTAGAACCACATCGGATCGGGTTCCCTCTCTGGGCCGTGGTAATGACAATATTAAGAGAGCTTGGGTTGCCTTGAAGTTTAGAGGAAAAATTGAGTCATGAAGCATTTTGGTTTAAAAACGCATTGATATTAACACCAGGTAGCCGGTTGCCAGGTCCCTGAGCTCTCTTGAGTTTATCACAACAGCATGGCTTTTTAAAGGATTTCAGTAATGCTCGTTTTGATCTGTTGCCTTAAACCAAGTGAAAAATCGTGCCTATTTCGTTGTTAATTATACCACCTTCTCAGGTTTCCTCTATTCAGGCTCAGTGCAAAACTTCCGAGGCCTTGGTGTAATTTTCAACTATGACTTCTTAATGATTTTTTTTTTCTTCATCTGTGGATGGTAGTCACAGACTCTTTTCAGAATTTAATTAAAAAAAAAAAAGTTAAGGAGCCACATGACCGCCACCCAAAATTCAGCATTTCATTTCAGGGAGTTCCTGACCGCCTAGGGCCAGTCCATAGACTCCTAAATATCTGTGAACTCCGGTATCAGAACCCACACCTTAAGGAAATCTTTCATATTTTGAGTTGTGTTCGGTTGTGTTATTCCGACGCCAAAATATAATCTTCTAAGCACCTACGGGGTTGGACCAGAGCCTCTCTCTTCGTGACAAAGATCCCCTTTGGAAACCTCCCGCAGCAACTTCTCACCCCAATAAATTAAATGCAGCCGCAGTGTGGTCCATTACACTGGAGTGTGAGGTGACGGCCCCTGTCAAAGGTGGCCGGCCCAGTACAGCCCCTTAAATATTCCTACAGATAATAAATATCTGTGCAAGGAACGGATGAAAAAGGTTCCTATTCGTTTGGAAAGCTCGGTACTACAACAATGAATAAACATTGCAGATTTGATGAATGCCCCCAAGTCCCTCCACAGAGGAGGGGGGAGAGAACCAGATCTTAAAAAATTTTTCACTCTGGGCCTAGAGGGCGGGTGCTGCGGACCCCGTGCCTAGGCGTGTTCCTCCTCACCGGCTCTAGGAATGTAAATACCACGAGTTGAGACAGGCCTGGGCCCCAGACAAAGCGGGCAGTGGTTTTAGCAATTCATTTTAATTCCGAAGCGGTCCAATGCATTTGCTTTCACTTGGTTGCGCGGGGCTGGAATTGATAAGAGAGAAAACCATGTACTTGTCCTTGTGGGTTGGGAAACAGGGTCACTGAATCCTGGGCTGGCTCTCACAGCTTCCTGGCAGAGTTCATACACACAGTCAGAGGCTGCGCCAGCCCTGTACCGCAGGACTGCGGGCGCTCCCTTGCTGGCACTCCTCCTTCGGTTCAAAAACCAAAGTGGAAACGCATGGATCAAGTTGCAGGGAAGTCTGACATCTGGGACAGATGTGGCTCCTCTGCCCGTGGCGGTTCCTTAGATAAATCCTCATTGCTTTCTTTTAATTTGCCTTTGAATTTCATTATTTTTGCCTCAATGCAACACATAGTCCTTTTTTTTTCTGCTTTATTTAACTCTCACGGTCCTCTGAGCTATTTTTATCAATGGTATGACTTTATTTTGGGAAAGTGATTATTTCCCCCTCAGAAATGGGGGAAAATAATCAAATCTCCAGTCAATTATGTCTTGAAATTTAACTCTGCTTTTACTGGTCCATCATAAAACATTTAAACCGTTAAAAACATGTCCCTGACTGATCAACTTTAGTTGTTTTGTGTTTTAAAACATGGAAATATAACCCCAGTGTGTGTGTGTCATATTACGGACAGACCATATTAATCTCTTTCTCACGGAAAAAACATCTGCGTGTGTGAGTCTAAGTAATTATTCATCTAGGGTAACAAATTCTAGAAGGCTTGACCTTCCTTGCTTGCTTGCTTCCTTCCTTCCTTCCTTCTTCTTTTTCTTTCTCTTTTTCTTTTTTTGTGCTTCTTTGTATCTAATACCCAGGGGCATTAACAACATCTCCTCTCCCTCGTCTTCCCGTGTGTGGAGGGACCCGACTGACGTCCAACAACAGATACCCCTTTTATTATATATTTTTTCTTTTGTTTTTCTTGACCAACAATTTCCCTTCAGTTATTTATTTTAGCCGGGTAACCCCAAGCTATATGCTCCGTGTAAACCAGAATGGTGTGGTCGGTTTTGTGACAGGTAGCGGCTTCCTGCGCTGGCTCTGATGCGCACTTCTAGGGCGAGCCAAGGCAGAAACTGTCATTCCTAGAGGAAAGCAATGCCCGTCTGGGAAGAATCTGGGAAACCCCAGCATTCCTATGAGCTGAGGCCCACTAAGCGCCCCTGACCGCAGTGATCACTGTCTCCTAGATTTTTGACAATGTTGTTTTGCTTTGTTTTAAAATATTATCATTGCTGCTGAGAAACGTGGACCCTTATGATGAAGGCCTGCCTGGCCTTCCCCAGCCATTTCACTCCCTGGCCTCCTCCAGGATGGCTTTCATTTAGGGAGGGTCAGACTCATCTAGGTGACATTTCCCCGCGCCTTTCAGTCAAGCTGGTCTACAAATTCACCAAATTAGTGCTTGGTCTACAACTAGGGCTTTCTGCACGGAAAGTCCAATAGAAAGGTCCACGACTTGACTTTTACGCCACATAACTACAGCCACAAAACGGGGACCTCCTCGGGACTGGAGGCGGATCCTCCATGGGTCCCCGGCCCGGCCCATCCTCCTCGCAGCGCTCCTGGTGCGGCCGTACCAATTCCGCGCGGTGCAGCCTGGAGTTACAGGCCCCGACCAAGCCAAGATCTGAGGCTGCCGGGCCCGCCCGGTTTACTGGGGTCTCTGCTACCGGAAGTCATTTGACAAATCTCAGGCAGGCCTTTCTAATCTTTACTGCTCGGCAGAGCTTTGCAAATCTCTAAACACGCTGTAACCTTCTTCAAACAGCACGCCAGACACACTTGAAGGTTTTTTTTTTTTTTTTTTTGAGGTCGGACGGAATGGAAACTGCATCTGCACGGGATCTCTCCACAGTCTGGCCCGCAACACTCCCAGCACCTTCCCTAGACCCTCGCCTCCCCGCGTCCCCCGCACGCGGATTCTCGCGCATCCGTGGGCCCACCCAGCCCCGGGAGCCCTCCTGCCCCGGGCGGCCTCAGACGGTCTTGGGCTGGAGACTCACCCTGCGCCCCTGCAGCGGGCTGCGGGGAGAGAACCTTGGGGAACCAGGCAGGACCGGCAAGGGTGGACCGAGTGATTTATGACCCTGATCAAAATTTTAGGAAGCAGAAATTAACCTGAGGGGGATTAGGCCTGAGCTTTGAAGGTCACGGTTTTGTTTTCCTTCAGCCCAGTCCTGCCATCAAACGGTTCTTGGTTCCTTCTACCCTTCTCCTCCTCCCCCTCCTTCGGTCTCTCGTCACCCCACTTTATCCTCCAGCAACCCCTTCTGCGTTGATTTTCTTAATTTCAAATAAAAATATCTGGACACCAGAGACTGAAGTTCCTGACAGTGACCTATTGAACAGAGGCATCGCATACTCCCTACATCCCAGTCTTCTTGGAATTGCGTTTTACGTTTGAAAGTGCGATTTTGGTTTGGAGGTCCAGAGTAGAAAATTTGTATCCGTTCTTTTCTTTGGCTGTTTCCTACTTCCCTTTCAATACCCATACTTATTCCGCCCTCGGAGACTGGCCCTTCCCGGCAGAGCAGAAGCGCACGAGGGTTGAGTAACTCTGCAGGTGAGAGCTAATTTTTCAGCGCATCCACCAGGTACCGCAGGTTTGTGGATTTTCCCCGTAGTTGGCCAGAAAACTCACACCCAAACATGCAAGTCCTCTCTGGCCGCTCTGTACTCTTACCTTGGCCCTCTTTATTTCCATATCTCCCTCCTCCCCATGCAGGTCTCTAAAGGGAATCTGTCTCTTGCGGTTCTTTCCCGCAGGCGCCTGCTGAAAAGGCAATTTCCTTGGGGGTGTGGCTGGGGAGAGAAGAAAACAGAAACCAGGATTGTTTGGGGGCCTGAAACCATCCAAATTTTATTGCATCCGCTACCAAGTCATCTAACTCTTAATGAGCATCCAAGCGGAAAAAGGCCGAAGTTTACTCCGTGTTAAGGCGGGGAATGGGGGTGGGGGTGATGGGAGTTTGCTTATTTCCTTCTGGTACAACCAAAGATTCCAACACCTTCCTGAGAGGCTCTTCTCAACGCCAAGAGTAAGGACGCGAAAGTCAGAAGGCATCAGGTTTCAGCTCCCTGAATGATCCAAGATCACTCGGCCACGAAGACCTTCGAAGTTGGCCCTGTCTACAGCTTGTAATTAAAAGGATAATGTGTCTTGTAATAAAAAACAGGACCCACAAACAAACCCAGGGTCCAACGGCCCTCCACCTCGCCACACTCTTCCCTAATAAGGGCCAGTGACAAACATTGCCATCCAGTTCCACCCCAAAAGGAGGAAGCAGTAGATCTTCCTTTTAATAACTTCCCAAAGTGTTACAAATAATAAAAAGGACGCATAAATCATCGCGGGGGCGGCAGAACGCGGACGACAGAAGGATTTACTCCTCTCTAGCCGTGGCTTCCAACCGCGCTCTCATTGGCTACTTCCTTGTGGCCCGCCCCCGAATCCGCTCTCTTATTGGTCCGTCTGGACCCAGACGCAGAGACAGGGCGCAGGGTCGGTGGGGGCTGGAGTCCACCAGCGCGCATGCGCCGTATGGCGCGCATGTATGATTGACAGCAGGGAGAGGTGTTTGTGCGCGCGCGCACGTGTGTGTGCGTGTGTGTGCGCGCGCGCGTGTGCCTGTTTGTGTGTGTGTGTCGCAGGGTTGAGGGAGCGAAGGTGGTGGTGGCGGGGCGACGGTGAAAGTGGTGGCTGGGAGTGCTGGAGCTGAGGCCGCTTTTGCTGCCGCGGTGAGGTGTAGTCCTCTTTGCCGGCGTTTTCCGCTGAGTCGGAAGCGCTGGTGGTCACAGACTGCGCTCTCACCCACACTGAAGTCGATCTGGAAGGAATTTACTGAAGGGGCTCTCCAGCAGCTGGCTAACCGGGGAGGAAGTAGAACTAGAAGACATGCTTTACTCTTCCTGAAGAAGATACTTAAGCCCCTCAAAAAGAGATTTAATTTGAGCGCTGTGTTGATTTGTGCATTCCTTGTAAAGCACACACTAAATTAGCTTCGCATCCCAGCCGTACCTTCATCTACAGCACACATCTCTCCCCCACCTCCTTTCAGCACTCACTTAGCCCTGTTCACTTCCCCTGTAGGCACAGGTACACATATATCAGCCTCTTGTAATCATGCAGACGAGGGACGAACTTACAAAGACACCCGGCACACTGTGACAATCCTTAACTGGGAGAAAAAAAAAGAGAGAGAGAGAAAGCAAAGAAAGGCAGAATAAGAGCAAGAAAAAAAGAAAAGGAAAGAAAACTAGAAAGATGCAGCAACCAGTAAAACGATGGTGGCAAAGATAAAATGCCGATGGAAAAAATCCGTTAAATGCAACGTTTGAAAAAAACTTCCTAACTCGGTTAATGCTGTGGAAATAATTCCAGTTTATCTCAGTGCTAGTGAACGCCTAGTACAAAATTCTTCAGAGGCGAGGGCTGGCTTAGTGCAGAGGAGAAACGTCGCTCCGTTGCCCTGTTGCATCCAAATTCTCCTTTCAGACAAGTTTCCGCGGCGTGATGGAGATGAACAGAAGGCTGGAGAGTGCTTTCCTATTATAAGCTGTTAACTTGTTGGTTTGTACTCACACATATTTTAAGTAAATAATAAACATCTTATAGTTCTGCACATATTCTAAATTACAGTGGTTCTAGAAGAATTTTGTAACTGACAAATTAGAGCTTCGGTTTTACGAATTCTGAATTTTGAAACCGGTAATGACTTCTCAGTCCCTGAGATCCTCTTCTTTGTTTTTTTATTTTGGGGTGTGTGGGTATGTGTAAGATGAGAAATGTACAAACACAAGTATTTCAGAAACTCCAAGTAATTGTCTGTGAGTTCACGGTAAATAAATAAAAAGGGCAAAGTGACAGAAATACAGGATTATTAAAAGCAAAATAATGTTCTTTGAAATCCCCCCCTTGGTGTATTTTTTATCTTAGGATGCAGCACTTTCAGCATGCCCAAGTATTGAAAGCAGTGTTTTTATCCTGTCACGGTAATTTTATTTAGAAGCCCCATGTTCACTTTTAGTTTTAAAATGGTCATTTATGACATAAAATTATCAGCATTCATATTTTTGTGTTTTAATATTCCTTTGGCTACTTATTGAAACAGCAAACATTACGAAAATTAGTAAACAATTCTTTGATAGTTGCTTATTTTTGTTTAATTGAATGTCTATTTTATTAGGTAAATATACAATCAAATTTACTTAAAAATAATGAGGAAAAGAATACTTTTCTTTCGCTTTGCTAAAGCAAAGTGATTTTTCATTCCTCTCCGTCCGATTCCTTCTCTTCCAGCTGCCACAGCCGACTGACAGGCTCCCGGCGGCCTGAGGAGTAGTATGCAAATTTTGGATGATTGACACCTACAGTAGAAACCAATCACGTCAAAGTAGGATGCTGATTGGTTGACAACAATTTGACGTAAACCTTGACGTTTTAAAAACCTGACACCCAATCCAGGCGATTCATGCAAATAAAGGAAGGGAGTCAGATTACCAGGGGCCAGAGAGACTTGAGTACGACCCCATGTGTTCAGTGGTGGATATTGCACAGAGGTCTGCGAGGTCCAAATAAACGCTACATAATGTTCAACTCAATTGCTTGCCTTGGCCTTTCCCAAACTTGTCACTGGAATATAAATTATCCCTTTTTTAAAAATAAAAAAATAAGAATTATGTAGTGCACATATATGATGGTTCATGTAGAAATCTAAATGGACTTCCAACGCACGGAATCTCCCTATTTCCCGCTTTCTTTAAATTAATCCTCAGTGAAGGAGGCTGTTTTCCCCTAGATTTCAAAAGGACGAGATTTACAGAGCCTTTCCCTGGAGAAACCCGCTCTAGGCACAGATGGTCAGTAAAGTTAGCTTCTTCAGCGAAGTTCCACATGGCACCGCCAGATGGCATAAGGATCCCCTTCTCACCATCTCCACCCCCACCTTGTACCCTGCAAGTAATTTAGAAAAATTGAAAACCAAACACTTTTATATTTTATAACGAAATGAAGTGAGAACATACTGGCACTGTTAAAGAGCCACATATTACAAAAATAAGCTTTGTTGGTTGTTGCTTTAATGTGAAACTTCCTCCGGAGATTTTGCCCAGGAAAGTTTGCGAGTAAAATACTCATCCAGTGAAAGTGTTTGCAAAAATATTTCCTTAAGCGAAGTGCGCACCTTAAGCACGCTTTAAAAAGGTAAGGGTAAGAGGCCGCTGCGTTTCTGAGCGTGTTGTTTGCGGGGCCGGGCGAACTTTTTAGGGATTAAACTGAAATCGAGGGGGAAACTCAGTTTCCCAGCCAGTGGTCTCACTGGAGCAGAGCCTGGCTGGAGCCACAGGGCCGAGGCTGCATCTCTGCTTTCCGATCCAGTTGCTGTTAGAGTAGCGTTGCTTTTTTAGGAATTCATTTTGGGGTCCCCATGACAGATAGGCAAGACTTTCTTTCCACTCACAAGTCACGGTAGTAGGGGGCAGAATCTTTGTTTTGCCAACCTCGGAGGGGGATTTGAGGGTGGAACCCTGGAAAGTGTAGACTGCCACTTCTCATCTGCCTTTCCTTTTATATCTGCTTTTCTGTTCGGGTTTGTCAGGAAGAGAAGGGTTCGTGCTGTCCCCACATCAAGGCCAGAAGAAGAACTTACGGTATTTGCAGAGGGGAGACGGGAGGAAAGAAGAAAATACTGTACTCAAGCGAGAAGTTTCACAGCTTTAGATGTACATTGTTACATTTTACAGGTCGACAGCTCTCTAGCTGGGAAACTTCATGATTTCTTCGCCCATTTATACAAGCAGAATAATTGCACACTCACTTTTGATTACTCTATCCTATAATTATGCATTTTAAAATTGCATCCGGCCTTTAAAAATAAGTCTACCTAAAAAAATCTTTCAGAATATAGCCGTTAGCCCTCATTTTACAAGAAGGCGGATTCATTGGGTCTGTTGTTTTGTGCTCTGTCTGTTGACTTTTATTTAGCCAGAAACTAATGATTTGGGTGCCGACGTTTACTTATATCTCCCTCTGACATCCTAACTGTGGGTGAATTTTCTAGCCCAGCACCAGATCCTTAATGTCTGCAGGGCAAGAATCTGCACATTTTCACCAGCCCCTGTTTCCAGTGACCAACTTCGCAAGCTGTAGGAAAACTCATCCTACCCAGTCACATATAAGCAAAAATATAGTAACACTTTTTAGTTTAGAATCAACACTTCGGATTCGTTAGTTCAAGTTGAAACCATACGTTTATTTTATTTCACTATCTGCGCTTTTCTTTCCTCTTGAAAAAGATCGGAGGGTATCAGTAGTAAAAGTAAAGTAAGAATTGCTAAAAGTAAAGCAAGAATTTTAGGGGGCACTTATTTCCCTTAGGTGGTAAGAAGGAAGACCTGAAGGAACGAGCCTTTTAAAAGAGAACCTTAAGTTTCTAAGCACAATCTTGCTCTCTTAATATTTGTCTTCTGCCCTGCAGAAAACGGGGCAAAAAGTGTTTAAACAAATGGAGATGGGACCTGTGGGCTGTCCAGGCGTGGCCTAGGACTCGGGACTTAGCAGCTCCCCTCCCGAATCTCTGCTTCTAAGTTTCTTTTGCATCCCCCCAGTAAAGGCGGGCCCCAGGTGGGAATTTGGCGATCCCGGCGCGTGGGGACGACTGCGCTGGGGCGTGGGGCGCTCCGGGTGCAAAGGCCCAGGCACTGGGCGGCGGGCGCAGAGGCAACGGTCCCAGGGCGAGGGATGCCGCTGTCCCCAGCTCTCCTGAAACCCACTCTCGGGCGAAAACGTGGGCAGAAGGCGGGAAAACGCCGCGGCCGGCACTCAGAGCAAGCTTCCAGCAGACGCGGGAAGTTGAGGCTCGGCGTCCCCGCCCCCACCCCCGCGCCCAGTCTCCGCTCCCCTTCAGGGCCTCTTCCGGGCTGAGTCCTGGGAGTGGGTTTCCCCTGCCGCAGTGATTTTGCAAGAGTGCGGCCGGCCGGCTGTAAATCAGCCTTTCTCCACTCCCGGGGGGCAGCCCTCCCGAGCCGGGGCGGGGGCACGGAGGACGTGGGGGCCGGGCCCGTGGCCACCCTAGGCCCTCGGCCGCAGCTGGATCGGCCGCCTCCGGCGAGGCGGCGGGGGTTAAACGCCGTGAATCCATCAATCAAGCGCACCACCGCCCTCGCGAAACCCGGAGCACCGCCCGAGGGGCCTGCTTTATGTCTCGCCCGCCCGCCTGCCCGGGGCCTGGGAAGCAGGGTCGGGCCGCTCCAGGGTCCGGGGGGCGCGGCGCATTCCCACGAGGGGCCGGGGCGGCTTGAAGGCTGCTCCACCCAGTCCCACCCTGTAACGGGTTCATTGGGGCCTGAAACACAAATCTCCCATGCTGCTGGTTTCCTTATTTGACCACTCCATTGCGTCTTCAACAGAATAAGGCCAACTCATCACACTTTCCCGGCCGCGTGGAGCCCCGAACCCTGTCATTCCCCAAAAGCAGCGTGACCAGGGTTGGTGAGATTAGCCATAAACAACCAGATGATGTGACTGGGCAAGTCACATCATCTCTCTGCGCCTCAGTTTCTCGTCTGTAGAAAGAGGGGGCTGTTTTAGGATCTCTGCATTTTTCGTACAGCTCTAATGTTCTTTTGTTTTAGGTGGAGAAGCCTGAACCCTTTTTGCCGGACAAATGTCCCCAAGTTCCCTTTTCTTCCAGGTTTATTTTCGTACTGCCGGTTCCTTCCCTCCCCACCCCCCAGTCCGCCCCACTGCGTCCCAGAGAGCAGCTCCAGCCCCCAGGGCAGGACACCTGAGCCTCGGAGCTGAGCCCTGGCCGCGTTTGTCTCGGAGAAGCCACCAGGGGGCAATAGAGCCCAAGGATAGAGGAGCAAGGCTCCACAAGGCCTTTCCAAAAGTTTGTCCAGTTTGGCGTGAATTCCTTTTTCCAGTTTGTGTGATTTGTAAATTGCGCAGAGTGATTTCAAGATCCCCCGTTTGATCATTAGCGCTAAGGTAGATGGATGCAGCCCGGGGTTCATAAAGAATGAGGCACAAAAGCACTAATGAAGAGCGGGCTAGCGCACCCCCAAGACCAATAGCAGAACAAAATGGGGCGAACGTGCACAAAGCTCACTTGAAGTGCAAAACTTTAGTTCTAAGGCCATGCACACAGTGGATTCTCAGGCCGTGGGGCAAAAGGCATGGAAACAGTGGGCCGCACGCCGGTGTGTCTTTTCCTAAGTTTTGCAAATATCAGGTTCGTTTTGCGATGGTGAAGTGGGAGGTAGCCCGGGAGGTGAGACAATGCAGAGGAAATCAGTTAAGAGAGATTCTCCTGATAGGAAGAGGAGGTGGCGAAGGTTTAGGTTAGAGAACCCCAGTTCTTCATGCAGCAGCCACCTTCGCCCATCCTGGGAAGTTTCTGTCTGCCTGTAGAGCAGAGCCACATCCCCGAGGGCAGTGTCGGATTGTTCTTTCATTTGTTTCCTGAGAATGGTTTACAATATAGATTAGCGGGGCCCCAGAAGAAACTGGGGTTTGCGCACTGCAAACAGCCAAAAGATCTTCAAGAGAGAACGTGTTAGGCTGGAATATCATCTTTTCCCACATGTGCAAGGCTCTTGGATTGTGTTTGCTTTCAAAATCCATAAATGTTTTTATTAAACTATATCTTTCTTGTGGCCCCTGTGCACACAAAGTACCTGCAACGTACGTAAACCCTTCCATTTTGGTTCTCCTTCAGGAAAACTTTGTAATTCCGCAGTAAATATTTGCTCTGGGGTGAACTTTGGCAAGCGATAAACTCCAAAATCTGGTTTCACTGTACGTGTTTGTGTGCACATGTGTATGTTTTAACAGTATGTATATATTGGAAAATTTGCGGGAGAGCTTGATATTTTTACTTCTTTGCTGCGCCACAGGGAGGTATGATGACTGTAATTACTTGGATAACATTTTAAAATTAACCAAATTCTCTTTCAAATTCGATTCTTCCTTGTGTGCTGCCAGCCCTTCCTCCCAAATCATGTCAATTAAATATTCTTACAATGTCACCCTTTATAATGCCCTTTAGTGTAGTGATTTTGGGGGTATATTTTAAAGTGATAAAGTGCCGTTTTGCTTCCTAAATTCTGTTTTAATAATAAGAATGTAAAAATTAATCAAATCATGATCTTTATTGTTCTTTCAGGTTTATAGTTTCATTTCCTCTAATGCTTTAATCTGTAAGCCAAAAAATTTCAGAGAGATAAATGGAGACAGCTCAGTAGTATGGCAGGCAGAGTCAGGATTTTGGATTCTCATCCCTGAAGAAAAACTTGAAGTTATTCCTCTGTGATGAAAAATACTTTATTTTTATGAAGAAATGGGATCTGCTGAGGTTGAATAAATTAGAGGACTCTATGGAAGATTATTAAAATATGAAAACTGTTAGCATTGGGCTGTGTGTTAGTCATCTTTAAGAGAATAATCGGGAATTATTAACTCACTTTGACCTCATGAGCCTTGACATAATAACTGTGGCACTCGTGGTGTCCCTGGTATTTTAAAACCCACCCTCCTCCCCCCGTGCATTACAAAAATATGTCCTCTTCCTCTCATGTTGATTATATGGGTTTTAGTTATTCTAATGACTGCTGTAGAGAGAGAAAATGCAGCTCTGAGCAGGGAGAAACAAGAACCCTTGTACACGTTTGCTGTGGGGTGGGCTGGCCACATAAGTTGAGTAGCCTTTGGCCAGATAAGCAAATGCACACTTCACCTCCCAGTGAAAACATCATCCCCAACAAACATCATGTGGGCCTGAGTCACTCTCTGGAGAATCTGCTTCTCAGAGTTTGGTTTGGCAGTTCAGGCAGATATAATCCTTCCTTTCATTTTCCCCTGCCCTTTTGAAGAGCAATAATTTTCAGTCCCCTCACACCAAGGGCACTTTGAGAGATGGCCTACAGCTACACGGAGGAAGTTTTTTGGCACAGCCTTTTGGGAGCTGTGAATATTTGAGACTGTCTAAAATGGAGACTGTGTCCTTTGAATGAAGTGTTACACAGATGTGTGAGTGAATCCATGGGAACAGAGGCAGATGTTAGGGAGTAGAGAATTCTGAGCTCTGTGGGCCGTGTCAGTCTGAAGAAAGGCAAGATGGCTGTTAGGTGCAGCCTGTAAGTGCTGTTCATCGAACTGGCCTCAATTCATCTGTGCTTGGAAATAACTGAAATTGTCTGACCACTAAAAATGTAATACAACTTGGAAGAGGGGCAGAAGAATACATTTTACTGGGGGCCATAGATCTGGCTTGGGGAAGCAATCTGTGTGTATTCAGATCCTGCATGTTTCTGAAAGATGATAGATGGATAATCGAAGCACGTTTCTGCAGAATTTTTTTCTAGAGCATTTCAGTCCAAAAGAGCTCTAATGTGAGCTACATAGGCTCATTTTACATATTACATTACATTAAACATTTAAAAAAGGTGAAATTATTTTAATAGTATTTTTCTTTTAATGCAATATCTCAAAAATATCACTTCAACATGTAATCAATATAAAGTTAGTATTGAGATATTTTACATTTTTTTCCCTTCCCATATATTCAATAGCTGGTGTGTATTTCATTCTCAGAGCTCATCTCAGTTTGGACCAGACACATTTTGAGTGCTTTGGTAGCCACAGTGGCCAGTGGCCAGTGGCTGCTTCACTGAAGAGTACCAGTTCCAGATCGTCCGGGTGCATGTACAAAGTCACTAACAGATTTCCTCCCACATTTCTGTGAAGGTCTATGAAATTTTAAGTATCATAGGAAAGATTGAAGAAAATAGGTTCTAAAGCAGATGTATATTTTGAACAGTGCCATTTTAGCTCAGAGGCTTCAAGCTATGATTAAGGAATATGTGACCTTTGAAAGAAGTAGGTGACACCTTTTATAGATTTTATTCCATTTAAAAATATATTTTTAATTATAAAAATGAATCCATACTTGTTATAGAATACTTAACACAAGGTCTAGAAAATAACAAAAATCATCTAGAATCCCACCATCTATAGATAATCACCTTTTGAAGTTTTGGAGTATTGCTGTTCTCATATGCGGATTGGTTTCATAGTTGTCATTATACTGCAAATGCCTTTGTATATCTTGCTTTTGTTCACAGTGTTATATCACAAACATCTGTATTTGTTGTTAAAAGCTCTTCATAAGAATAATTTTGATCATCTGGATGATTCATCATATGGCTGAACCATGGTTTACTGAAGTCGGTGACTTTTGGTAGGGTAGTAGTTGCAGTAAGCTCACTAAATGTGACAAGAACAAAAAAGGCTATTTTATTGAAAAGTCACTCTACCGTGTGGCCATCCTCATCCCTCATATTGACGGCCTTCCTTCCATGACTCTAGACAACTCTGGGCAACCAGGGCCCCTTCTACTCTTAAGCTTATTTCTTAGAGAATGTATCTTAGAAAATAATCTCCCTTTTCCCCACCTAATCAATCCAGATGTTTAATTACCACGTTGACACAATTGGATTACGACTTAAGGGTAAAAAGCAGCTTTACTAAAGAGATTTTGAATGGAAAACAAGAGCATTTTAAAGATCCTTATATAGCAGTTTATTTCTCTTGTTAAATTCATGTCCCCCAAGATATCACAGCACCCACTAGCTACAGGTACTGGGCCACCCTTTGTTAAATCATAGTTGGATTTATTTTTGCTTCCCTTTTTGGCCCTCTTTCCCACCATTTGTCATTTTCACAGGCATTAGTGACATAAATCTTGTGGAATGTTGGCTATGCACATAGCATGAAAGATTCAACCTCTCCCATTTCAGGCTGATTGGCCAATGTAAGCAACTGAGGGTGGCAGCGATTGGGGACAGATAAGACAGGGAGAAGAAGGGGTAGAGGGACTTTGGAAAGAATACCTGAAGTACGAAAATGACACCTTTAAGGTTAAGGGTGATGGCAATTGACTGATGATTACCAGGTAACAATGGAGTCCATTGGAAGCTGCACAACCATGAACTGTTATGATTATTTTTCCCTATCTATATGGAAAGGCCTGGTTTGCTTCTCTGCACACAGTCCTGATTCAGTGTGGTGCCCGCATACTGTAAATGTCTTATCCAAGAATCCAGGGACCTGGCCCTGAAGGAAAACTGAGGACAGAGTATTTCTGCAACAGGCCTAGGCTCTTGCAAGCTTGCCTTCCCAGAGCTCTGAGCCCAACTGGCCTGCAGGGGAGGCGGTCTCTCTGACAACCTGCTCTTTGGCCTTATTATACCTTCTGTCACAAAAGAGCCATTTTTCCTGACTTGAAGAATTTGATGGCACACGAGTGCTGGGGGGATTTTATTAAGCTGATAAATATGACTACATGTTTACTTAAAACCAGTGGCTCTTCTCACTGTCAATGTTGTGGAGTTTATGCCTTTTTCTCTCAAGCTCTCTTTGGCCCAAGCAATTCAGGGCAGAGAGTTTGAAGGGTATTTTGTTTCTGATGTGGGCAGTCTGAAAAAGAGTGGACCTTTTAACATTGCACTGACAGACACTCTTAGGGCTAATATAATTGATGTATTCATAGGAGCTTAAGCAAAATAGCTTTCCAGAAGGGAGAAAAACTTGTCTTTTCACCTAAGCACTGACCGATTTGTGGTTTGGATGCTTACACGAGATATTAAACAGACCCGATGGAAAAGGCTTGTACGCCTCAAGTCTGACTTTCCCTCCTCTTGTAATTTTTGGCTTTGAGTCAAATTTTTGTCCATTCCCCTGCACTCCTTGGGTTGAGGCCAGCGCCACAGGCTTGCACTCTCCATGGTGTTGACAGAGTGTTTTTCAGCTGTACCAAAGGCCACAGATTTTATGTCAGACTTCAAGATACACAGCTTGATAAACATGTCTGCCTCTGGCGATTGGCAGCATTCTTTCTGGAAAAGAAAACAAAAATTGTTTTATATCAATAAGGAAAGTGGTATGAATAGCATAGAATAACACAACTTGGAAGGTGTGCCTGAGGCCTGAGCTTTTTTGCAGTATGTTTAGCTCTTCAGTTCAATTTATTTTTGAGTTCTGTCTTCACCACACCAGCATCTGATTACTTTCATCAGCCATATGTGTCTGGTTGTGTAACAAATAAACAAATCAACAACTGATTTGTTTGGAATGTTGGTTGGTGGTAAATAACTCCAGAATGGTGTTTGGAGAAAGTGTTTGGCTTTCTGTAGATATTTTATTTTATTTTTCATATGGGATGAAATGGCTGATTATTGTTAACTCTCTTGTTCACTGCAATTTAAAGAAACTGCATGATGTTACTTCTCTCTGATATTTTCTAGTTGAGTTTTTTTCCCTTCACTTTATTCTCTTGGCCACGTGTCAGGTCACTAAATTGGGAAAACAGCCAATGTGGATGACACAAAACTCAACTCTGTGTTACCTGGAAATCTCATCTTTGTAGAGCTGTAGCCAGCTAGGTGCAGATTCCCACAATCAGAGGACTGGATAGCTTCTGACAATTTCTTGCAATCAGAGGGGGTTCTTGCTTTGCCATCTTGACTTCAACGTTGACTGTTGGAAAGGAAGAGGGAGGAACACATCCTGAGAGTCAGCACCCTCTTTCTAAAGCTGCTTTGCCATTGAGCAGATGCCCTGGAAGCCTGAAGGGAAGGCTGACTTCTTCAGGTTGAGCTTCCCTTTGGAAGATTGATTAAATGCCGATGATCTCTTCAGCAAGCCATGTGGACCCAATGGCTCAAGGCCAGCCTCAGAACCTCTCCAGTGCAGCCTGCCGGCCGGATTGTACCACCTCACCTGGATGCTGGCTGCTCAAAGGCAGACGAGACTCATGGTGCCTGCTCTCGGGAATTCCTCAGTGGCACTCAACATTAATTACCACTCCCCCAGGCCCTTCTGCAAAGTCCAGTGCCAGATCTCTGATGTCACTGCAGGACTATGATTAAACACCAGCTCCAGATCAGCCCAGTGACAGGGAGGGTCATCGGTAATAGATTTGAAAGGGGCTTCAAGGCCCAGGGTAATATGTTATTCATTACCAATGTCGGCTGAGGAGCTGTGAACCTGTCTGTTGGTCGGTAGCACTTTATATGACACCTCCCCAGGGTCAGTGCTAGAGAACACAGTTTCTGTTTGATGAGTGGGGGTGTGGTGTAAACATGTGATGTTAGTATCTTATCAGGTAGCAGAGCTGAGTAGAGATGAAATAGTTCAGCAGTCTTAAGCAGCTTTAGAGAGCTGCCTCAGAAATAAAAATGGTTCATTCACAGACATAGTAATTCATACATACATACATATACACACATATATGCATGTGTACACATACATACATACATATGCATATTGCATGTTTGGGGATGAGCTCTGAATTTAGGACATCTTGACAAGCTTTTCTGTGCAGCTATTCTGTTTGTAGAGGGCAGGGTTCCTAACCTGGGGTGCATGTTTGATGGCCCATGGATGGGCCTGGACAAGGTCTGAGAACCTCTATGGTTGTAAGTAAATTTTTGCATGGAAGGCTAAGTTACTTACCCTCTCCAAGCTTTTTCAGTCATCTATAAGATGGGGAAAATAATATCTGCCGCATTGGGTTAGGGTGAGGACTAAATAAGAAAATGCACTTACAGCACTTAACACAACCTGTGGCCCCAAAGTGCTCTCTCAATATTAGATGTTATTATTACACTTGTTGTGTTAATAAGATATACCTTTGTGAATTTTAATTGGATCTGGGAGCCACAGATTTTTACCAGATTTGCAGAGGAAACTTTGAACCAAACACGTTAGGAACCGCTGTCTTTGATAGCTAGAATCACTGGAGAATAAATCTTTTGCAAAGTCAAACTCACTTTGTCAGAAATGGAAGATGAAGACATGTGATTTGTGAGGTTGACCAATCTGGGAAATTCCTATGGTCCCCAGGAAGCTGGAAGACCCTGCCAAGTTTTATGTCACTGCTGTTTTTCTTCTACCTTCTATTAGTTGAAAAAAAGTCTTTTCTCACTCTCTTCACATTTTTTTCTCTGAATAAAGCCTATGGGGTATAGCCATCTCATCTGTACACACACAAAGACTGTATTCCCACGTTTCGCATTCTTTTGGTGTTTTGGTTATTGTTATAATAACAATATCCTGTTACCACTCAGTCTCAGTTTATAATTATAAGATAAAAATTTCAACTGAAAGCTGCAGCTTTTCGTGTGACATAAGTAAACATTGCTATTTCCATTTTGCAGATTTGTAAACTGATCCAGAGAAGGGCAAACTTTTAATACACATACCAATTCAGAAATAATAACTCTCAATTCAGGTTATGCCAAACCCATGTACCGCAGAAAACATCACAAAGACTTCCTGCAGTCCAGTGGCCCCCAGAATCGATTTACCACAAACCCTGTTGGGAAGGAAGGATCTTCCTCCTGTCATAAATCCTCAGACCCTGTAGATATGACTGAATGACTGAAACTACATGCCTGATAATCGCCATGATTTTTCACATAGCAATGAAGAGCAATAGCTGTGAAAGTTACAGAACACTGAATTACATGTAGTAAAAATAGACAGCCAAGCCCTTCATCTAAAAATTAACTTAACTGCTTGAGGAAAGAGATGGCTATAAAGTTAAATGGTGTAATTTCATGTATGGAAATGGCTGTCCTTTCTTATATTTAAAATTTACCTTAGGACATAATTACCTCTACACAAAGCCAGTTTCTAAATGGGAAACATTCTTCCAGCAGGATGTTCTTTCCATCTCTTGGGGGCCCCCATGGAATAGCACTACTCAGCGATCCAGGGGAGAAAGTGTCAGTGCTCAGAAGCAAACTTTCTCAATGAAAGTCTCACTGGAAACTGGCCTCATCCATCATTATCTGTTCTCATCCCAAGGCAGCATGCCGGCTTTCCATCCTATGGAATTTGGTGGGAAATCTCCTCTGAGAGGATGCTGTAGGGGGTGAGAAAATGACCCAGTGTGCAGAGGGCCCTCTGCTGGAGCTGCCGAGGAGGAGACCAGAGGAACCATTGTTTGGCCATCTTCTAGCTGACTTTAGAGCCATGGCTGCTCTGAACGTAGGAACCTATTGTGTACAAGCAAGATGATAATTCAAGATCATTATGCAAATGGTGTTCTGTTTTCCTATCTGCAGTAACATTGTTTCTCCCTGGAATTCAGCTCATTAAGGCTTTCTTTGATCCACTCCTGTTCATAAACTCCATAGAAAAGTCTGACATTGAATTTTTGTCTGAATTTTTCTTTTTATCAAGGAAGCCAGGGCCTTTTGTATTCTTCTAATTTTAATTACAGGGCAAACCCATGCAATAATGTCATGACTTAAAATGCCAAATATTTTTGCTTTTGATGGTCCCCTGAGTCTCAGAGACAGAAGCAGGAGCAACTTTGTTTATTCATGATGCATTTATTGAGCCCTTACGTCATTTGAGGCACTGTCCCAGACCCTGTGGAGACTGAAGATGAACGGGACCTGGATCCTGCTCTCAAGGGGTGGGGATGAAGTGGTGAGGCTGAGGCATGCGCATATCAAGGCATGAAGGCATGTCTGAAAATGCGGGTGTTGCAGAGGTGCAGGAAATTCCTGTGGAAGGTTAGAGTCAAGAGAGATTGTATCTACCTTGTACATGAGATGAGGCTTCTTGGAGGAGGTAGCATTTAACTAGGTGAATAGTATGGGCAAATCCAGAACAGGTGATATCAAGTGGGAATGGTATTTTTACTCCATTTTCCTTGAAAAAAATGACTCTAGGTACATGTATTTTTTATGGAAATTAGGGTGAGAAAACGATCCGAGTGGATTTTACTTCAGCTTCCAGCTCTAGATTTTTTTGTACAAGGCATGTGACTTTAAAGCAAGAAAAGTGTAAAAATTAAAAATGCAAGACAGAAGAGCAAGTCAATATGGGCGTTGTGGATCACAAAGGGCATTTCTTCCACATTAGAGTAATTCATCAGGTCATTGTGCAGATAAATATAATATCTGAAATCAAAAAGCATGAGCAAAGTTTGAAAACTCTCCATTTCTGCATGTGACCTTTACCTATTTATAGAAGGAATCACAGTGGAATAAGGCAATCATACTTTCTCGGAAAGCAAGAAGGATGCATTTCCTGGCACTGTAAATAGAATGTCTGTGAGTCTCTGGCCACCCCCTCTCCTTAGCAGAAAGCAGACAGCAGACAGTGGACGGTAACAGCCCCTGTCTTTTGGGTAGGAATAACTAATGGGGCAAGCGTATGTCTGTGGCTTTTGAGCAGCTGGGGTGAAACTGCTTGTCCATTTCAGCTTTCACCTAAACCACTGGGACACTTACTTCCTGAGTCAATGGTGAGTCTGCAGTGCTAACAAAAGACTCCCATTGATTATTGCCATGTAGTAATTGCTGCCAGTGTGAGGCTGTCCCTCACAATTTGTTGACATCTCTTGACAATTTAAATATGGCCCATGCTAAAGGCCTGAAGCCATCGGAATGCAGGGTGAGGAATGAAAAGGCAAATATGAACTTTTCCAGCAAACTCAAGTGCAGGGTGCAAAAAAGCATCTCCAGTGATGACATTTTAATTGTACATTAGGAGCCTTCTCAGCGGAGCCTCCTGGCTCTGCTTGTGCTGAGAGGTTGCTGGTAAGCTAAATCCCAGTAGTCCCCACAATACTTTGTAAATAAGAGGAGGCAGTGATGTATCCATTAGTACATGAACATCCCCTTGGATTTTAAAACAAAGTCATGTTAGGAACCACCAGAAGGAAAGGTTTCATATCATGGGTGGGGTGGAAGTTGGCAGCTGCATCTGGAAAACCAGTTTGCAACTCAGCTGCGCTTGATGCTCAGCAAACTGACCAGGGTTCAGCAAACTGTGGCCGTGGCCCAAATCCAGCTCCATGCCTGCTTGTTGTAAATAAAGTTTTATTGGAACACAGCCATGTTCACTTGTTTATATATTGTATATGGCTGCTTTCCTTCTACAACAGCAGAGCTGCTGTTGGACAGACTGTATGGCCTGCAAAGCTGAAAATAATCTACTATCTGGCCCTTTACAGAAAGAGTTTGCAGATCCCTACCCTAGATTAATGTATGCTGAAGGATGATTTTCAGATTAAGCCACCAAATTACACATTTTGTAGGAGATTCTGTAGTCCTAGAGAAGCTGTGCAAATATGTGTGGGCTTTGAGGCCTAGAAAGCTGGGCTTGAGAGAAACAGGGCTATACCCTACCCTTATTATAAAAACGTTAAAACTTTTCTGCATCATTCTCATTCTACTTCTCTAAGATACTCGTGTTCTTAGCTAAAAGTTCCTGCCTCCTGTGACTTTAGGGATCATGGGAAAACTGGTGGAATTTTATTTCCCTTGGAGCCCTCACAATCTAAACTGCTAATTCTTAAATGGAGGTGTAAATGCTTTTGATTGACATTTGGTTTAAGTATGACCATTAAAAACTCCCAGTGCCACAGGTAGATTTAGTAAAAGTTAGCCATGCTTGTTCTGGCATTCCATAGTTAAATTTAAGTTTTATGGACTGCTTAGAGAAAGAATTCTTTATAGCTGGGAAGGAATTAACCTTTAAGGCACCAGTTTGCTATAATTGTTAAAATTAGCGTAGTCACTTGGGTGAAAAACTCTAAAATGTTCTATACTCTTGCTTGCTTTGGCAGTACATATACCAAAATGTTATCTACTCTTTTATTGTAAAGGTCCCTAGTTTAGGTCTGTCACCAACATGGATGCTGAATTGAGACCCAGCACTAGAAGCCACTTCCTACCCTCAACGTTATAAAACTCTTATACATATGGAGAAGATGTCCTTTGCCTTGGATGAAAAGCCAGCGGATTGTAGTGTTGAGAAAGATCCTGAGGATGCATCCAGGAGCAGTAGGGAAAAACTCCATGATCGATATCAATGGTTGATGTCTGTGATGCTTCAAGACAGAAAGTGATGGCAACTCATGCTGCATAATTGTTTTTCTTGCTCTGTGGTTTCAAGGGCTGTGGAATTGCAGAACTGTCTTCTGTTTCTTAGTTATGAGCTCCCTGCTCTGTTGTCAGCAGGTCTGGGAGTCCATGTTCCCGTCACTGGGTCTTATCACCACTTCTTATTCTGTTACTCCATTGCTCTATTTTTATGTCTTTCTATATTTATTTATTTATTTTTGGCTCTTCTAACTGGAAAAACTTCTCTTGAGAAGTCTTTCTTTTTTAGACACTTCTGGTTGATCAGAGTGCTTCTTTCCACTCCCCAGGGCCAGTGCATACAAGTGTGCAGACCGTGACCTGGACAAGGTGGCCTGGAGAAAAGGTGTGAGGGAGGCTTAGATCCAGAGTGCGTCCATTCCTTTCAGCTTTATTGGTCCGCATCCATTTTTAAGGATGGATTTTCTTTTTTTCTCCTTTTCTTTGTTTTAAAATAATTCACTCATAGATTACTATTTTATTAAATTAATTTTAATCAATTTGTTTTTTATTTATTTTTTGAGCCAGTGTCTTGCTCTGTTGCCCAGGCTGGAGTGCAGTGGTGCGATCTTGGCTCACTGCAACCTCTGCCTCCTGGGTTCAGGCGATTCTTGTGTCTTAGCCTCCTTAGTAGCTGGGATTACAGGCATGTGCCACCATGCCCAGCTACTTTTTGTATTTTTAGCAGAGACGAGGTTTTGCCATGTTGGCCAGGCTGGTCTTGAACTCCTGACCTCAGGTGATCTGCCAGCCTCAGCCTCCCAAAATGCAGGGATTACAGGCATGAGCCACCATGCCTGGCCTAATCCTTTTGTTTTGATGCTTAAATTGCCCCACATTTGGCCAGTGGGAACCCTTTCAGGTTGGCTTCTGTGTTCTGTTGACATATTGCTATCATTTTTGTGGGCACCTTTTTAACTTTCTTGCAAGGCAAAATGTTCCAGACTCGTCTTTACCTTCGCCACCCCAGCCCTGGAATCAACCATTTCTCCAAAGATCCCTGGCTCCTTTCAGTTAACAGTGGTATTTATAAACTAAGACTGGGGTTCCAGGTGTGCTCACAGCTGAATGGAATGTCATTGCTTTTAGGATGCAAAAAAAAAAAAAAAAATTTTAATGACGTCATAAGTTTATATTGACACTTCCAAGTCCAATCTAATCACATAAAGCCCTCCCTTGCTGTCCCCACTCCCTTTTTAATTCTTTTCTTTACAGTTAGAACCAATCCTGGCTCCCAACAATATCAATCCACCTATTATGTCAGAACTATAACATTTGCATACTTATTCATGTTCTCATCCTTAGTTTAATCCTAGCTCTACAATCATATATATTAAATACTCACCATCAGTCCTTTTGCCAAAGTTTCCCCACTTATCTCTGGGTTGGATGGTTGGATGAGTCTCATCCTCTAGTGGACTCCTCAGGAATAGCAGGTGTTTCATTATCTTTCAGATGGGAAAGCTTCTCCTGACATTACTTCTGGCTTCCAGTTCTGTAGGTCAGCTCTGGCTTGCTTTGGGCTCTGCTGAGCTCCACATTTCTTTCCATCCCAGGATGTAGGCTGAAGGAGCAGCCCCTCTCTGGAACACTCTTCTCATGGCAGAGGGTAGGAACAAAGAGGTTGACCCAAATGATTCAAGTACATTTAAAGCTTCTGCTTAGATGTGGTGTACATAATATTTGCTCTCATTCCATTGGCTAAGGCAAGTCCCTTGGCCAAGCTTCCCGATGGGCCAGGAAGTACACTCCTCCCACATGGAAGCATGGCAAAGGTGAGGAGTGGCTAATACTTTCACAGAAAAGAGAGATGTTAAAATACTCCAGTGTAAAGTACATCTTCAAGTGGGTGATTTTGTTTAGCAGAATTTCCCAACTTAATTGACCACAGAAATTTTTTTTTTTTCTTTGAGGTACATCTTTTAGCACTCAAATTGCCCTGGAGGACACTTTGGGAAATGCTGCTCTGGTCCATCTGGAGGTGTTATAATTGACCTTAGAAAAGACATTCTTTTGGAGGTCTGGGTAAATGGAATATATGGAGTTCTGAAACTCATGTTTCATTGAGTGAGAACCAGACGTTAAAACCTTCCCACATCAGCACGTCCAATGGTACTTTATTAGCTAACACTTCTTCAGCCTTAAAGAGCTGTCAAAAATAGATTTGGATAATAAACCTTAAATTCACATGCTTTCTGATCTTTGTGGATCATCAATGATCTCTTTAGGAATCATCCACGCCCCTAATCATCTTTTTTTTTTTTCTAATAATCCGTTGCTAAGGAATTATCATTTTCTATGTATTTCATCAAATAACAAAATCAAGAATCTCCATCTGGTTGTTTTTATGTCTCTCTCTAGATGATTACTGTCTTTTTTGGTAACAGATATGTGAGTAATAAATTGCTTTTAATGATGATAAAAAATTGCTTACTGAGCATTTGATATGTGCATGGCAGGGTGCCTTCATTCTGTGGACTTTGGCTACATGGAAAGCAGAGAAATAAAATTTAAATTAGGAACACATATTCTTTCTTTATAGCATGAGGTAAGTGTCTTATAACCTTGAAGTTAGGGGATACAGGTCATTGGCTAAAAGGATGGAAACCAGGGCATCCACATTCTAGTGCCAATTCGGGGGTACACTTGAACAATTTATTAAGAGTCTTAGTCTTCTTATTTGCAAAATAAGAGATACTGTGTAGAGTCTTCAAGAGGTTCTGCTAATGAAGACAGAAAAGATGAAGAAAGTATTGCAGAAGGATAGAAGTGTGCTACACAGTATAGTTTAAGTTGCAGTTCTTTTTATCCCAAATGTTTGATCTTTCAAGCCTTATTTTTCTAATTTTTAATTATAAAATATATATAACATAAAATTGGCCATTTTAGCCATTTTTAAGTGTACATTCATAATGTTGTATAACCATCATCACTATAAATTTCCGGAACTTTTAATTTCAAACTGGAGCTCTGTACCCATTAATAAAAACTCTCCATTCCCCCTTACCCTCAGACCCTGGTAGCCTTTATTCTACTTTCTGTCTTTATGAATTTGCCTAGTCTAGGTATCTTATATAAGCAGAATCATACAATATATTCCTTTTGTGTCTTGTTTATTTCTCTTAACCTAATGTCTTCAAGCTTCATCCATGTTATTGCACTTAAAAAGGTGGGAATGTGATTTTTGGCTCTGCACTTAGCTTAGATCTGAATCAAATTAAGCCTCATCCAGGATGCTTCAACAATTTATAATTTAGTGAGGTTAGACTTGTCTTGGGCTCATAGGTGGTTTAAATTGGGCTTAAAAAGATTTCTGCAAAATTCCAGTGCAATATTGGTAAGATCCAAAAAAATCAGAACTTCGTTCCTTTTTAAGGCTGAGTAATGTTTCACTGGGATAGTATTCCATTGTATGAACGTGCCAGGTTTTGCTTATCCATTCATCTGTTGATCTATGTCCACTTGGATTGTTTTCACATTTTGGGTATTGTGAATAGTGCTGCTGTGGACATAGTGTACAGACCAAGTCTCATATTGAAGGGTTCCAGTTCATCTCTGCAGTCTTAAAGACTTGACACTCAACTGGGCAGAGGTACAATATCTGGCGAGTAAAAGAAGGCAATTGGCAAATGGTTACACTTCTGGCTTGAAATGTTATAGGTTTAGTTTCTTTCCCCTTTTTTTCAGGGCAGATCTTTTCCTGGAATCAACTTTGGCTCCTAAAACCACCTTGGTGTAGTGGTGGAGCCCCAGGCGGATAAGAGCAGAAAGCCATTTGAATCCTGCTGCTTTACTTATTAATGGAGCCATTTGCTGTTGCAGAATTGAAAGTATTACAACTGAGTGACAGTTGTTTAATATTCTGATTACATGAACTTTCTGTGTTATGGTTTTGCCATTTGACATATTAGATTTCATAATGCGATTGAATTTGTGTGCTGGAACCATGTTTATTAACAGAGACTGACATGGTTCTCCTAAGAATTTACATTAAGCTGACTGCAGTGATGTGGGACTTCTATGGTGATAGTTGGGGGAGGCTGGAGCCTGTATGGACTAGAATCTTTTCTGTTTAAGTTTCACAAGAAAACTTCTTGGAGATGAAATCCATGTTTTCACTCATTTTGACATATTTTACAATGATGGATGTGAGATGGGGGAAGACTGGCTCAAAAATAGGAGATTGCAGAGGTCAAAAGTCAAAGGAATTGCTGTTTTTAAAGAGATTGTCCAAGGGAGAGCCACAGAAAACACTCAAACTGTCTGATTTTATTATTGTTTTCTCTCATAATGCCTTCCTGGCTGTGGGTATAAACACACACTAGTTAACAAAAGTTTTGGTCGTATACAGCATTTTTTCAGGAGAATAAGATCTGCTCATTCCAAGATAGGTAACTGGGTCTAGAGCTATTTTTCAGTGTAGTTATGGCCTAAAAAGGTGGCAACATGATTTTTGCCTCGGCCCTCAGCTTAGATTTGAATCAAACAAGGCCTCACCCATGAGGCTTTAATAATTATTAATTTAGTGAAATTGGGCAGGTCCTGGTCTTTAAGGTAGTTTAAATTGATTCTAAACAGATTTATGTAAAATTCCAGTGTAATATTAGTAAGACCCAAATAAATAAAAACTTCATTTCATATTCTGGGAAATTATGGTTTTAAACTAGCAGAGAGAGTCTGTATGGTTAAAAATTATACAGCAAACAGATGGGCTATACCCATATCCAGGTTTTAATTTTTAAAATTATTATATATTAATTTTTTAAACATGAATATAATTAATTATGAAGGTAATATTACAGCAAATATATAAAAGAAAACACTACTTACCCATAATCTAACATCCTAAAGCAGCTGCTAATGTGTTTTGGCACAATTCTTTATAGTCTTTTTCCTCGTTGTAACTATTTAGCTATTTTTCTTTACATATTTATAATAATAATTTAAGGACAGTGTTTTATCTTGTTCTTTTCATTTAATATTGCATTAAAATATTCCCCATGTTTCTACATTGTCTTCACAGCCATAATTTTAAGTGGCTTAATTGAAAGGGAAGTGTGTAATGTAGAGCTTTCTGCCTATTTCCAGTTTTAAACTAAACCAGGCTATGAGCATATGCAGATTTATCGTTCATGATTTCAGGTATTCTCAGGCAATCCAGAGGTCCATGGAATGTGGTAATTAGTAATTTTACTGAAGCATTAGGGGAATCTGAGTCGCAAGACTGGAACTCAGGAGCTCGCCAACTAGAACACCAACTGCTTACTCAATATAAAGATATTAACATAGTTTGTCTATTCTCAATTTGTCCCACAAGCATTTTACAGGGGGAAATTATTGTATTAGTTAATTTTTGCTGCATAACAAGCCATCCACATTTTAGAGGCTTAAAACCACAAACATTTATTATTTAGCTCTTTATTCTGTGGCTGGCTGAGATGGCTGGGAGAGTCCTGGCCCGGGCAGACTTGGCTGGAGCTAGATGGTCTAGCACGGACTCAATCACATAGTTGGGTTGGCAGGCTGTTGGCCAGTGCCTTGGCTTTTCAGTGTGTTTCCTCTCTAGCATCATAGCCCTAGCTTGGGCTCATTTGCCTTAGGGTCTCATGGTTTCAGGTACAGAAAGAGAAAACAAGATTTATGTGCAAGCGTTTTTCAAGACTTTTTTGCTTGCATCATATTTGCTAATATTCTGTAGGCCAAAGCAAGTCATATGGCCAAACCCAGATCAAAGGATGAAAAAAGAGACTCTATTTCTTGATGGGTGGGGCAGCAATATCACAGGGCAGAGGGGCATGCAGACAGGAATGGAAAGAATTATTGGAACCATTTTTGCAAATAAACCAACACAATTTCATATACAGATGTACGGTCAAATTTGGGAATCTTTAAAAGTCCCTGGCAGATTCCTCCACAAACCCAAGGCCCACACAACTTGTAATTCATGGGAAGGGGGGAGCTTCCAGTTATGGGCAAGCATTGTAAATAATACTTTAATGTACTTCTTTGTGTATTTAGTTTTTAAAATATTTTGAGTTATTTGGTTAGGATAGAGTCCCAGAAGAATTCTTGGGGTAATGAAAACTAGTATTTTTATGTCTTTAATATTTGCTTTCCAAAAAGTTGTGTTCAATCATGTCCTGTCAGCAATGTATGTTTGATTACCTGTTTCACTATACTTCAGTTAGCACTGAATGTTAACATTAACAAAATTTTATAGTGAAGAGTTAAAAAATGGTATCTAATTTCTAGGGGTGTGGATTCTGCCATAAGAGAATTCTACAGACTGGGTGGCTTAAACAATAGACATTGATTGTCTCCTAGTTTGGGAGGCTTGAAGTCCGAGATTGAGGTGTAGACAGGTTTAATTTCTTCTGAGACCTCACTCCTCGGCTTGCTGATGGCGGCTTTTCTCTGCGTGCATGAAGCCCTAGTGTCTCTTCCTCTTTTTTATAAGGATAACAGTCATATTGGATGAGGGTTCCACCCTTATGACCTCATTTAACCTCGGTTAACTCTTTAAAGGTCCTATTTTTCCAAATATAGTTACACTGGTAGTTAAGGCTTCAACATAGGACTTTTTGGGGAACACAATTCAGTCCCTAACAGGGTGGATCTAAAAGCTGTATGTGCCCTGAAGCTTATACAATTTCAGGGCCTTCTTTAAAAATAATGTAAAATTATGAATACAAAATTGCTAGGTCCCCTGCCTAGGGTTTGGGAAGGGGCCTGTGCAAGCGAAGGGCCCTGAGGCTTAAGGTTCATGGTTTACAATGAACCCGCCTCTGCTCATTGTTATTTTTGCGCTTTACTTAACAGATGGCATGATTGCTACTTGCTTGTATTTGCCAGATATAGAGTTAAGGCTATTGGTTTGATTATAGAGCAACAGGAGAGCAGTGTTATCATTTAGGGTAGAAGGGTCTCAGGTTTAAAGCTTTGATTTAAACAGACACGTAGGGTTTTTAGGAGGCCTTTCTTGTTCTAGTGGAGCAGAAAAGCACTTGTGTGGTATGTTTTTGTGGCAATAAAGTCATGAAAGGGTGTGTCTTATTGCCCAAAGTGCCACCTCTCCCGTCTGAGCACCGATGGCTAAAACACAATCAGACGGGACACATCTTCATTCTTTAGTTAGATACAGGGCTTAGAATTGAGGTACCCTTGGGAGAAGGAACACACCAACTTAAATTTGCATTAAGTTTTACATGCCTGATGCTAGATTTTCTGGGAGCAGTTTTTCATATGGGGAAGCAAGATGGTATTAAGTACGTAAACACGTGTGTTTGAAGAGAAGGTACTGAAAAATGGAGATTGAAGTGCAAATGACAAGCTTCACTTTAAAAAAATTTAGATAGGGCAGTGCTGCTTTCAGAGGACTTGGTTAATGTGTCTTAGTAGAGACCTTGTTCGCATGGGGAATCTGTTGTTTTAGAAATGTGTTTCTGCTGCTATTTCTGCTTCCAAGAATGTCAGATAAAGGGGCCTGAACACAACTGGGGACATGTGGGAAGGGGGAGCCTCTAGTCATGGGCAGGGGTGGGGCTGTGATGTAACAGGCATTGGCTTAGACCAATGGGAATGCAAAAATAGATGGATGGGGCAGAGATCCTTGGGTATAACGACTAATTAAGCATGATCTTTAAGTAGAGGTTGCAGGAAGTTTGGGGAGTTGATTGGTAGGACTGAATAGAAAGCAGAAGTAACATGGGAGGTGGAGGTAAAGAGAAGAGAAATTAAGAAGGAAAAGTCTCATCAAATGACATATTTAAAGATTAATTAAATACAGAAAAGGTAAATATAATTTTGTTTTCTTCTGGGTAAGTAATATAGATAATTCACATAGCTATGGAGATGATTATTCAAAATCACCGTGAACCTCTTGGCTTCTGGAAGATAGCCAATGTGATTCCCAGAGCTTAGAGGGGCCTGTCTTAACCACCAAACTGAGTTTCCACTGACACCGATACGAAACATGTAGAAAAATATTAGCATTTCCTATTCAAACAAATACGATATAGTCTGGGGACATAAGGTTATCTAATTTTCTTCCAAAAAGATAACATTTAAGAAAGCACATAGTTTAAACAGGAAAAACACTTTGCACAATGTGACCCACTGATCCAAGCCCTGGTAGTTCTCATTGCCCGGGGAGAACAAGCAGAGCATTGTTTCAGCGATGAAAAGAAAAACATCCTCTGATTTTCCAAGTTTGTTCTGACCCAAATTTTTGGTCGAAATAGAAAGATGTATTTTTTTTCCTTCTCTTGCCACCCTTCTTCATTTTTTAACCCATTTTTTTATGAAGCTATCTAAGTGGATGTTGAAACAGTGAATGTTAAGAAAGAGTATATTTCCTATGTAAACAAACACAACCCGGCTTAGAGAGAAAGGAAAGCAGTCTTGTCAACCCGAAAGGACCCAGCACATGGTAATTTTTGTAATTGAAGTATCCCAGGGATTCCAGGGTACATGAACAATCCATAAAACAGGAATGAGACCACACAAAAACATGCCCATGGCTCCAGGTGGGCACGGTTGAAAAGAAGCAGACTTTTAGCAGTAGGAAGCAGGGGGCTTGCATCAGACGATCTTTGTAAATGCCCCTCTAAAATTAAAGTCCTCTCTAAGCTCCTTCCTGGTAAAGATGTTGTTTAGTGGGGCTGAAGGCTGTGAAACACGAGCAATACAGAGAGGAAGACAAAAAGACTGGTGAGGTCATGACCTTGAGTCTTTTTGTTTTCTTTCTCAAGGTCTTTTACATGAATCGTTGGTTTGCAGTCTCAAGCCTGGGATTCCAACGGAATTGACGTCCATTGAAAACTTACTATGCTCAAGGCACAGAACGGGGTGGTTTTATACACATTCTCCCATTTGGATTTTTCAAAGACAACATCTAATCATCCCCAGAGAAATTTCAGCTGAGAAGACAGGATGGTGAGACGGTTCCTAAGTCTGTCCTAGACACAGTTGTCTTTGCAAGTCCTCTGCCACAGTCAAAGGTGCTTTCTTGCCTACCCGCTGGTAAAATCCTTGACTGTCCAATTTCTCTAAATAACTGTAATTGGAGCAATCAGATAATTAAAAAAAAAAAACAGCAGGAGAGATGTTAATGTTCTAAAATATAGTTTCCATTCTAATTGCAGATGAAGTGCCCTGGGGGCCAGAGTCCAGACAAGTATTTTGGCACCTTCAAGGACTGGCAGAACACAGAGAAGAAAAGAGAGACCCTGTTATCTTTCCACAGGGGTGGCCGTTCAAACTCTCAGAGATGGAAGTTAAGATTTCCTTTGGTATAAGTGGCAGTTTGACTGGCTGCAAGGAGAACCTCAGTTTGTTTAATTTGGAGTAAAATTTTATGAGTTAATCTCTAGTGAGGGAAACCAGCAGTAAACACAGAACATATTGGTCATTATTCTAAGTATTTCTACATTCTTTCTCATGCATGAAAGGAGAAAAAAATGTCACAAAAATAAGGAGGCATGGTGCTCAAACATGTGTGTGTGTGTGTGTGTGTGTATGATTTTGTTTTGATCAAACCATCTGGTGTGCAACATACCCCAGGATGTGAAGGCAAACATTTACCAAGAGATTCACATGATTTCTGCTGTGTATACTCATATTTGTAGAAGACGCTTATGTTTTCAGAAAGTGGAGATAAACATAGATCTCTCTGCATTTATTAATGCAGCCCCAGTTCTTTGCAGACCAAACCGTTATTTATTTTAGTGGGCCTCAGAAACTCAGGTGTGTTAAAAAGCCAGAGAGACAAGCACAATCTGGAAATGATCAGTGTCATGTCTGAGGAAAATGTTACCGTACTCCTCAAGTTTAATAATATGGGCAAAAAATTCGGGGATATTGCGATACAATGGTGTGCTGAAAAGTGGATTAAATCTCGATTAAATCACAACATAAATAATGCCTTAACTAAAAATGTTAAAGGCAAACTTGAAATGGTCTTAAAAACAAAAGAGGTAATTTACCTGATTTATTAGGGGAGAGAAAAAGTAGCTTGGTGTGTGTTCTGTGGATTTCATGTTTAATGGGATGGACTTTTAGGGAAATGGCTGGGGATTTGAGGAAGCTAAATGAAAAACCCCTATATGCTGGCTGGAGTTTTAAGAGGATAGAGGGAGGGAAAAATCACCCATCAACCAACCAACCAACCAAACCAAACCAAGAGTCCGAGTGCCCCAGCACTGGAAGCAAGACAATTGTTTCCTAGGGGACTCCTGGCTACCAGGAGGCTGCTCAATAAGGGAGTGCTTAAACTTCAAAAAGGAAAAAGCAGATTTATTAGGAGGCACACATGAGGCTTTAAGGGAATGCTCCTGGTAACTGGGACTCCTGCTGTTCTCATTCTTGTGCCTTTGTATTGCTGAAAACTCTTCTGCAAGATCCAAATATGCCTTTGGTTTTTTTTTTTTTTCCACACATGTTGTCACTTGAACATTTTGCACCACCAATCTCTCTGAAAAGTTCAGGATGTAGGGTACTTCCTTTTGAAGGTCTCCCAATTCTTCATAAGGAACTGGGCATATTCAGCTTCACTATGTGGGGGCAGTGCTGGGGTGGGGTGGGGGTGCTGGGAGACATGTTCCTAGTGGGTCGCGTGTCCCCGTGGGCAAAGGATGTCACCTCTTAGGGCTCAGTTTCCTCATCAGTAAACAGAGAATCTGCTCTTTAAGGGCCTTGCCAGGTCTAAGATCCTATGATTCTCAGTGGGCCAGAAAACACAACTTCTGAGCAATCAAACCTCAGAGTGACAGGATGGAATAGTTTGCCAAAGGTCATGCAGCAAATGCCTGTCAGTCCTAAAAAGAACTTGAGACCGTACCTGTCTTGTGACAGCTGGACTCTGACATCTGACAAGGCAGGGGACTTTGCAGGGCAATGGCCACTTCTGTCTTGCTGACCATTGTCTGCCTAGAGCACGTGCCATGTAGTAGGCAGAAGATATTTGTGAAATCAATCAATGAAAGTTTAAATAGAGAAATAAGGGACTTCCTAGGAGCAACTCAGTTTTGAGAGTCGAGTTCTCTCAGCTGTCTGGCAGGGAACCCCATGCAAACAGTTAGCATGAATTTGGTGTGGAGGAGGGTAGATGCACCAGCATGCTAGAAAAAGACTTGGCAGAATGATAGTTTGAGAGATTAAAACATTTCTATCTGTCATTGAGACTGATGGCAGAGCCTGGACTACTGTGTCACCGATCCAGACACAAAGTGTGATGATTCTGGAGGCAATACAAGGAAAATTGGATGATAGCTTTGACTCTGGACATTGATGAGTAAATTGACAAACCTTAAATTGTCTAGGGTTGTGCAAGAGTCACCAAGACTGATCAGACAGATGAAGGAAGTACGCTGCTTACTTGAGACTCTTCATAAAACACAAGTCACATGTGTTTGAATTAGCACATTGTGACCCACTAGACACACACCAACAGGAAAGGAAAGCTTTGGGAGATGATACTTATCTTTATTCTGTGCAATACAATCTGATATTTTATGTTCTATTTTGTTTTTATTTTAGTTTTTTCTTTATGAAAAATTTTAATTTTTAATTTTTATGGCTATATAATAGGTGTATATATTTATGGGGTACATGACATATTTTGCTACAGGCATAAAATGTTTAATCACATCAGGGTAAATGGGGATATTCATCACCTCAGACATCCATCATTTCTGTGTGTTATGAACATTCCAGTTGTACTCCCTTATTCTAAAATGTACAGCAAATATTGCTGACTGTAGTAGCTCTGTTACTCTATCAAGTATTAGAACTTATTCATTATATATAACCATATTTTTGTGCCCAATAACCATCCCCATTTTCCATCTTGCTACACTACACTTCCCAGCCTCTGGTAACTATCATTCTAGTCTCTATTTTGGTGGGTTCAATTGTTTTAACTCCCCCAAAATGAGTGAGAACATGCAAAGTTTGTCTTTCTGTGTCTGGCTTATTTCACTTAACATAGTGCCCTCTAGTTCCATCCATGTTACAAGTGACAGGATCTTATTCATTTTTATGGCTGAATAGTACTCCATTGTGTATATGGACCACAGTTTTTTTATTCATTCGTCTGTTGGCAGACACTTAGGTTGCTTCCAAATCTTGGCTATTGTGAATAACATAGGAATGCAGATATCTCTTTGATATCCTGATTTCCTTCTTTTTGGATATATATCTAGAAATGGGATTGCTGGATCATATGGTAGCTCTATTTTTAGTGTTTGAGGAACCTCCATACAGTTCTCCATAGTGGCTGTACTAATTTACATTCCCACCAACAGTGTGCAAGAGTTCCCCTTACTCCACATACTTGTCAGCATTCGTTATTGCCTGTCTTTTGGATAAAAGCCATTTTAACTGGGATGAGATGGTATCTCATTGTAGTTTTGATTTTCATTTCTCTCTCAGATGATCAATGATGTTGAGGATCTTTTCATATGCCTGTTTGCTATTTGTATGTCTATGTCCTATTTGGGGAAGTGCCTGTTTAGATCTTTTGCACATTTAAAAATCAGATTGTTAGATTTTTTTTTTCCTGTAGACTTGTTTGAGCTCCTTATGTATTCTCGTTACTAATCCTTTGTCAGATGGATAGTCTGCAAATATTCTCTCCCATTCTCTGGGCTGTCTCTTCACTTTGTTGATTGTTTCTTTTGTTATGCAGAAGCTTTTGAACTTCATGTGATTTCATTTGTCCATTTTGCTTTGGTTGCCTATGCTTTGGTTGCCTACGTAGTATTACTCAAGAAATGTTTGTCCAGACCAATGTCCTGGAGAGTCTCCCCAATGTTTTCTTGTAGTAGTTTTATAGTTTGAGGTCTTATAGTTAAGCATTTAATCCATTTTGATTTGATTTTTGCATATGATTTTTGCATTTGATTTTGCATATAGTTTGAGGTCTTATAGTTAAGTATTTAATCCATTTTGATTTGATTTTTGCATATGATGAGAAATAAGGGTCTAGTTTCGTCCTTCTGCATGTGGATAGCCGGTGTTTCCCAGGACCATTTATTGAAGAGACTGTCCTTTCCCCAGTGTGTTTCTGGCACCTTTGTCAACAATGAGTTCACTGTAGGTGTATAGATTTATATCTGGGTTCTCTTTTCTCTTTCCCTGGTCTAGGTGTCTGTTTTAATGTCAGCACTATGCTGTTTTGGTTACTATAGTTTTGTAGTATGATATGAAGTCAGGTAATGTGATTCCTCCGTTTTGTTCTTTTTGCTCAGTATGGCTTTGGCAATTTTGGGTCTTTTGTGATTCCATATAAATTTTAGGATTTTTTTTCTATTTCTGTGAAGAATGTCATTGGTATTTTGATAGGGATTGCATTGACTCTGTACGTTGCTTTGGATAGTATGGACATTTTAACAATATTGATTCTTCCAATGCATGAACATGGAATATCTTTCCATTTTTTGGTGTCCTCTTCAACTTCTTACACCAGTGTTTTATAGTTTTATTATAGAGATCTTTTACTTCTTTGGTTAAGTTTATTCCTAGGTATTTTATTTTGTCTGTGGTTATTGTACATGTGACTTATTTTCTTTCTTTCTCCCTCCTTCCTTCCTTCCTTCCTTCCTTCCTTCCTTCCTTCCTTCCTTCCCTCCTTCTCTCTCTCTCTCTCTTTCTTTCTTTCCTTCTTTCTTTCTTTCAAGAGTCTTGCTCTGTTGCCCAGGCTGGAATGCAATGGTGCTCTCTTGGCTCACTGCAATCTCCACCTCCTGGGTTTAAGCAATGCTCCTGCCTTAGCCTCCTGAGTGGCTGAGATTACAGGCACATGCCACCACACCTGGCTATTTTTTTTTTTTTTTTGTATTTTTCGCGGAGATGGAGTTTCACCATGTTGGTCAGGCTTGTCTCGAACTCCTGACCTCATGATCTGCCTACCTCGGCCTCCCAAAGTGCTGGGATTACAGGCATGAGCCACCGCACTGTTCACTGTTCACTGTTGTACAGTGTTGTAGATTGTTCACTGTTGGCATATAGGAATGCTACTGATTTTTGTATCTTGATTTTATATCCTGCAACTTTACTGAATTCATTTATCAGTTCTAACAGTTTTTTGGTAGAGTCTTTAGGTTTTCCAAATATAAGATCATGTCATTTGCAAACAAGGATAATTTGACTTCTTCCTTTTTTCCAATTTGGATGCCCTTTCTTTCTTTCGTTTGTCTGATTGCTCTAGGCAGGACTTCCAGCACTATATTGAATAACAGTAGTGAAAGTGGGCATCCTTGTCTTGTTCCAGATCTTAGAGGAAAGGCTTTCAGTTTTTTTCCCATTCACTGTGATACTAGCTGTAGATCTGTCTATTTTAGTTTTTAAAAATGTTTGATACAGTGCACTAAGTTGATTCCATGACCAATGCACAATTTGAAAACAATACTCTGAGATGCATTTTAAGATGATTATGGCAGGTGCAGACTAGGAATTTCATCTTGTTTTGCTTTAAAAAAATAGCTTTATTGAGATATAGTTTGTATACCATAGAATTCACCCATTTAAAGCATGCAGTTTAGGCTGGGCACTGTGGCTCATGGCTGTAATCCCAGCACTTTGTGGGGGCCAAGGAGGGTGGATAACTTGAGGCCAGGAGTTCGAGAGACCAGCCTGACCAACATGGCGAAATCCCGTCTGCACTAAAAATACAAAAAATTAGCCGAGTGTGGTGGTACATGCCTGTAATCCCAGCTACTCCGGAGGCTGAGGCAGGAGAATCGCCTGAACCTGTGAGACAGAGGTTGCAGTGAGCCAATATTGCACCATTGCACTCCAGTATGGGTGACAGAGCGAGGCTCCATCTAAAAAAAAATTAATTAATAAAATGTACAATTTAATGGTTTTTAGTGCATTCACAGATCTGTGCAACAATCTTCACAGTCATTTTTACAATGTTTCATTACCCCAGAAAGAAACCCCTTATCCTTTACTTGTCACACCTCATCCCTTCATCTTCTTGGCCCCCCAGCCACAGGCAACCACTAATCTATTTTCTGTCTCTATAGATTTGCCTATTCTGGACATTTCATATGAATTAAATCATACAATAGGCTGTCTTTTGTGACTGGCTTCTTTCACCTAGCATAGTGTTTTCACCACATTGCAGTGTGTATCAGTACTTCACTCCTTTTTGTGGCTGAATAATACTCCACTGAATGGGATATATCATGTTTTGTTTATTCATTCATATAGGCATTTTACCTTCATTTATAATTTAGGCTATCGAATCTCCCTAAACTTACGAATTCTTAACATCCAAGAAGGTGTGTGCATGGCAGGAACCCGGGACACCTATCTTGGTGAGAATGTTTCCTAGCCCCATCTGTGACCTCATGGTTCACTCTCTGAAAAGTCTGCCTGTTTTCTCTTTGTTCTCATCATTGGCAGGAATCACAGAAAGGATCAGGTGTGTAGGGAAGAACTAGTTCTGATGGAAGTGAGGGCCACAGAGCACTTGCTTCTCCCTTCATTGGCACATAAACAATTGCAGGAGAAGTGAACATATAGATCCATTGGTCAGGATCATGAAAGGTGCTCTTTGGAACATCCTGTTCTGTCCTTAGAAGAATGCACAATGCAATGAGCCTTCTGGCATGAAGAAGACCTTGATCTGCCCCACAACAGTTTCAGATAAAACTCTTTACTCAGAAGAAAGTTATTCTCAGCTGAATTTTATCACCTCTAATTCTTTACATTTGCTACTTTAAGGCTCTTTAGACCCATCAAAATCACAGAGGCAAACTACTAAGCTGCAGTTTCAGTCACTTTTAGGATCACCGTTATTATTTTTCTGAAGTCTCATTTCATGCTTTTAAATGAAAACATAAATGAAATGTATACCGATCCCCAGAGAGGAGACAGTGGGTATTATACTCTTGTCCTCCAAGGACCTTACAGTACTTGATAGAGGATTTGATTTAATGTTCACTGAAAAGCCACCTTTGGCTAGACCTGAGTTCTGGAATTTTCTCAGTTATTGAAACTGTGCAGTTTTTCATCTTCTTGGCCTTGTCTCTGACATTCCATGCTGACATAGCTGTGTCTGCCTCCACCATGTCTGAAATGTTCTTTGCATTTTCCTTGGGTGTTTGCTAATCCATTGTTCTGCGTGATGTATTCAGAGAAGAAATGCTGTAATGCAGAGCCAGGGCAGAGGGGAGATGGTGCCACTCGGAGGGAACTGTCAGGCTTCCATATAGTGAGAGGTAACCGGAGCAGGATGACAGTGGTGCTGTGCAGCCTTAGCTGATGTCTCAGCCTCACCCGGAAGTGGCAGATGGTGGTTCCAGACGGTGGCTGTATATATGTGTATTGAGGGGCTGGGGGTGCAGAGAAAGAGGACTCTCTTTCTCAAGCAGCAGGCCCTGAGAATAAGTCATATGGATTGTTCCCATGAAGGGAGAATAGAGTAGGAGTTTTATACTCTGAGGGACTTGTGTTTGGACTACTCTCCTCATGAAATTTATTCAACAGATACTTATTGAATGCTCAATATGTACCAGGCACCATTCTAGGCATTGAGGATGTGTTTCAGGACAAACTAGAGAATATTTCTGTCTTTATGGAGTTTTCCTTTTGTCAGGGGAGACATCAATATAGCAAATATCTATGTATAATTTTGTATTGTATAGAGATAAAGCTTTTGAAGAAAAATGGAGCAGGTGATGGATGTAGAGTGAGGTGCTATGACAGACGAAGGGACCAGGGAAGGTGCATTTTAAGGAGGTGATACTTAAGCAGAGGTCTGAATGAAACAAGAGACTGAGCAGGTGATTTTCTGGGATGTCTATTCCTGGCTGAGGGAGCAGCATATACAATTGCCCTGTGAATGGTGCTTGCTTGGCACATTAGAGGGGCAGCAAGAGGGACAGTGACTGGCACAAGGTGACTAAGGCTGGTCACTAAGGGAGAGTGGTAGGAAGTAGGGTCACAGGATAGCCAGGGGCCCAAACAGGTGGGCCTCACAGAGAGGATGAGGCCTGACGTGATGAACCCCACTCTATGCCTCACTCTCCCCATCTTCTGCAGCCATGAGGCGATAGGATATAAGGAATGTGAAATGAACTTGGTAAAATGTGAGTCATCTTCTTCCTCTTCTAAGAGATGACAACAGGTCCATTTTTCATGCGCTTATCCTCACTTGACTTTCTCAGTCCACCGGGATTGACACATAGTGAGGTTGGTCTTGGTTGGGGCATTTGGAAAGTCTTGATCATCTCTACTTTTAAATATCACTATGTCTCCTGGGCGCTGACTTCAATGTGATGGAGAAAGGGAGGGCAAAACTTACACCATGAGAATGTTTTCCCTGGAGGGCCAGTAAGGACAGCATTTAGAGTTTGTCATCAGGTTTGGTGCCCATTTCCTCTTTGGCTGGGCATGAAGCTGGCAATGGCCCTGGGGTGCCAGACGACCCCTCGGCTCCCATGTAGATCTTCTGTGATTCTAAGACTATATTGTGAATGGTCACTTTAGTCCTCAGCACTTTTTTTTTTTCTTAATCAGCGTCTCTTTGTTTTCCTGACAACACAGGACAAAGCTCTTCAGAGAATAAATAATAACATGAATGTAAGCAAAGTATAATGGTGCCCAGGAATGTAGCCAGAAGATGGTGAGAACATTGGTTCACACCTAGACAAGCAGTTATGACATGGAAACTTATTTTTGCCATCAAAGGTCCTGAATCACCCTGATTACACTGAATACTGGGAATCAGCTGCAGAATCTGTAGCTCTCAAGCCCTCCCAGAGGGTTTTCTACCAGCTTCCAAGGAAGTAACATTTAGGTTAATGGTTTCCAACCTCGTATGGGGAGGAGGTAGGAGCCCCTGGGAGTGTGCAAGATGATACATTTTGGGGGTTGGAAGAAGAAGAAAATTTAAAAGAAAATTTTCTAATTTTCTTTAAAAAAAATCTCATCAGTTGGTGATTTTTTTCATTCCTTTTTTCCCTTTCCCTTCCCTTTCACCTTCCTTCTCTTTCTGTTCTATCATGTACTAATCTACTGCTTAAGAGATAGACTCTGGAATGAAATGGCCAGAGTTTGAATTTTGGCTCTGCTCCTCCCTAATGGCATTCCCATTCCTTTGGGTAAGTAACTAACCCTCTGTGTGCACTAGCTTCTTCATTGGCAAAATGAAAAAATAACATTACCCATCTGATAGAGTTCTTATAAAGATGGAAACATTCATATATGTAAAGTGCTTAGAAGAGGGCATAGCACACTGTTATATATTTTGACACTATTTTCCTATTATTTCAATAGGGCTATAATTTATAAGTAAATAATTGAATAATTTATATTCAATTAAATTATTCAAATGAATTAAATTATTCAAATAAGTATGAAAATATGAGGTGTGGCTAGCCAGTTTTCCCAGCATCATTTATCAAATAGGGTTTCCTTTCCCCAACTTACATGTTGTATACATTGTTAAAGATCAAGTGTATGTGTATGTGTATACAGTTCCTATAATTTTTCACTGATGGGGTGGATGATTTAAAAAATCTGGAGATCTCTCTTTGAGGCGATGAGAATCATTTTTATCTAATGACCATTACATTGGGTTGTGTAAGGACACAGTTTGTTGATGGCTCTGATTTTATACAAGTGGAGCAGGTTTTAGTATCAACACTACAGAGAAAACATTCAAGATACAAAGAAACAAAGCCTCAGAAAGGCACCCAGCTCCTTTCTGATTATTAACATTTTCTGAGGCTGGTCTAACGGAGAGCTGAGCTGCAGTGAGAACACAGAGACTTTCCAGTCTTCAGAGCCCTGAAAAAGCAAATGATTCTGGAATAATTGCACTCTCTGCATTCTAGTAACAGATCCAGAGAGAGATTAATTTTGAAAATCAAGAAAACCTTGGAGATCCTTCAACTAAAGAGTTTTTTTCCAGGGGAAAGAGAAAAGGAATAAAGTGAAATTCATTTTAATTCAAGATATATTTGCCAGATACTATCATTCTCTTGGGCCTCCAATTCTCAGTGTTTCAAATTAGAACAGCCTCAGTTAACCCATTGTTTATCAGGCTGATGACTGACACCCAGCGTGGTCTCAGCCTTCCACTTTTGAGCTAAGTTCCCTTGGGAACCAGGTGTCTCTTGTGCCACTTCCCTTTCGTCCCCCTTCTCCCCATGGACTTGAAGTGCCTCTTCTTCTCTACCTAAGTGACTTGCAGGTTTGGGGTAGGGAGAGCCAAGAGTGGCCCATTTTCTTTCCAACCAGCCTGTCATGAACAGCGGATGGAATTCTACCTATAAGGGAATTCCAAGTGTGGGTTTTATAAAACTAAGCATTGGCTCTGGCTTATGGATCAGTAGCAATCTCTGTGTAGAATAAAATGAAGCGTCTGTATCCTGACTCTTAGAAAATGGCCACCCTCTTACAGCCACCCAGAGTAAACCAGATCATTAATTAGCCTGGCTGTCCAGGAGAAAGCTACATGTAAATTCTCCAAAACAAAAGAGAAAAAAACCCAAACCCCCCAAACCAGAATGATAACACTTCTTAACAACAATATTTACAAAAATTGTATTATCAAAAAGATTTAAACATATACAGAAGTAGAGAGAGAAGCATAATGAACCCTTTTTGTACTCATCACCCAGTTTCAAAGATGACCAGTCATGGCCAACCTTGTTTCATTTACAGGTCCCCCTGGCATATTTTGAGGCAAGTCCTATACATGGTATTATTTTATTTATACATATTAAAAAAGACCATTTAGGATATTGAACCATATGGTGAATGGTAAGAGGCAGAGGAAATCAAACTAAGCCAAACGAAAAGCATTAAGTGCACCTGTGAGATTACGTGAGACCTTTATAAAATAACTGGGTAAAAAAAATGGCCAAATGGTAATCAGTCTCTCCATCCTAAGGCAGCCACTAGGGGCGCCTCTGATCATGGGTCTCAGCAATCGACCAAGAAGTAAACTTTTTATTATTATTTTTTTTGTAGTGCTCTTTTGCACTCTAGCAATATTACAACCATGACTAAGGACACATTAAAGAAGGAGTAAGCTAGACACTGGAATCTGGTTGTAGTCTCAGGGGATTCTGATGTTCCCATGAGCTTAAAGTGTATAATTCACTCTTGGAATGATGGAATTACTAATTCAGATATATCAACCAAAAATTTTGAAATTTCTGGGAAATAGTAGCAGCGTTGGTATAGAAAAAATAATAATGGCCAATGTGCCTTCTAAAAAGCAATCTGCAGCCAGGCGTGGTGGCTCAAGCCTGTAATCCCAGCACTTTGGGAGGCCAAGGTGGAAGGATCTCTTGAGCCCATGAGTTCGAGACTAGCCTGGCCAATATGGTGGAAACCCGTCTCTACAGAAAATACACAAAATTAGCCAGGTGTGGTAGTGCATGTCTGTAGTCCCAGCTACTTAGAAGGCTGAGGTGGGAGGATCGCTTGAGCTGGGGAGGTTGAGGATGCAGTGAGCTATGATCGCACCACTGCACTCCAGCTTGGGTGACAGAGTGAGACTCTGTCCCTAAATAAATAAATAAACAAACAAACCTGGGGAAGTTTCCAGTGGCCATTAAGTTACTCTCAATTGTCACCCTGCTTGAGAGAGCATAGTAGACATCGATTCCCTTTTCTTCCTCGAGATACAGTCTAAACAAGAAATGGCAAGTGAGTGACTTTGTTTTTATTTTTGTTAGAAGCTTGAAATTACAGAATGGTTTATCCTGCACTTCTGCATATTTGTTTTCTTCTTGGAGATCCTAAATAATTTCTTTATTTTACACATTTCACTCAAACAATTCTATTTTTCTCTATTGCCATTATCTTAACACATCATGTTCAACTTCCTTCTGCTTTTTAAAAATTCTAATAATTTCCATTTGGTGATTAGTGCCACAGGAAAAGATACAGTTTTAACATTAAAACAATTTTTCTTTCACCTAAGTAAACCATCAAAGACAATGGAAAGGAGAACAAATGTGTTTTTCGAAAGCCAGGATTTTTTTTCCCATTGTATCAGCTCATTGCAGACAGCACGTATACAATTCACTTTTGACTGAATCATAATAAATATGAGACAATATGGTATAAGCCACTTTTTAATAATACAATACTCACCAATAAATTCCACTAATAACCTTAAATCAAATTGGTGCAGATGCAAAAATTTTGTAAAACTGGTGGTACCTGCTCCTGACCTTGTGGGGGCCCTCCCAGATCTTGACTCAATAAACTTTTTCTTCCCTAATGATCTGGCAGTTATTCCTATCAAGAGAATACAATGGGGGTGCTGAGAAGTGGGGAAGTGAAGCAGTGATTCAGAGACCACCAGGGCCCTTAAGAAGATTAATTTGTATGAGGTACCTGAAAAGTTGGAAAAATCTCAATGCATTTCTGAATACACATATTCATTTTGAGCTGATTTCTGTTCCTCTTGTGCCCTGTAAAATTTCAAGGAATGTAGTTGAGGTCTGGAGATTTCCACAAAGAGATTAAGAGGGGCTATAAACCGAAGAAATAGTGGTTCTGTATAACTGTTGGGCATGAAATATTTTCAGTACCAAGATGTCCTGACTTTCAGTATAGAAACTGAGTAAACACCTTGTAAACATTCAGGGAACATTTCTATTAATGCTCTTAATAATAGGGCACATGATTTAAATCTAAAAAGAACCTGTGTCTGTTATGTCGGAATAATGTGTGAGTCTGTTTTTATATGTATTTCATAAAGTAGTTGGTGACGTGGCTTAGTTTTCTGTTAGACAGCGAAGTCTGATTTTGCATTTTGTTTGGGAGTCAACCCATTTTGGGCTCTCAATAAGCATGTTTATTTACTATTCATTGGATTTTATTATCCTAACCAAACACTTACACTTTCTCTACGTTTAAAAGGGGTTGGGTCCTTTATATTGAGTTCATATGAAACCCTGAAATCTTCTTTTGCAATGTGTCAGTCATTCTAAAGTGGAGAGAGAAAGACTATTTCTTGTCTCTTTCTTGCAGTCTAGACACTGGGCTCATTCTGTAAGGGCTTGGATGGTGATAGGGAGCTTATTCCTTGTGGGGTGGTGAGGGTCGGGGAGTTCATGGAGTCTTGCCCAATATTTTGCTTATTTCTAGCTCAGAGCAGCCCCAGGGTGTGTGAGAAGCAGAGAGTGACTGAAGCAGACGTAGAGTCAGGTGGCCTGCAATGCAACCTCATACCTGCTGCCTTAAGCTTCGTGGACTCGGGCAACTACACTTACCCGCCTTGAGCCTCTGTTCCTCTCTGTAAAATAGGGATCATACTATTTACCTTCAGGGTAGATGTTAGGGTTAAACAAAAGGCCTTGCAAAGTGGTATGTAAAATATAAACAGTTATTTTACTATCATCATCTAGTTATATATAGAGTGGGCCAGTATCGCTGAGGGATACTGAGCTGCAGACTTATTTGAGAGGGAAAGAAAGAGCTGGAATTACAGAGAGATGGTTGGGACCAGGTCTTGATCCCAGGTATACCAGTTGCTTTTTGTTGGGTGTGGCAGCTGAATCCAAACTCTGTTCCCAGAGGAAAACTTTGTTTTATTGTTCTGCTGGAGTCTGAGGAATCCAAAGTGAATAAGACCCAATCCCTGATTTCTTGGTTTGCAGATGCCCTACAGAGAGAGATTCACAAGGGCATATTCTTGTGGAACAGTTGTGGCTAACGAGACACCGGGAGATGTCTGTGAGTGCAGATTTACTTCCCAGATGAAAAAAAAACATGTTTCTTCTGATAATCTCTTTCCCACTTAACTGGAACAGTGGTGTGAGGGCATGATGTTAGAGTTCTGGTAGCCACCTTGCAACCATGAGTCAATTAGCAAGAAGATGAAAATCCAATATACTGATGATGGTTGATTGAAGGAAGGAAAAGGCATGAGTTTTGAATAATAAAATTGAGCTACTGAAACAGTCTTGAATTGATTCCCTTTCAGACTTCTTATTTGTCTTTTGGTTGAGAGCCACTGTTATTCAGGTTTTGAGTTATTTGTATATAAACTCATTGGCTAATGAAGTGAAATATTCAAAGCTGGGCATGGGAAATGTGGTGTGAGGAGAATGGGGAAAGCCTTTACAAAGTTAGGGAGGGTGAAAAACATTCAATGGACAAAGAAGAAAGGTCAGATGAACATTTCAATTAAAAGAAACAGAATATGTAATGAGTCCAGAGGCACAGCATTGCATGGAATGTTTTGGATACTATAAGTGGTCTAGCTTGGTTAGATGCAGTGGTTCTCAGCAGGACTACACCCAAGGGATAATTAGTAAATGTCATAATGCCCAGACAGTGATTCTAGTGTTTAGTGGAAGGAATACTAAATATCTTGCAGTGTAGGTTGTGAAACTAACACAGATATCAAGCAGGAAAGTCATGTGGAAACATGATCTGGGCTGTCTTCCTTGTGGACATAACATCTCCTTTTGGGGAAATAAGACTTCATTCTTCAAATGCTGAGGAAGAAAAGGGGTAATTTCATTATTTAGGGGAGAGAGACTGTAACCATGCTTAAAGAGTGGCTGGGGTCCTCCTGACAGCCACTCCTTTGAATACCATTAGAATGGTCTTCGTAAACATTTCAATTTCTCATTTAGAAATTTGTCATTTTTGACATTTTTAAAAAAAGCCAACTCTGGAACAAGAAATAAACTATCCACATGAATGAAAAAAGTTGTTTTTATGTTTAGCACAGATCCAGTTCTTCATGCAGTAGTTTAATTCTAATAGGAAAAACCCCAGGCAAAACTCTGAAGCTAGAGTAGTTGATTTTTTTTTTTTTAGGATTTTAAGGACTAAAGAGTGGGCATATTTACAAATTAAAAGAGGTTGAATGCTTGCTTTTTGATTACAAAATAATACACACACATGATAAAACTATATAATCTATACAATGAATGTTTCCAACAATTTTCTTCTCCCCAGATAAACACTATTAATAGATTGATAAATTAAAATATATTTATATTGATAAAGCAACATGTTACTTCCATGCAGGGCTGGATAAGAACTATTTTTACATTTTTTTGGGCAATGCACTATGTAGGAGCCATCTTTTATTATTTTTTCTAATTCTTAATTTTTTTTTTTTTTGAGATGGAATCTCACTTTGTCACCCAGGCTGGAGTGTAGTAGGGCCATATTGGCTCACTGCAACCTAAGCCTCCTGGGTTCAAGCGATTCTCCTGCCTCAGCCCCTTCAAGTAGCTGGGCTTACAGGTGTCTGCCACCACACCCAGCTATTTTTTAAAAATATTTTTAGTAGGGACAGGGTTTCACCATGTTGGCCAGGCTGGTCCTGAACTCCCGACCTCAAGTGATTTGCCCGCCTCAGCCTCCCAAAGTGCTGGGATTACAGGCGTGAGCCATTACACCTAGCCAGAGCCATCTTTTAAATACACAGTGGAGACTTTTCCAGGAGGAGGCGAAGAGGAAGACTTCTGCTTTTTTTGTTTTCCAGGTTCATAGGGCAGAAGCTAATACTCAGCTTGCATGAACCAGTCCAGCTGGCAGATGTGGTAAGCATCTCTTCTGATTGGTTGGGGCCTGTATCCAGTGGTTAAATATTTTGAATATTACCCCTCTACCATGGACTGAACTTTGTTCTTCCCACCAAATTAATAGATTAAAGCTCTAACCACTAAGTATGTGACTGTATTTGGTGACAAGGCCATTACAGAAGTAATTCAGGCTAGATGAGTTCATGCGGCTGGGGCTCTGATTGATAGAATTAGTGTCCTTATTAGGAGAGACATCAGAGCACTCATTCTCTCCTTTCTTCCTGTTGCTCTCTCTCTTCACCATGTGAAGAAACAGTGAAAAACTGGCCATCTGCAACCCAAGAAGAGAGCTCTTATCAGACACCAACTCTGCTGGCATCTTGATCTTGGACTTCCCAGCCTTCAGAACAGTGGAAAAACAAATTTCTGTTGTTCAAGCCCCCCAGTCCGTGGTACTTTGTTATGGCAGCCTGAGCAGACTAAGACACCTCCCATTAAATATTAATTCTCCTTGAAAATTCCAGCAGTTCATTTAGTCATCTTTAGGGTATGGTAACTTGGAAGAGATATTTTTGGTGTCCATTTGCAGCTTATTTGTTATCTGTATGAAAGCAGATTGCAAGTTTAAATTTCGATTGCATCAAGCCTCCAGGTTCAGTGTAGGCCACCTCTGTCCCCTCTGAACATCCTCTGGGAGAAGGCATTCCTACTAAAGAGGAATTCTTCATCCAATTCCCAGCCAGGGGATAACCTCAGCCCACAGCCCGCAGCCCACAGACATCTTCCTTCCCCCCAGCCCCTAGAAAATCTTAAAGTGTGGGTAAAGAAAAAAGGAAAATCTTCCCCTTGGACATATCACGCCTCACATGCCTTGCTGTATGAAGATAAACCAAACAATCATTTGGGATAAATGTATCCTGGGGTGGGTCATGGGAAGGGGAGGAGAGACAGAAAGACAATTTGAGCCAAATTATGGTTGTTGCAAAAATTTGCATTTGCCCTTAATTTTCCATTAACAAACATTTGGGCTGGCTGTCCATGAAGGATATTTTCCTTTTGTGTGTTCAGAAATAGGTGAATGTGTTATTTAGTAAGTGTTGACAGAACACACGTAAGCCGGGTGATGTTAGAACTTCCATATTGTTTTGTTTTCAGTTTGGATTTATTTGAAATCTCTTGGCTTGATGAAAATATTCTTAAAGAGAAATTGGCTTATCTTTCTTGGGGCTTTCTCGTGTTAACCTAAAGATGACTTTATTTTACAACCTATTAGATATTTTTCTTGATAGGGCTCTTCAATATTTCTTATAAAAATAGTTTTTTTATTATTCTCTTTTACTTCCTTTTGAATAGCTGTTGAGAGATTCCTTATGTACATATGAGATCTCTTTGGTTAGATTGAAATTTATTTCAATACATGATGCAAAGCTATTTTTAAAAACTTATTATTGGAAAAGTCCAAAGGATAGTTTATCACATTGACGTCCTTTGAAATGTGGGACAGATCCAAGCCTTCCTAAATAGTTGAATAGTTGTTTAATTTCTCCATCCCAGTATTCTTACCCAGTAGGATTTGCCTAAAGTGCCCTCATGACACCTGTGCACCTTGGTCTCAAAAATGACCAGACCATGTCTGGAAGTGAAGGAGCCTTTCTTTGCCATGTATGGCAGTCATTGTTGGAACTAACTACTGAAGGAATAAGGTTGTTCACTCTCACTCCCTGAGCCATGGGGCAAGGTAAAGGTGAAAGCTGAATAATGTTTCATGGTCACGTGGTTTCACTGTAATAGTTAGGTGCTGATGTACCCCTTCCTCAGCACAAAGCCAAGATCATCAATGGGAAGGAGTCTCATTCTCCATCAGTGAAGGGAACACTGTTTCCACATCCCATTCAGATTCAACAGATCTTATGTGCTCTCTTTTCTCATTAAAAAAAAAAATCAGTGAATGCTCATTTTATTTATAGGCCATTTATTCTCTTGGAGAAAACAAAACTGCAGAATCTTGATGCTGTGAGGATGTGGCTTCAGATGATGGTGGGTTTTTTGGGAAAGAGCCAGGAGGATTGTTTCTGTAGGAGAAACATCAGCATTTTTCTTGTGGGACTTTAATTGGAAATAGGATGGTGGTTCGGTCTAGAGAAGAGATCAAAATGAAACAAGCTGGTGTTTTCATCCTCGTCCCTTAATGGACCATAATCCTGGTCATAAAAACCCACCACTTAAACTTTGGCAGTCTTACTTTCCCAGGAAGCTTTATTACTAAGTATTAGCTTGAGTCAAGACATAGCTTCTCTGAGCCACATTTGAGCCAAGTCTACCGGTGAAGAGAATGCTTTTGTGGGCAAGTCAATGCTTCCCTACGTTCCTGCAATAAGCTATGCATGGTCTTCTGAGACTGCCTGACGTTTATCTGGGTGGAGAAAATATGCTTCAGCCCATTCCATACAAACCATATCTCTGGCTAATGACACAAAGGGAGGTGTGGAGAATTCCGAGCCACAGGTTTTTCCAAGAGTGGCAAGCCAATACATAATCATAAACTACTTTAGGAACTTTGTGCATGCGTTGAGTGAATTCAGTGTACTCTGGATAATCTCGTGCAGAGGAGTCAGGACCTGCAGGCCTATGGGGAATGGTGTTCCTAACCAGCCCTCACTCACTTATGCCTTGTGCTTGATCTGTTTACCTTTGTGCCAATCAGATCCACCCTGGGCATTCTTGACCTTGGCATTTGGCCCTGGACATTTCATGGTCAACCTGATCAGTTCCATCTGTCCTGCCAATCAGTTCTTCCCCTATGCAAGCAGCAGCATGCTGAGCAGGCATCCACAGTTCTTGCTATATCCCCCAACTTCTCTCCATAATAATAAGAAATGGTATTTGCTCCAGTGAAGACTCATTCATGACTACTTTATGTAGCTTGAATGTCAAAAGCGGACCCACTCCAGGGACTACCTAGACTGAGGATAAGCCATTATTTCTATGGTTTTAACAAAAACAATTCATGTCCAAATTACCACCCCCCCCCGCCTTTTTTTTTGTAGGTGCAATAAACTTCCGGTCACTCTTGTAGCTTAAAACATTTAAAAATGCACTAGAAGATGAAAGGTTTTCATTCAAGTTGACTAAGTCTTATTTTTCCAAATATATGATTAAAGCCTTGGATTTACATTGCCCTACTTGCCCCAGAGCACTTCGCGGACCCCCCAGATGAATGCTGCTTGCTAGCCTGCATCCATGCAACAGTGGTGGGGTGAGAAGCCAGCCTGGCCCTGCCTGGCTAGCTTTCTCAGGATGAAGCAAAAATCATTTCTGTGTCTGAAATGAGAGAAGGGATATTGTGTAGCCAGGAGGAAATTATCCAGGCTGGATTTGGGCCAGGCCAGTAGGGTTCATTTGCTCCTCTTGCAAAAATTACCATCTGGTCTTTAATGACCCAGAGTGGTCAGGCTGGCATTAATTTACACCTCATCCCAGGGAGACACCTCTGAGAATAAGCATGCCTGTTAATGTAATACGGTTCCTTGGCTTCAAGGGAAGGAAGGGTGTGAATGCTAAGTGGAGATGAGAACTGTTTGCTCAGAAGAGAATGTATTCCAGAATGAAGGCAGGAGTTCACAAAAGACCACCCTTCAAAATAGAAGCCAGTGAGAACCAACACAAAAGGATGAGCCCAGACACTAGTCATGTGCTGAGTACATTGGCAACATTTACCTGTTCATTTGGCAAAGGCTTGTGGAAAGCTTACCAGGCAGCAGGCACAGTGCTAGTGGCGTGACGGCACACAGAGATGAATGGGCTGCGGACTCTACTCACAGCTCAAGGGGAATGTGGATGCCGGCATGTGCTTTCATAGAGGCATATTCAAGATGCTATCACAGCACAGGTAGGGCAGAAAGACTTTTCCTGGTGGTGGAAAATGTAGAGTGAATCAAAATAAGGGGTTTTCCAAATTCATTGAAGGTAACTGTCAGGAAGAAATGCTTCAATATGACATTTTAAAAAAGCTATAATAATGGTTTATATTCATTTGTTCCTTCTTACAGGTCGGTTGCTGTTCTAAGCACTTTACATATGTAATAAACAACATTAATGCTCCCAACAGCTCTGCAGAGTAACTGCTATTAGTATTCCCGTTTTCCAGTGGAAGGAAATAAGGCACAGAGAGATGAAGCAACTTGGCCAGGGCCGACCAGATGTGACAGTCTTGATTTGAACTTGGAACAGGACAGAAACTTATATAAAAAGATATGAGAAAGAAATCATACAAAATAAAAAATTATCTTGTAAAACAACACAATTTTGGTTATTAACAAAGAACTATATTTTTTAGAGACAGGATCTCGATCTATCAGTCACACTGGCTGGAGTGCAGTGACGTGATCATAGCTCACTGCATACTTGACTTTCTGGGCTCAAGTCATCCTTCAGCGTCAGCCTCCCGTGTAGCTGGGACCACAGGCACATGCCACCATGCCCGTCTAATTTTTAATTTTTTTGTAGGGACAGGGTCTTGCCATGTTGTCCGTGCTGGACTTGAATTCCTGGTTTCAAGTGATCCTCCTGCCTTGGTCCCCCAAGGTGCTGGGATTACAGGCTTGAGCCACTGTGCCTGGCCTGTATATTTTCTTAATATTAAATGCATTAATAAAGAGACCAAATCACCTTGTGATTCTTTTCTTTTGACCAATGGAATATTTCTTGTGTTATTATGAGGAGAAAATGAAACACAGTTAATTATAACTTTGAAGCAGTCTTATTTCAATAGCTGTTAAAACCATTCTGTCCAATACAAATTTCTGTAAACTCTATAAATAGTTGAAATAAACTAGTTTTTAATAAATCAGTAAATTTGAAAAATTCAGTGAATTGGGCATTTAGATAAATGGATCATTCAGCAATTGATTTTCAAGTAAATCAGATTTTGATAAACTGTTTTTCTGTTATTGCTTTAGAGCCAATTCTCACACCTGGGAGACAATAGGTAAGGCTCAGCAAATGCTTCCTCTTCTACCTGTAGTCTGCAGACTGGGAAGACAATTTATTTCTAAGCACAATGACACTATAAGTGGCAACCAAAGAGATCTGCCAATAGGATGTGACAAAGAAGCAGCAAGGTGGGTCTGGAAAAGAGAGTTTAGTGCTAAAATTTATAAATTAGCAAATTCAGTATTCAAACCCAGCTCTAACTCCAAATTCCATAGCCTTGCTATGGAATGCCTCACCAAAACATTGTTATATGAGTGTCAAGATTCCAGTACATATCTTGCATGGAGGCAGAAGAATAGACCGAGCTCTAAAATGTCATAAGGGCTCCTTCCTGGGCTAGCTTTGTAGAAGTATACCCATGGTGTCTTATCTCTTAAAAGCACCATGCAAAGAGGGCCAGAGAGAAATGTGAAGGAGATAAAACAAAACAAAACAAAGCAATGAACCTACCCATAGCTCTGATGTCAGTAATCAATGATTGTATTAGGCCATTTTTTTGCATTGCTATAAAGAAATGTCTGAGGCTGGGTAATTTATAAAGAAAAGAGGCTTAATTGCCTAATGGTTCTGCAGACTGTACATGAAGCATAGTACCCACAGCTGCTTTTGGTGAGGCCTCAGGAAGCTTACAATCATGGTGGAAGGCAAAGGGGGAGCTAGCATATCACATGGTGAGAATGGGATTGGGGGCGAGGTGCTGCACACTTTTAAACAACCACGTCTCCTGTGAATTGAGTGAGAACTCATTTATAACCAAGGGGATGGTGTTAAGCCATTCAAGAGGGATCTGCCTCCATAATCCAATCACCTCCCACTAGGCCCTACTTCCAACACTGTTAATCACATTTTAACATGAGATTTGCCAGGGACAAACATCCAAACCATATCAATGATGTTAAAAAAATGATACTGGCTGGGCATGGTGGCTCACACTTGTAATTCCAGCATTTTGGGATGCTGAGCTGGGCGGGTCACTTGCAGTCAGGAGTTCAAGACTAGCCTGGCCAACATGGTAAATCCCTGTCTCTACCAAAATATAAAAAAAAAAAAAAGCTGTGCATGGTGGTGGGTGTATGTAATCCCAGCTACCCAGGAAGCTGAGGCAGGAGAATCGCTTGAACCCAGGAGGTGGAGGTTGCAGTGAGGCAGGAGAATCGCTTGAACCCAAGAGGTGGAGGTTGCGGTGAGCTGAGATTGCGTCACTGCCCTGGAGCCTGGGTGACAGAGTAAGACTCCATCTCAAAAAAAAAAAAAAAAAAAAAAAAAAAAGAATACTAACTCCTCTGACATCCTGCTGGAGGAAGCAAGAGATGGGGCTGTGCAACCTCCTCCAGCCCCTTCCACTCTTGTAAGACTGACAGCTGCTGGATATTCTGGGACCAGTTTTTTGTACCAATGACTTGGCCATACTGTCTGTAAGCACTGCCAGGGGAATGGCTTCCCTGAAGTGTTTCCATAGATGGTTCCATCTTAGCATTTTCATACCCACGCTCTGTAGAGTTTCCTAAGGAAATTCTTTGGAATCCGTTCTGCCAGTTTTCAGGCACACCATTCCAATGTGTTCAAGTTGGGTCTGGCATCACTACACATTAAGTAGGTGGCAATGCACAAACTCAGCACTGCTCTGCCCAGAGTGCATGCATCTGGTTTGCAATCAGAACAACACTGAGATTTCATTAGAGTATAAGGCAAGTTCTAAAAGGTACTCTCCTGCCAGAGTGCCTTGATGATAATAAATTCAAGGCACTAACCTCATGCTGGTTAGACTCTCTTGAAGACAAGCCCTTCTTCCAAGAATATGGTAATGTGTGGGCCTCTCTCTTGGATATTTCTGCATTTCATACCTATCACATGTGCCTTGTTGTGAATCTCTACTTTTCTTTCCTATAAAACCTTTTAATAAAGGATGACATTTTTAAAACAGAGAGTATTTTCTTCAAAATCCTCTTTAGTGGCTGTCTAATGAAATTTTTTATTAAGCATAAAAATAGGCTGTTAACACTGGAGACATTCTTTAAACAGGGTTACCACTCACTAGAGGCCCAAGAGGATGTGCTCAAAATGCAGGCTTGTAAGAGACAAAGCTTTTGTGGCCATAAGAGCTATTCTGCTTCAGAGTTGTGAAAATTTGCTTTTGAAACTGTTTTTTGTGGGTTTACAATACTGTATCGGCCTGGCAACAAGGAGCTTATGCAGTTTGGCAAGAATTTTTTCACTGCTCTTCTCCAAAAATCATCTTCATTACAGATCACGGAAGCCTCAGAGATCTCCACTTCCAATGACTGGCAAAGTATGGTACAAATTAAACAGCTCTGGTGGTGTACAGAGAACTGCCAACATTTTCTTTTCTGGTGTTTTTATCTTCAAAAGGGCAAAATTGGCTCTAACCATATGCATTTTATACATCTTGTATGTATCTGTTCAAGAATAGTTAATCCAAACTAAGCAATATAACATTTTTCCCACCAGAAATTTGGTAATATATACAAAGATTGCAGCTGCCCATGGGTCTGTTTTGCTTTGCAAGCTGTCTTGATGGACAAGGCTCTATTTTTAAGCTAACACTTTATTTTCATTTGTCAATGCAGTTTTAGCCTTGAAATAATACTTATAAAATGGAAGCGTTTTTATAGTGCTCCAAATACAACTTTCAAGAAAAAAATTGCAACTATTAAAAATCATCTTGGTCTCTCTGTTCCAAGATAGTAATTAATTTAGAAACATGATCAACTTATTTTTTAATGCCAAAACTTTCAGTTTGGTTGCTTGACTGTGCATTTGCTATTTAAAAATAGAAAATGGAAATAATTTGGTCATAGGTTATGGCGTATTTTGGAAAAAGACCTATGATCTGGGAAATGGTATGTTGGTTTGCATTGCAAAGGAATAAGTGAATGAATACAAAAGTGTTTGTTCAATGTGCCTCTGAAGTAATAATTGAACTTGAGGAAAATGTTATATTGAGGTTTTGAGAGGCTAGGGAGGTGAGAAGAAGAATCTTTCAAAACAAGGGGAAATCTCAGGGGAAACAGTATGGAAACGATTGCATCTCAGGAATTCACATAGTGACAGATGCGCCACCAAGGAATGATGGTGTGGATGGCGCAGTAAGAGGAAATAGTTGGGATGTAGACAAATGTTTTAAAAGCCATGATTGGATTTGTCAATAAACCAAGAATAAGAAATGTTTTGTGCACAGTCATAAATATTAGGTACGGTTTATTTGCAAAAGCCAGCTGTGTATAAGCCATAGCCTTCCACTAAAAAGGTAGTTCTAGAAAGCAAAACGAGGAATTTCTGTCATTTCTTATGATCTCAAAGGGATGTTGGAGAGAAGAGCACAGCATTTGTCACTTGCTTTGAGCATCAAGTGCAATAGTCGAGCTGAAAAGTGAGAGAAGCACTCTGGAGACATAATTTCCAATGAGGTTCTTTTCCCGTGTCCACTAACAACTCTAACCACAGACACACATGCTTATACTTTAAAACATTCTCGAAAAGGTGCTCCATTTTCACAGCAGAAACCCTTTGCTGAATTCAAAAATAGGTTTTATTAATTAATGAGTCATCACTCTGAATTGTCCTACTGACCTGGATATATTCTTTACAAAATGCACTTCCCTTTAAGTTAGAAGATGGGCATGCATTTTTTTGTTATTATTTTTTAGAGAAAATTAGAATTTTTATTCTAGTTTTCTAGTGGCAGATCTTTAAAAAAATTTTAATGTAAAATTTCAAACCCCAAGCAGAAGGAGAAAATAGACTATAAAGAAACCCTGTGTATTCATTATCCTGCTTTAGCAATTACTATATTTTGCCAATCTTGGCCAAATCTTTATAAAGTACAAGTGTCAGGTTATACTTTCTATATTTAGACATATTCCTGTAAAAAGGCATATAAATTGAACTATTGTAAATTTATTGGGAAATCTTGCTCTTAAAAATTATCTTAAGGGCGGTCCATTGGCTAAAGTGAATAATCATTCCCTTTTCTGTTTTTTAGAGTAAATGCTTTTTGTCCTCCCTCCCTATCTCTTCTCCTCCCTCTCCCCACTCCTCCCTCCTCCCTCCCTTTGTTTTGTTTCAGCAGGGAGTACTTTTTGCAATATCTTGGAATGGGAAGTTGCCCTTTTCCATAGGGTTATGGAAGCTGATAGTTTCAGTGGGACAGAGGTAAAGAGTGTTATGAAGAGGATTTAAAAAATATATCTCTGTGTGTGTGGTTCATGTTTTATGGTCAATCTGGTAAAGCCACTTACTTCCAGCATTAGTAGCAATCACATTTTGATTCCATAATTGCCCACTTTACATTTAACTCAAGATTTCACCTGCTAGGAAGTCAGGTCGAAGTTGTTCCTCTTAGGGACTGAATGCCTCTGGTGCTTACCAGGGTTTTGGAGAACACAGCCTGTTTCACTGAAGTCTGGGTGTGGCTCTCTCCTCGGGATAGAAATATATGACTTCTTAAGCACTGTGGTGGACCCTGCCAGAAACCTTCCTAATACCCATTCTTTCCATACTGACAGAATCCTAATCCTGTTTGGGGTGGCAACGTCCCCACCTAAACCACTGTATGTCCCAGCTCTCCCAATGAGACATGAGTAGAAGTTTGCTGGGGATTTTGGAGAAAAATTTTGCTTTTCTCTTGTAGGCTGATGTCCTATCCCCTTTTCCTTTTGTGTGGATGGGGTACCACAGGAGGACCCCTATCTTGTGACCATGAGGTAGGAAGTGTGAGGAGTAGATGAGAGAGGGAGGAGGCTGGGACCTAGCTCCTGCTGAGGAATTGCTACACCTGCCTGCACCAGCCACCTCAGGATTTCTTGCTATGTTTGAGAAATAAGTCCTCTTTGATTACAGTCAGCTTTCTGTTAACTGTGTAGAAAGGCAATTTCAGATGGACCAATGCATAATATATAGGAACTCTTGCCGTTTCTTAACTTCAACCTTGGGTAACATCATTGTGCATGTCTTGAGTTAGGGAAACTGTCTGAGAGAAATGTGAGCAGGACTCAGCCCTCCAAGTAGTGAATGTTTCTTGAAAACAGCCCATATTTTCTTCCAAGCGCACACTGAAAATGTTCCTTAAAAATTTCTCATTCCTAGGTCTAGGCTCACAAAGTGAATCTGAGAACTGAGGAAATTGCTTAGAGAGCTTGCCTTCCTGAATGCTTTCATAGAACTAATCATATCATTGAGTCACAGATGATTTTTAGACACGTTACGGGGATCATTTTCCTTGGTGATGTGAATTTGCTTTCAATGTTTACACGCACTGCATAAACAAAATAATCTAGGAAATTCAGGTTTGAGTAGCTCTACACTTAAAAAATGCTATAGTTGTTTAGCAGAGACGGTGCCAAATAGGGTGGCTTCTTCTGAGGTGAATAAATCAGGCATGGGATGGTATCACTACAAGGCCTTCAAATGCTCTGAGAGCAACATGTAAAGGCCATGAAAGATTTTTTTTTTGAGAAGTGACAGATTACCTAACACAATAATCCATGCTATTGGACAAATTGGTTTGCAAAGAATACAGCTGGCTTCATTTCAGCACCGCTAATGCTATGAATGGCAGCAACCAAATGATACCTGGAGGGCAGGGGCCCTTGTATGACAAACCTGGCTCTGGGCCAGCTCAAAGAACGTTTTCTTCTTGGTTTTTTTTTGTCTACATTTGACACATGGCAGCCACATCAGGGCTGTTAACATCAGATGTTGTGTAAATCTAAACAGGTAAAAAATCAGGATCAATTTTTTAAGATAGAGACGTTTCCAGCAATTCATCTTGAACACAGAGCTCTGGCATTCCTCACTCTCTGTGAGGCCTCCTGTTGCAGCAGATAATTTATGACTCCCACATCTTGGCATTTCATTAAAACCCAAAGCATTTGACAAACTGTATTTTCAGAAAGTTTTTTCCGTGAGTTGGTTTCTAGCAGGAGGAATTTATGATGAGTTGACTTAATCCTTGCTTTTTAGAGGCGTCTAAAAAAAGTTCTTTCTATAAACAGCAGAATTGCGTGTAGGGGATGGCAGACCAAGCAATGGCTAGGATGTCCTTGTGAAAGAAAGCTCACCCAATGCCGTTGTAAAGCCTCCTGTGTGCTGCTCAGCTTTCGCGTCTACCTCCTGAGCTAATTGTGCTGTCTGGAGGTTGGCGGGCTTCCAGCCTTACCTGGACCAGTTTTTCTCCCAAACCCAGGTTGCCTGTGTATTCACTTATTACAACTAACCACTGTGAAATCATTCACAGACTTTGGAAATCACATATGTAAGGTGATTTATTTATATATTTTGACTAATAATCTTAACTTGTCATTTCGTTTTTAAAAGTTGATAAACAGACTCGGAGTTGGAAGAGGGAGGTGTTCGTGTTAAATTTATAACCCTGTTTCTTGGCATTTTTGGGTTGGTTATTGCTCTTGGATTTCTTTTCTTTTCTTTTTTTTTTTTGGGTTAGAAACATGTGTGTGTGTGTGTGTGTGTGTGTCCTGGGGTCTCTTGCTTGCTCCTTCTGGTTTCCCTCAATATGTCAATATTGCATTACACAGAAAATTTTTGAGAGGTGCAGCCTTCACAGAATTTTTATGCACTAAGAAAGAGGAAAACTGAAAAATGTGAATATAGCATTTTGTCAGTGTAATTTTTGCCTTTTCTTGCTGTATATACACAATGTAAAGTTAAATGGCATTTCAGCAGTGATTCAGTTATTTTGACAGGCAAAACAGAAAATTCAGACTCTTAAATATATTTTCTTGTCTGTTTCCCCAATTATCATCATCTATGTGGAATTCAGCGATGGTCACAATTCCACTTCACTTTGAGCTGAATACACATCGCTTCTTCTTACATCTTTCTTGTCTGTTTCTATGACCAAGAGAAATGAACGGGGAGGTGTGGGGCAAGTGTGTAGATATTTCATATTACTGTTCCAATTGCTTGAGGGATAATATGAGTAATACTGGTTACTTACGTTGACTGAATGCACAGCTGACTGGTCTCCTGCAAGTCTTGGCCTGTACAGACATAAGTCCATGTAGTTTGGGTTAAACAGCAAGTACAGGCAAAGAAAATTAGCGATGTGGCAATTATCTGGATAATTCAGATTTAAAACACTACTTATCCTTGAAATGGTTTCAAGGGAAAAATGGTTTTGTGGGGACTTACTTAGATCAGCATGTGGGAGCTTTCTGTAAAGGGCCAGATAGTACATATTTCAGACTTTGCAGACCTGACAGTCTCTATTGCAACTAGTTAACTTTCCAGCACAAAAACAGCCATAGAAAATATTTAAAGGGGTAGGTATGGCTGCATTTCAATAAAACCTTATTAATAAAAACAGGCAGTGGATCAGATCTGGACAGCTCTCTTTAGATATTCTATATGGGTCTTTATTCTCTAAGTTGTGTAATCACTAGATCACCAGTGATTATTCTGCCTCACGGGAGTGGAAAGCACACGTGTGTGTTAAGTATGTGTGCATACAGATCTGATCAATGCTATTTATGGATGTTAAGATGAATCAGGCTTAAAAAAACCCTGAAGCATCTCAAACTACTCGGTTTCAAAATTCAAAATGTTTTACAAAGTCTTTTCTCCTGTCAATCTTTTCAATTGTTCCAAGCCTTCTTGTCTACGTGTTGTAGAGAGCAAGGCCGAGAGTGCTGACAGACAGTGGGAAGGGCTGTCTCAGAGGTAGAGAATGAAGGATGGAAAACTGACAACTTCTAGAAATTGAAGAAGACGACATGGTCTGGACCGTCTGAAGAAGCGAGTAAATGGGACGTTTAAGCTGAATTAAGGTGTGCAGGCTTTTTGAGGTGTATTTATCTGTCAGGGATGGTTACTGCTTTTGTCTGCCCCGTTCTTGCTCCTGTCTGCCCCATTCTTGCTCCATGATCCATAATGACTGAGTGGGCACACAGCACTGGCCAGGAGAATCAGGGGCCTTCCCAGGTGTTCGAGGTGGTTCTGGTGGTGAGGATGTCTTTCTATTCAGATTGGAAAGTCTTTGTGCAAGTCAGAGTTGTCTCCAGCCACGCTCCCTGAAGTGTAGAAAGCCCTTTGGCAGTAGACAGCGTGGCACCAACAGCCCGCAGAGCGATGAAATGAACAGAAAGTGTCACCTCTGAGCTCTGAAGCTCTCCTTCGACTCCGTAAACCACCCAGTACCTTCCTGATCACCCCCTTTATTTTGATTTAACTATTTTTAGTTGGGGATTCTACAGCCATAATCAAACAGTCCTGACTGTTGTTTTACCATCTCATTGGTAAAGTATCTGTCTTCAAATGTCAAGTTGTATATAAAATCTCTATTCTCATAGAAAATCTGTTTCTTTTTAACAAAACTGATGTGGCTATATTCCTGTTACATTCACTATGTTTCTAAGAGGGGCAAAAGATACCTTCCAATATCTTTTTAGGATGAAATACATAATTCTGTCTAGAACTTTGTGACTTTATATGCACATACTCACAAGACACATACACAACCACACCTACCTACTCTTTCTTTGGAGTAAAAGTTGCTATTTGGAGACAACTACCTTTTACAGACTTCAGAATGAACAAATAATAAAAATAACAAAGAAAATTTTCAGAGAGGTTGAAGCCGCTGTAGCAGAACCCAGCAGTTGTTTTAAGAATGTTTTCATTGCTCTAAGGGAATTTCTTCTACTTTGGATTCACAAAACCATATGACTGGTCTCCTCTAACAAAGTGGAACAGAAGCTATGACAGACTTCACAACAGAAAGTCAAGTGGAGAGCTGGAAATGAATATAATCAGTGTTCACAAACAAGTTATAAATTTCCAGGAAGAAAGAGTCCATTTGACATGTTAATTTTTTTGCATGAGGCAGTCCACAAAAATCTTGATAAACAGTGTATTTCCCTGTGTCCACTGGACTCTGTGCAATGTGGTCCAAGCCAAAATGGACACAAATTTATGAAAGAAAACTAATCTTTTTGATTCTCAATAGTCAAGATATTCTTTTGACTTTTTATAACTCATGTACAGTAAAGTTTACAAATCTTAAGTGTGTAGCTTACTGAATGAATTTTCATCTATGTAGATATCCATGAAACCACTACTCACATCAAGAGTTACAATATTTCCATCATTCTAGAAAGTTCCCCTATGCCCCTTCTATATGAATATCCCCACCAAAGGCAACCGCTATTCTGAACTCTAACACATTAGATTACTTTGGCCTGTTCTTAGGCCTCATATAAATAGAACTGTAGGCTATTTATTTTAGGTGCATTTATTTTAGGTGCATTATTTTAGGTTTGACTTTTTTTTCACTCTACAGTATGTTGGTGAGAATCATCCACATTATTGAGTATAGCAGGATACTTTATTTTTATTGCTGTGTAGTAGCCCACTGCACGAATATACCACAAAGTATTTAACTATTTTGTTGCTGATAGAAATTTGGGTTGTTTCCTGTTTGGGGTGATTATACATTAAGGTGCTAAGAATTTTCTTGTACATATCTTTGAGTACACACATGTACTCTTTTCTCTTCATTAATACACCCATGAATGGAATTTCTGGATCATAAAGTAGGTATGTGTTTAGCTCTAGTAGATACTGGTAAGCAGTTTCCAAAGTGATTGTTCTAATTTACAGTCCCACCAAAAGTGCATGAAAGTTCCATTTGGTCCATATCCTCATCAACATTTGGCACTGTAAGTCCTTTTAACTTTAGCTCTTTTGATGATTGTATTAGTCTGCTCAATCTGCCATAACACAATACCATAGACTGGGCGGCTAAAACAACAGAAATTTATTTTCTGAGAGTCCAGGAGGATTGAAATCCAAGATTAAGGTGCTAGCAAATTTGGTTTCTGGTGAGGGCTCTCTTTCTGGCTTATGATAGCTGCCTTCTCTTTATATCATCTCCTGGCCCTTTCTCTGTGCATGAGTATGAGAAAGAGCCCTCTGATTTCTCCTCCTCTTATAAGGATGCCAGTCCTACCAGATTAAGACCCTGCCATTATGACCTCATTTAACCCTAATTTCTTATCTAATTTCCCAAGCAAAGCGTCATCTCCAAGTACCATCACACTGGGAGCTGGGGCTTCAATATATGAATTTTGAAGGCCATTTGGATGGCCAGTAAGCATATAAACCTTAAGTGACTGCTTAAGGTTTAAGCCCATTAAAAAATTGGTTGTCATTCTCCTTATTGATTTGTAGGAGCTCTTTATATATTCTAGATGCTAGTTTTTTTGACAGATATGTTAATCACAAATATCTTCTCCCAATCTACAGCTGATTGTTAATTATCTTCATCTTGTGTTATGATGAATAGAAGTTCTTTATATTAAGGAAGTCTAGTTTTTCAAACTTTTATTAGTTTGTGTTTTTGTGTTTAAGAAGTTTTTGCCCACACCAAGTTTCTGATAAATTCTCTTAAGCTTTCTTCTAGAAGCTTGATTGTTTTAACTTTCACATTTGAGTCTATGTGGTACCTTAAATTAATTTTCTCCTATAATGTGAGCTAGAGGCTCAAAGTTTATTTTTTTTTTAGATGAAGATCCATTTGACCCAGAACCATTTATTTTAAAAGCTCCCCACTGAATTACAGTGTGTTTTTATTGTAAATCAGATGACGACTATATGTGGGTCTATTTTTGGGTTCTCTATTTTGTCCCATTGGTCCATTTACCTTTGTCTGTGCCTCCATCACTATCTTTACTACTGTAGCATCTTACATCTTGTTATCGGATTGTGTAAATCCTCCAGATGTGATTTTTAAGATTGCCATGGCCAGGTCCTTTGCATTTTCATATACATCTTAGAATCAGCTTGTCAGGTTTCACAAAAATCCTGCTGGAATTTTTATTAGGATGACATTGAATTTTTAAGTTAATTTAGGGAGAATTTATACCCTAACAATGTTGAGTTTTCTAATGCGTGAAAATGACTTATTCCTTAATTTATTTAAGTCTTTCAAAATTTCCCTCAGCAATGCCTTGTGGTTTCTGGTATATAGATTTTGCACATTTTTGTTAGGCTTGTTCCTAGGTATTTTATGATTTTTGATACTATTATATTTGGTGTTTTAAAAATTTCATTTTCTAATTATTTTCAGTAATTATGCAATTACTTTTTGTATCCAACAATGTTAAGTTACCTTAATAAATTGAATAGTCTATAGTTTCATTTGGATTCTCTATGTGCACTTAATCATTTCCTCTATGAATAATGTTTTATTTTTTGCTTTCAAATCTTTTACTTTTATTTATTTTTCTAGCCTTATTGTCTGGGTAAGAGCTCCGCTATAATATTGAATAGAAGAGATTCAAGAGTATTTTTTTGTGTTGTTCTCAGTCTCAGGGGAGAGTGTTAGATGAGTTTTATATGCATCTTTTATCGAATTAAGGGTTTCTTTGCTATTCTTAATTTGCTAAAAGTTTTTTTAAGTCATGAACAGTTGTTGAATTTTATCAAATACATTGTCTTTGTCTATTAAGATCAACAGATTTTCTCCTTTATTATGTTATGTGGTGAATTACTTTAATTTATTTAGTATGTTAAGCCAACTTTGCATTCCTGGAATAAATCCCATTTGGTCATAATGTATTAATTTTTGGCTGTATTACTGGATTCAATGCGTTAATATCTTGTTTAGGATTTTTCCATCTATAATCTTCCTTTCTTATATCAGATTCTAATATCAATGTTATGCTCCTCAGAAAAAAAAATTGGAAGGTTTTTTCTTTCTCTATTCTTTGGGAAAATTTGCACAAAAATTCACTAATGAAACCATATGGGTACACGGCTTTCTTTGTGGATGTCTTTAAATTATGAATCCAATTTCTTGAACAGCTTTAAGAGTATTCACATTTTCTATCTCTTTCTGAGTCAATTGTAAATAGTTTTCTTCCAGAATTCATTCATTTCATTTACAATTTCAAATTTATTGTTGTAAAGTTCTTTATAACCTCCTCTTAATATGTTTTCAGTGTCTGTAATATGTGTAGTAGGTCCTGTTTTTCAACTTTGGAATTAGTTACCTGTGTTTTTTCTAAATTTACCTTGCTGGGAATTTATAAACCTTGCTAATTTTTTCAAACTACCAAACATTTGTGTTTGTTGATTTTTCTCCATTGCATATTTATTTTATATTTCATTAGTGTCTGTGCTTAACTTTATCATAACTATTTTAACATTTTTACTTGTGCTTAATTTGCTACTTTTTCCATAAGCTTTTTGAGACAGCAACATATTAATCTTCAGCCTTTAAAAACTTTAACAATATATGTATTTACCTAATTTAAAAAATATTTTTAACACATGCATTTAGTTCTAGGAATATTCCTGTAGGCACTGCTTTAGCAGCATTCCAGAAGCCTTGATATGTTGCATTTTCACTTGGTTCAGAATATTTTCTAATTTCTATTTCTATTCCTTCAATGACCTGTGGGATATTTAAATGTGTGTTGCTTAATGTCTAAATGTTTGGTTATTTCTTATCTATCTTTCTTATATTGATTTCTCATTCAATGCTACTATGATCAAAGAAGATAGTTTAATTTAAATCTTCTGAAATTTGTTAAGACTTAATTTATGGGCAAGTTTATGGTTTATTTTGGTAACTGTTTTATAATCACTTGGAAAGCATGTGGGTTCTCCAGATGTTGGGTGGGTGTTCTAAATATGCCAGTTAGGTCAGGTTGACTAATCATGTTGTTCCAACCATCTTTATTTTTTGCTGATCTTTTATCTGCATGTTCTGTCAGTACGGAGAGAGGTGTATTAAGGTTGGTGCTACTCTGTCCAGCTGCAGAGGCTTGCCTGACTTTACGGAATATGTGCATGGCACTTCCTGGAGTCATAATCAGAACTCATGCTGAGTATGAATGTCAACCCTAGGACCTGGGCCTCAATGGACTGGACATCTCCAAGATGAGTCAGAGGTCTGTGTTGAAGATTCAGTGCCATGTATGAATGACAAATCAACCTCTGTCAATTATATAATTGTAATTGTAGCATTGTAATGGTAATTTGGGTAGGATTTTTGATTTATTTGGTCTGCTATTTCTCCTTCTTTAAGTCAGACCACAAAAATGCTCACTCTTCCCAGGCTACAGAGAATACACGAAGGCCCTGGCCGTGGTCTATGTGAAGACAGCGAGAAATGGAAATGTTACTGGACAGAAGGTAGATGCTGGGAGTTACCTAGGAAGTACCTTTTACCTGTAGAGAGCTGTTTCCTCAGCAAATTCTGATTTTGGAAGTGGAGCCTGACTCTGCCTGAAGTGTGGGTTCAAGCATCGCCCCAAGTCCCTTTCTTCATGGTGAACACTTTCTAGATGGGAGTATATGCTGGCTCCAAATTGTCCAGTGCTGTGGGCTTGGTATTTGTGACGGACCAACGAGTGTGCACAGACTTCTTTGGAGCATCAGGCTGGGGAAAAACAAGGGTTTTTGAATTCAGAAGACCTAAAATTAAATCCTACTCTGGCACTTTCTGGTTATCTGACCATGGGCAAAACTACAACCTCTTTAAGCCTCACTGTTTTCATTTGTAAAATTGGATTCACAGGATTTATGGGTAGGATGAAATAAATAGGAGGCTCCCAGAGCTATGTCTGGTCAAAGAGATAATCAATATATGTTACTTCCTCCCCCTTGCTTCTCAGTCTCTCAAGTGAAAGAATTGAAGAATGTCCCTACCTTTGAGGTTAGTGTTGAAGACTGAGAATGGGGTTGGCTGAGGAACCTAGCCCTGGGAAAAGGCTGGGAATATAAGCGGTCTGGGTTGACAGGTCCAAGGCCTACGGAACATTGAAGTTTTCCCACAAAAGGAATGGGGACCAGTTCTCAGCTATACTAGACCCTGCTCCTTCCCTTAGTTTATGCTGACGCAGTTAAGCCTCCCAGGAGAATTATAAACCAGCCCATCCAGGAAAGACGTGACTGGCACTTCACTTCTGTCCAAATGTGGAAAAGCCCCTTACACATCAGAAGTCCACCCAAATATAATTCTAACACTTTCCTTTTGCACAGGACTGGGATCTGTTAGCACTCATCACTGTCTGAGATCTGCTCTAAAGCACATCCTAGGAAAATGTTATTGCAGCCATGGAAGGAGGGCTGGTAGTTCTGGCTCAGCAGGGGCTCCAACAGAAATGGAAGCATCTGCTGAGGCTGGTGAGGGCAAGGCAGGGGTGACAACCTAATTCTGAGGGCCTGTGGGAGGCTCTGGGAGCCCTACCCTCCCTCTCTGCTAGAGTACCCAGGTTGTCCTGGAGTCCAGAAGACAAGTATTCTGGGTAGATCTGATCCTGTCTAAACTGTGAGAACAATTACAGGCAAAGCGTGGGATAAAACCATGCTATGGAAGACCTCCTCATCTTGGGATGGGCTTCATCTCTAGCAGGCCCTACTGAGAATGATTCCAGAGGCTCTTCTGGGCTCAGCTGGAAATCAGGCTGAGGCTAATTAGTGATGTCTGCCATGGAGCAGGGACAGGCTGGCTGACAAGTTGCTCCATTATTTTTTGTTTCTTTTAATGTTTAATTTTTTTCAAGTGATATGTTCATATAATAGAAAAAGTCAGTGATACTATAGGGCATGTAAGGAAAACCATGTTCCCTTGTCTCACCTCTCCATACTTGAGCTTTGCCCTCTACCTCCACTGTCGCCTCCCCCAAAGCCAAACTCTTTCCATTTTTAAAAGCTATGCTTCTTATGTCCATATTTCTTGTTTCTTTTTCTTTTATTAAGGGCAATTTAGAATATATACAAAAGTTGAGAGAATAGTTTGAGAAATCCCATGTTCCATCACCCAGCTTCAACCACTATGCGCCACCAGTCTTGCTTTCTTTCTTTCTGGAGTGCAGTGGTGCCATCATGACTCTCTGCAGCCTCGACCTCCTGGCTCAAGTGATTCTCCCACCTCAGCCTCCCCAGTAGCTGGGACTACAGACTGAGATTACAGATTTGAGCCACCATGCCTGGCATATATATATTTTATATATATATATATATATATATAAAATATATATTATATATATATTTTATATATATATATATATTTACATTTTTACCTCTATATTTCTAAATAATATAGTTATATTTGAGTCTTTATTTTCAAAGCCAATAGTATGGTTGCTCTATCCCGGGGATCCATCTATGTTACAGCAGGTCTGAAAGTCATTGAGGGGCAGAAAGGTGCCTTTGGGTGAGGCATGATGGTCCTAGCTGGGATCCCTCCCCCTGTGGCCTCCCCTGCAGAGGTTGGCCTTCTAAGCAGTTGAGCCCAGCGATGGGCTAACGCAGGGTTTTGCACTTTCACTTTGTGAATTCGAGGACAGTTTTAGAGATCCTTGCTCCACACAAGTGTATGTGGAGCAGACATGTGTGCTTATGTAATAGCACTCAGATTCCTTCCTGACACTGGGAAGGTGAAAATGGCAATTGTTTCTGAAGTAGCCAGAGTGGTGTAATGGAAAGAACTCATGGTTTGTTGGAACTAGTAAGCTTGGATTGAAATTGGGCTCTGTCATGTAGCAGCTATGTGACCTTGGGCGAATTATATAAACTTTTTGTCTCTCTTTTTTCCACATGTGTCATGCAGGACAAGAATGCTTACCCTGAAGGGGCATTGTTGTGAGGACCAAATAAAATAACACTCACAATGCACTGGCATATAGCAGAACCTCAATAATTTCATATGCTCTCTCTCTCAGTTCATATACTATAGTACATAGTATCTATCTATAGATGTATGTGTATAGATATCATACATAATATTTTCCTTTTTTCATAGATAAATGGACAGCAAATCTAATTCACTTTATTTTGCTTATTTACTATTGTATTTATTTAAAAGATTTAGCCTTTTTACTTTAACTTCTACTTATGACTACCTAAAATAAAAATGTAAGACGTAACAAAACAACTCTTTTTAGTAAAACTTCCTTAATATAAATTAAAAATCTTACTAATAGAATTATTTTTAAAAATAGGTTTTATTAGTTTCATGTAATGCCAACTAATTGAAGTAAATGATTCTTGTTTGGGCCTGCTTTAGTGGACATGTTACTCACACAGTGAAAAGTGTTTCAGTCAGGGCTCCTCTGGTTGCAAGTGCCAGAAAGGTAATGCAAATTAGTGTAGGCAAAGAGGAATTTTATTGGCTCACAGATGTGGGAAACCTAGAGGCTGAGTTGTCTACAGTCATATCACGGTCTAGGAGCTCATAAAACGTTGCTAGATTTTTATCTTTCTCTTGCCATCTCTCCATCACTTAGCTCTGTGCATTGACGCCAATCTGCAGTTTCTTCCACTTTTCAAAGGTATTCAAAGTGACTGAAAGCATCTCTAGCTTGTGTGGTCTTTGCAGCTCTCAATCCCAGAGGAAGAACTTTTGTTTCCCAGAATCCATAAGTCCCATCTCAGGAAAGACTCTGATTGGCTCAGTTTGGTCATTTGCTCACACCTGTGGTGAGATGGTGAGTACAGGGACTCAGCGGTTGCTAAGGCGGGCAATCTCACTAGGACCACATGGAGCTAAAGGGGTGATTCTCCAAAGGAAAATCAGAGGGTCGATATTATATAATGAATGTTGTTCAGAGTAAAGAAAAATAAAACACATGATCATGTCAATAGATGCAGAGGAAGTATTTAACAAAATTCAACATCCATTCATCATAAAAACTGTAAGAAAACTAGGAAGAGAAGAGAACTTCTTTAACATGAAAATGACATCTATACAAAATTTACAGCTAGCATCGCATTTAATGGTGGAACACTGTGTGCTTTACCCCTAAGGTTGTGAGCAAGGCAAAAATGTACACTCCCACCATATGTACTCAACATGAGAAGTCGTTGCCAGTGCAATAACTAAGAAAACAAATAAAAGGCATACAAATTGAAGAATAATAAAGTGTCTTTAATTTAAGATAACATGCTCATCTACATGGATTATCAAAAACAAAACAAAACAAAACTACAAAGAAGCTACTAAAAGTAAAAAGTGAGTTAAGGAAGGCTGTACTATACAAAAATCAAATGCGTTTCTATAAATAAATAATTGAAATTTATAAACAATCTAAATTAAAAATTCAAAAAAGAATAACAATTGTAATAACATCAAAAAACACTAACTACTTGGGGATAAATCTAAAAAATGAGTAAAATTTGTATTCCTCAAAATAAAAATTATTGATGTGAGAAATTAAAACATATTTAACAAACAAAAAAATACAGCATTCTTTATTGATTGGAAGGCACACTAGTGTTAAAATGTCAGTTTTTCCCAAATTGACCAATAGATTCAAGGCAATCCCAGTCAAAATCCAGCAGGCTTTTATTTCTTGTAGAAACTGACAACATTTTATATGAAAAATTTTAATTTGTATATAGATAAAAGGAAATAACTGTAAACATAATAAAAGGAAATGACTATATAAGTAATAATAAAAGCAATTTTTAAAAATAAAGAACAGATTTTTTTTTTTTGAATAGAGACAGCGTCTTTTTCTGTCACTCAAGGTGAGGTGCAGTGGCACAAATATAGCTCACTGCAGCCTTGAACTCCTGGACTCAGGTGATCCTCCTGCCTTAGCTCCTAAGTAGCTGGGACTTGAGGCACATGCCACTACGCCCAGCTAATTTTGTTTTTTGGAATTGAGGTCTTGCTATATTTCCCAGGCTGGTCTCCATCTCCTGGCCTCAAGTGATCCTCCCACATCAGCCTCCTAAAGTGCTGGGATTATAGGCATGAGCCATCATGTCAGGTCAAGAATAGCTTTTTAAAAATTGACACATAATAGTTGTACACCATCTGATACAGGCTACTATAAAGCTATTTGAGCATGAGGACATGGTGTTAATGTAAAGTTAGAGGGATAAATCAACAGAACAGAATAGAAAGTCCAAAAATAGACCTACACATATATTGTCAATTGATTTTCCACAAAGATGCCAAGATAATTCAAAGGAGAACAAACGGTGTTTTCAACAAATGTTGCTGGAACAATTTGAAAGCTATATGCCAGCCGGGCATGGTGGCTCACGCCTGTAATCCCAGCACTTTGGGAGGCCGAGGCGGGTGGATCACGAGATCAGGAGATCGAGACCATCCTGGCTAACAGGGTGAAACCCCGTCTCTACTAAAAAATACAAAAAATTAGCTGGGCATGGTGGCTGGCGCCTGTAGTCCCAGCTACTCGGGAGGCTGAGGCAGGAGAATGGCGTGAACCCGGGAGGCAGAGCTTGCAGTGAGCCGAGATCGCGTCACTGGACTCTAGCCTGGGCGACAGAGCGAGACTCCATCTCAAAAAAAAAAAAAAAAGAAAAGAAAAGAAAAGAAAAAGAAAAAAGAAAAAAAAAAGGAAGCTATATGCCAGAAAAAAAAAAAAAAAAAAAAAGAAAAATCAAACCTTGACTCCCACTGGCTCTGTGACCTCACCAAGTCTCATTTTGAATTGTAACCCCCACATGTTGGAGAAAGGGCCTGGTGGGAAGTGACTGGATCATGGGGGCAGATTTCCTCCTTGCTGTTCTCGTGATAGTGAGTGAGATCTGGTTGTTTAAAAGTGTGTAGCACTTCCCCCTTTGCTCTCTCTCTCTCTTCTGCTTGGCCGTGGTAAGACGTGCTTGCTTCCCCTTCCCCTTCCGCCATGATTGTAAGTTTCCTGAGGCCTCCTATCCATGCCTTCTGTACTGTCTGTGGAACTGTGTGCCAATTAAACCTCTTTTCTTCATAAATTACTCAGTCTAAGATATATCCTTATAGCAGTGTGAGAATAGACAAATACACTTCCCTAGGAAAAAAAGAGAAAATGTTATGACCTTGTGATGGGAAAAGATTTGTTAGTACGCAAGGAAGAGTCATTAAAAATGTTTAATTGGACATCATCAAAATTTTTAATAAAATCTGCTCTTCAAACATGTTCAGAAAGTGAAAAGCCACAGAGAGAAAATAGTTGCAAAATACATATCTAGCAAAGGAACTGTGTCCAGAATATATAAAGAACTCTCAAAACTCAATAAAATAAAAAATAATTCTAAAAAATGGGCAATGTATTTGAATATATATTTAACTCTATGAGAGCATATAAGTACCTGAAATGATGCTTAAGATAATCAATTATTAGGGAAATGGCAAATCAAAACCATGATGAAACACTACCACACACTTACAGAAAAGCTAAATTTTGGGGGGATTTTCGGGTCTTGTGATTCTTCTTTTCATATTATTTCTTTATTGAAAATAAAGATTGTATATACTTATGTAAAAGAAAGTTGTTAAGGGAAAAACAATTGCATCATTTACACAACTTATTTGGCATGTGATTATGGGTTATGCTAAAAAGTCAATATAGTATAATTTTTATCAAATAGTTTATTCCTCTATTTAATGCCATTCTTCTCTGCAAATGTGTTTGTAGCATTAATTTTATATCAAATTATTTATTTACAATGCTCTGGAGCACCTAACTTGCCTTAACCCATTAATTTTCACCCAAATCCCCATTTTACAGATAAGTAAACCAAGGTTGGGAGAGTTAGGAAGCTTTCCCCAGTCACATGATTAGTAACAAGAAAAACTTGAATTCAAACTGGGAAGTCAGGCTACAGAGCTGGCATTCTGACTACTCTAATGAGAAAAGGAAATTTCCGTTTAGCCTGTGCTCCTCCATGTGCACAGGTCACAGGACCACAGATGATAAACCAAACCAAATCCATGTTACTTGTAATACACATTATGCTATATATTCTTAAATAAAATTTATTCATCAAAGATTAAGATGTTAAAGATGGCAGCAATAGACACTGGGAACTACAAGAAGGAGGAGGGAGGGAGAGAGGCCTGGGTTGAAAAACTGTTGGGTACTATGCTCACTACCTGGGTGATGGGACCATTTGTACCCCAAACCTCAGCATCATGCAATATGCCCATGTAACAAACCTGCACATGTATCCCCAAATCTAAAATAAACATTGAAACTATAAGGGGAAATGATTAAAATGTAATAATTATGGTAAATATCTTACGGTGCGGGAGGGTCATAGCAAAACAAGATCAGGTCCTCTCCCTTAAGAAATTTGTAATTTGCTTGAGGAGATAAAACATGTAAATGGGAAATATTTTTTGAAAACCCAATAAATGCAAAGCCACTAGCAGCCCTATTTAAATGTGCTGGCGAACAAGAACCAAAATCATGTCCTGGCTGGCTGGGTTTAGCTAGGAAAGCTTTTGAGAGAAGGTGAGTTTTAAGGTGGGCTGTGAGGGAGGGACACACATGGATTAGCGAAAGCTAGAGGGAAGGCTTTAACAATAACAAACACTGGGAATTATAGCTGACATTTGTTTGTATTACCATGTTCCATTCACTCTGCCAACTCCTCCATGTGCATGCTCTCATAGAACCCTCACCATAACCCTGTGAGCCAGGTACTATCATTATCCTCATTTTAAAATATAGCGAGACTGAGTCATAGAGAAGGTTAGGTCACATGTTCGAGGTTACTCAGCTAGTAAGCAGAATGGGGATTCATACTAAAGTTGGCTGACCCTAAAATCCAAGTTCCCAACCACTATGCCTGGGGTTTATCCCATTTAAAAAATGTTAAGCTCTGTCATGTACCAAATACACTGGTAGGACAGAAAGAGCATTTACAGGGTTCTAGATGTGAGAAGTTACTCTCGGGGGCTCAGATGACTGAGTGCATGTGTGTTGAGTTCCTGCACTCAGGTGGCAGAGCAGTTGACCTGGCACCGGGCATTTACAGACATGAGGAGCTCAGCATGCCCCACACCAGGAAAGTCCCAGTGTCTATTTTGTCCAACCCTGATCATTGCAGTAATTTCCACAGGGTGTCTTTCCCGGGGCCATATGTTATCAAGGTACTACCAGCAAAGTGAAGGTTGGACTGTAAAGTGGCAGTCTAATCTTAAACCAGTGAAACAGCAGGGAAACCGTTCACAGAGTTTGCTCACATCAGCATAATCTCAGTGAATCATCCCCAAGGACAAGCTCAAATGAGCAGGAAAGGCATGTGGATGAAATATAATCATCAGATGCAGTGGAAAAGACATGAGAAACCAGCGAAAGCAGCTGAATGACATTTCCAACCAACCTTTGGTCATCGTTTTGGCTAAGTGTCCACAGGCACACCCAAAGTCCCTAAGTCCTGGGAGCCCACAAAGAAGAAACAGGATGTGTGCATGTTTATTTTGTGTGCACGCATGAGTGTGTGTGTAGGTGGGTGTTTAAATTCATGGCAGCAACTCTGCTGTATGTGTTAAATGGCTGAAAGTTAGGAGAGTGCCAGGCTCGGCTTTAATTGGATTTTCTAAAGCGTAAATAAAAGGTAGGGAAGGGAGATGCATTCTCTGATGGATGTCTTCCCTCAAGTGTGCACAGCTGGCCCAGTCCCTCTCTTGCCTAATTAAGGGGCTTTATTCTGCTCACGCTCAGAGCTGCTGCCTGTATGCTTGTCTGGAAGCTGACATCAAGCCCATTTGGCCAGAAATACCTCCAGAGGTGGAACTGGCCCAGAAGACTGGACCCCCAGAGTGCTATGGAATGTCTATGGGAACAAAGGAGGACCTAATGGATAGCAGAGAAACACGATGCCCAGCTCTGGTCTGGTAGGAGGTCCCTAGAAGAACGGCTTCAAGTGAGACTTAGAAATACACCCAATGGGTTAGCCTTTGGGAAGCGTAATGAATACTACCTCCAGTAGTTTTTGAAGGTCAGCCTTTGTTGTGAAGGGAGGTGGGACAGGGGTGGGCTTTCAGGGGCTGGGAGAAAAGAGAAACCATCCTGCCATCTTGCCCTCTACTGTCCATTTTCCTCACCAGGACAAGGTATAAGGGAGGCAAGTTGGGCACCGAGGGAGACAAAATTTCAGGAGCTGCTCACTGTTGTGTACTTGCAGTACTGTAGCCACAGGGATCTTTCAAACATGCATACATGAGTGTGTCAAAGACAGAGACCAAATGCCTTAACAGAGCTCTGTCAACCTGGGGATCTCTTGAATGTAAAATTCAGATTATAGGTCAGAAGCGAGATTCTGAGAGTCTGCCTTTCTAATGAGCTGCCAAGGTGATGCTGATGCTGCTGGCCTGGGGACCACAGAACAGTGAGGGTTCAGGTGCCAGCAGAGTCAGGATGTCAGCTGGGTCTGGCCTACCACCTGTTTTTGTAAATAAAGTTTTATGAAAACACATTCATTTACATATTGTCCATGGGTGCTTTCTAGTTACAGCAGCAGAATTGAATAGTTGCAACAGATTGCATGACCCATAAATCCTAAATTACTTACTGTCTGTCCTTTACAGAAAGGTTTGCTGATCCCTCTTTATGAAATCTGTCTTTGTTTATCGCCTGTTAATTACATTTCAGCCAAAAGCCATGCACTTTCCTTTCTGGGGCTTTGCAATTAAGATTGCCTCTGCCTTGATGTTCTGTCCTTTCTCTTTTAAACTTTTACCTTGCTTCTCTGATCTCAGCTTAGATGTCATTTCTTCCATGATGCCTTGCTTGACTTCCAAAGACTGAGTTAGGTGACTCTCACATATGCTTCCAGGGAGTCTCAAACTTCCCATTGTGACATGAATGGACACTTATTGCGCTAAATGGTGATTGCCTATTTCATCATCTAGATCTCCTGTTAGACCATAGGCTTCCTGAGGAGAGACCATACCTGTTAATTATTGAATCCCAAGCACCAGGCACACAGTGTTCAGTTGTAAAGTTGATGACTTTATGACAACTTTAGAACCTTTCTTATGTTTAAGCAGTCTGAATGGAGAGACATCTTGAGATTCCAGATCTAATCTGCTTACCAATACTGGTTTCCTGAAAGAGGATAAAGTACTCAACAATGCCATCACAACCACCCAACACCACTCATGCTCACACACAAACACACACACAGCTGCTCTTGGTTCTCATTTCTGGGTTAGGCAGAGAACTTACATACATTTTGAGATTAAAATCCTTGAGCATTTAAGAATGGATCTATTTGTTTCTTGAATCTTCTGCACTGAGGCACTTTAGAGCTGTGGTAGAAGTTTCAACAGAAGGAGAGTAAAACTCTGTTTATAATGATTCTTGGATTGTATTTAATCCTGTTCTCCTTTAAAAGGGAGAATGGAACTCCAGTTCAAGGGGCCATTTCAGGAAAATAATTAGCCATTAGGTCAACTGCCTCTTTCAAGAGAACAAGCAGTGGTTTACAAAGCTCATTTCCACTCAATGGGGCCAGTGGAATCTTGGGTGAAAAGCCAGGGTCTGCCCAGTGAAAGCTGCGGGCTGGCCTGGGGTCTGGCTGCTATAGACAGGTGTCTGTAGTTGCCTCAGATTCTTTCTTGAACACTGCAGTATGCGCTTCCAAGGTGGCCCTTCTGCAGTATGCAGGAGGTGTCTAGTGGCAAGGCTTAAAGACTTTAAGCCAACCATTGATTGAAGGTTTATAAGATTATCTTGATGAGATGGTCTGAGCTAACCAGATGCCTATCAAACCAATGATTCTTCAATTCCTTCCTGAGATGTTTAAACCACTGCCACAATGTTTGCACATCATGAGGCATTTACCTCTTTTCCTCACACTCTTTATTTCTGTTCATTTATGGTCAGTTCCACCAGGCCTCATTCCCTCAAGTTCGTCGTTAACTATCAGAACCTATGTGTGTCCAGGACCACTGCTTTTTTGTTATCACAGATGAGTGCTTATGACTTTTTAATATCATAGGCATTTCCTCTGCAATCTCTCTCACTTTCTTTTTGAAGTGAGAAAAAAACTCCTTAGGAGAAATTATGTAACTCCAGAAACAAGAGCCAGCATTGGAGACATCCTGTGACAGTGAAAAGCCAAATTCCAGATGTTGGGTTTTGATTCTCCAAAGAAATGTGTTCAAGGAAGGGAGGGATTGGAGTCAGATCAGGAATTCATTAGAGATCTGCTGATTTCCCTTCCTGCACAGTTAGGCGCTCAGGGCACGCAGCTGACACAGGCTTTGGGGGACAGGGCAGAGGTGGGCAGCACCCCAGGCCCTAGCTGCCCAGCAAGCTGCAGGCCTCTGTCTTTCAGATGCCTGGGCCATTTTCCCTCCTGATGCTCTCAATAAATGTTTACTGCAGGACATCTGAGGCAGGATATACAGGACAAGGTTCTTGGAGGAGATGTAATATTATTTATTTTCCTTTGTGCCAGTCTGAATATGTCAAGTGAGTAATTTCTGGACTTTTGTGAAGTTTGACCTCTTTTTCCCTTTTTTTATGTGAAGTAGTTGCTCATTTCTCTGTTTTGGTTTTGTCATAGTTGGGATTTTTCAGGCCACACACAGACATACTTTTTAGTTTTGGCAAGGAGTAAACGGCCAAAGCTCATAAATTACATTCATAAATATTTAGTGTACTTAGATGTGCTGAGGATTTTTAAAGGAAAGGAAAGAAAACCAAGGCTGGGTAAAAATAAGCTTTAGCCAGAGAAAAACAAAATCCTTTCTTGTTTGAAAACTTGAAAGCAGTCACTGAGAAACAAAAATGAACTTTGGAAATGTTCAAAGGAATCGTATTCTGCTCCCGATGTAATAGCAAGGAAAACATCTCTTGATTTCAATAAAATTTTGGATTAAGTGCTCCACAATGACAGGGTGAAGAAATGGTTGCATTTAAGAGTCAATGAATCATGGAGAAAAAGAAATGATGATCCTGGAAGCAGCTAATGATCTAATATAGAGCTGCTTTGGGTCAGACAGTGGGCAGAAACCAGGGAATCTGGCTTCTCATCTTCCATTCCTTGGGGCGAAGCCTGCATTGTCCTCCAGTGTCTGGAAGAGACTTAGGTGTAACCCACTTTAAGAGACACTAAAGTACAGCCTTTTGGATATATCAGAATGAGATAGGAATGATGCTTGTATTGGAAAGATTCTTCACTTTCTAGGAGTGTATTCACCCCTAGATTTGTCTAGTAGCTGCTCTAGTACATTTAAAATAAAATTGAATTTCTAAAATATTGATTTTTTAAAGAAAAACACACAAAAAACACAAAGCTTTTTAGGAAATGCTCCATTGCATAAAGAGAGATGTTCTTGTGCTAGCTAATTTCCTCTCAGGTTTATGAAGCTATCGGCATTAACATCATTTTGTCATTTTCCTGCTCAAAAACCTCCTTTGCCTCCTCATTGTCTATTGCAAGGTTTCTCAACCTTGGTGCTATTGACATTGATGTCATTGATTGGGTGGTTTATAAGCAATAGAAATTTATTTCTCATGGTTCTAGAGGCTGGGAAGTCCCATATCAAGGTGCCAGTAGATTTGGTGTCTCTTGAGGACCCACTTCCTCACAGACAGCCAACTTCTAACTCTAACCCCAGAGGGTGGAAGGAGTGAGAAGTCTCTCAGGTCTCTTTCATAAGGGCCCTAATCTTATTTGTGAGAGCTCCACCTTCATGACCTAATCACCCCCAAAGCCTCCACCTCCTAATACCATCACCTTGTAGGGAGGTGAGGATTTCAACATAAGAATTTTGGGGGGACATAAACATTCAGACCAAATTACATCCCCACTGAGTCATGACAACCAAAAATGTTTTTGGGCATTGCCAAATGTTCCCTGGAGGGAAAAATCAGGGAGAAACACTGGTCTACTGAATAAAGAGTATAGATCTTTCCTTCTCTATTAGTGTCCACCTCCCTTATCCTCTCCTTAAGGCACGTCTGCCTCCCAGTCCCCAAACATTTGTTAATGCCCTTTAGTTTTTTGTTTCTGTGTTTTCCCCCACTTGAAATGCCTTTCCTCTTGCTTGTTCCTATCTAAACCTTACCATACCTTCAGAATACATTTCCAGTCCCAACTCTTTCAGCATTCCCAACCCCATTTGCTTTCCTCTTCCTAATACAAGTAGTATTTATTGTCCCTCTTGCTCTTTTCGAGACAACAGAAACTCCAGAGGTGTTCAGGGCCATCTGCAAGTAGAGAAACCTTGAGCCCCTGGAGAGACCCCTAGGGAGGAACTAAGAACCCAGAGTAGAGATTATTGCTCAGGATAGTCCCAAGAGTTCCCTACTCAGAGGGGAACAGATGTTGCTGAGAGAGGACCAGGCCCAATGAGGCATTCAACTAGGTTTGGTGATATTTGGTGGTCACTTGAGTAGATTGATGCTGAAAGTCCAGATGGGGAGAAGGAACATGGCCACTGGGGAAGGATGACAAGCTTGAGGACCAGCTTCATTGGACACTGATACCTTGCCACCAAATAATCCAATTTAGGCAGTCAGTGGCAACACCAAGAGGGTGGCTTTGAGGTTTAAGTACCATACAATTCCGTCAGATTCCCCTCTAGCCATTTCTGATAAGAATAAGAATAAAAATAAAAATAATAACAATTATTAATATCATTCCATCACTTAGAGTGATCAACTGTCCCAACTTGTCTGAGATGGGTTGGACAGAGACCCTGAAATGTGGGGCTTTCTGCTGTATAACTGAGATGGTCCTGTGCATACTGGAAAAAGTTGGTCACCCTACTACCACGATTACTACTACAACTACCACTACCATTAATATTTTAATATTTTCTAATATTTCTCATATTCTAATAGTTTCTAATATTCTCTTTTAGGTGCAATTTAAATTTTCTCAATTCATGCAAAGTTAGTTGAAAGCTACTTCAGAAAAAAAATTTTTTTGCTCCAAAACATATAATGCAACACACACACACCTTCCAGTGGGAGCTGCCATCCCTAACAAAACTTCTTTTAGATAGAATTCTGGCATTGCTTGTTGCCAATAGAGTCCTCAATATGACACTGGGCCGGGAAACTCTTCCCTTGCGTTGCACCCATCTGATTTGGGTCAGAACACTCATGGTAATGAGGTTCTACAGTCTTGAAGGAATGTCCAAATATCTGAGTATGTCTTCTTTTCCATTTATGCGGCTTAGACCTCTTTTCTGGTTAAGTCAATTGAGTGATCCCACTTAACATGGTCTGAGATTGCTGTAGGCAACGATTCCATTTACAAAGCAACATGAGTTCCAGATAATCTAATTGGTTAATCAGGACTCTCCAGCAAAATGAAACAGGCCAACAAAACAAATCAAGTCAACAAAACTAGCTTAAGTGTGTTTATCTGAGTAGACTTGGCCACAAAAATACCTGTTCTAGTCTCATATCCATTATTGACAAGCCATATAACTTTGCATAGATCAGTTGACTCGGACCAACTGCTGACTTTCTCCTCTGTAAAAGAGATGATATTAGTTTGTTATGCTAGTGATTAGTTTGTATCCAGTGAGGTGAGAGTATGCTGAGAAGTGTAAAGTGTTATGCAAATGGAAGTCTTTGCACTGAAAGCGTTCTCTTTTGGTGACTTTTAAAAAGGAGTATTATGTTAACCTTATCCTGGATTTGTGTTCAAAATCTTACAATACATTGCCATTCAATTTCATGTGCTCAGCGGTTCTGTGTGGTATAGCTGCTGTTTTTGGCAAATGTCATCATTTCATTCATCAAGCTGTCCTGAAGTTTGAGCCCTGAAGTAGCACATGTGGAATGAGGACAATGGAATTCTCCATCCTCCAACTCCACTAAATTCCGTGGGACTGCACGCAGTAGCCCCTTGATGGTAACTCCGAGCCACAGTGCTCCAAAGTATAAACTGTTAAAAAGTAGTAAAAGCCCTTACTCCAGATGAACAGAGGTGATTTCCAATCTAAACCCAACCTCAAAATTCTAGCTGAAAAGAAAACTATCCAATTCTGTGATTCCCAAGTAATGTTTGAACCTGGGCTACTAGGGCTGGGTAGTAACTAGGATGTTGGGCCTACTTTACTTTTTCAGTAGTATCTGCGGTGATGAAAACATCAAGGAGGTTATTGTCGTATGTATGTGTGTGTATGGGGAGATGGTGGAGTGCACCAGCTTTTGAGTCAGACTGACTTTGGTCTAAAGAGCTCTGTTCTGTAGCTATGCTTTGAATTAATATCAAATAAACAATATTATAATTTCTATTATTATTCTTGCTCAGTTGAGATGAGAATGTGGTCTTTGCATCAAGGATGCCTACTGGGGTGGCTCACAATAGGACAACCCTGAAGAATGCCAGTGGGCAGATGGTTCAGGACAGAAAAAAATTAGCTTTGGCCTCATCCAATCATCTTGACTTTCCTGTAGAAGAAGCAGCAACTGGAAGGAAAGGTAAGGAAAGCCGATTTCCAGTAAGCACTACTGGTAGATGGAGCAGGAATAGAGGCAAATTGTCCTATAACCTGTAGCAATGGTGAGAAACCTTCAAAATATGTTGCTGGAGACAATCTCCAGGAGTCAGTGGCAGCCAGGCCAAAACAGGCCTGCTAAAGGAAGGGAAGATGGACCTCAAGGTGATGCTTGTTGCTCTCAAGGAACCCTGCCTCCAGCAACTTCAGTTGCTCGAGGGTGCCCAGATAAACTTTATTCTTGGCTGTGAATAGAGATGACCTAGTCTTACTCCCCACCTTGCACCTTTTCTAGGCTCCATTCCATTAATAGTCATTTCCATGTGCTGAAATCCAGCTCATCCTTCAAGGCCTGTCTCAGATGATCCCTTTTCTGTGGAATGATTCCTCTGAAAGTGCTCTCTCCCTTCTATCTAGCTGTGATGCACAGACTATTGGGGTAAAACCAAGAAACAACTTGGGGATTTGGGAAGGATCGATTTGGATTGAGAACTTTTATTTTACCAAGGAATGATATTTAAAAATGCACAAACAAAACTGTTTTCTACTTTACAAAAGTTAGTATGTTAATTTCAAAGGTAGGAAGGTTATGATTTCAGAATAAACAATAGTTTTTAAAGTAGGACAGAGTTAATGTTACCAAAAATATCTGTCTACATTTTTTTTTGCATCATTTCACATTAGACTTCTGATAATTTTACTATGGGTTTGGACCCTTCTGCAGATCATGGTATTTGGCAATCTCAACCCTGTGACAACTTATTGGTACCTCTTTGGCCCTTCTCAAGGTCCTCATCATGCTGACATTTTTTGGGTTTATGGCTATTATATTAGAAGCTCCCTTATGGTAGGACACAATCCTTAACTTATTTCTGTATACCCTAGAGTTCTTAGCCTAGAGTCAATCCCTGTGAAGATTGAATAGCTGGATAAATGTGCTGTGATTGAACAAGGTAGACTGTCTAAACACAGAAAAAATGCTAGAGGCTTTTCCAGGGGGTACTTTACTGCCCTATTTCTGAGAGTTTTACACTGAAATCAGAGCTACAGTAGATTGATTGCATTAAGGGCCCTTATTCTATACCCCTCTCTAACCCATAGTCCTATAATCTTATAGTGCTCTACAAGGGACCCAGCCATATGACTTACTCAGAATAATTGGATGTTAGCATGCATCATGCAAATGGAGGCTTGAAAAGGTACTTGCTTATTTCTGCTTGTGCTCTTGCCATCTGCTATTGCCTTGAGAGAAATACATTTGAGCTAGCCTGCTGGAAAATGAGATAGGTGAAAGAAGCCAAGTCACCCCAGTCATTCTGGTTAAGGTCAACCTACATCAGCTAGCAACCAGTCAACACCCAAACACATGATGAGCAAGCCACTATTATTGGCAGGAGCAATTGATGGATTGATGTGCAGCTGACAGAGACCTCTTAAGAAAGCCTAGCAAAGATTAGTTGAGCTCAGTTCAAATTAGCTGGATCCTACAGACTTGATGAGTTTGACTAGTGTTTGTTGTTTGCAATTGAAATTTTGTGGTAGTTTGTTGTGTAGCTTTATTGGGGCAATAGACAATTGATACAAGAGCCTTGGCTAAAAGGTAAAACGGGTGGTATATTAGATTTCCAGAAATGATGTGACAAAGCACCACAAATGGATGGCTTAGAACAACAGAAATTTGTTGCTTCACAATTCTGGAGTCTAGAAATCTGAAATGAAGGTGTCAACAGGGCTGTTCTCCCTCTGAAGGCACTAGGAAAGGATCGTGCCATGTCTCTCTCTTAGCTTCGTGTAGCCTTAGGCATTCTTTGGCTTGCAGATGCATCACCCACTCTTTCATCTTTACATATGTTCTCTGGTCTTTATATCATCTTCTGTCTTTGTGTGTCTGTCCATATGTCCAAATTTGCCCCTTTTATGAAGATGCCAGTCATATTGGAATAGGGCTTATCTTAGTCCACTTTGTGCAGCTCTAACAGGGTAATTGAGACTGAGTAGTTTATAAAGAACAGAAATTTACTTTCTTATGGGTCTTGAGGCTGGGAAGTCCAAGGTCAAGGCATTGCCAGGTTTGGTTTTCTGGTGAAGGCTGCTCTCTGCTTCCAAGATGGTGCCTTGATGCTGCATCCTCTGAAGGGGAGGAATGTGGTGCTCTCACTTGGTGGAAGGTGGAAGGGCAGGCTAGTTGAATGCTGCATGAAGTCTCTTTAATAGTGATTTAATTCTGTTCTTGAGGGAGGAGTCATTATGGCCTAATCACCTCTTAATGGTCCCACCTCTTAAGTTCATCACATTGGCCATTAAGTTTCAAGACCTAAATTTTGGAGAAGACACAGTCAAACCATAGCAGGGGGCCCATCCTAATGACCTCATTTTAACTTTATCACCCTATTTCCAAATAAGGTCAAATTCTGAGGTACTGACAGTTAGCATTTCAATATATCCTTTTTTCAGGGAGGAAGCACAATTCAGCCATAACAGGTGGTAAAGTTACTGTGAGTTACCACTGAAAGCCATGAGAACCAGTCACATGGTATAATTTAAGCCTCCTAATACATCTCCTTCCCAAATATCTTTCCCCAACCCACTGGAATTATCCTATGGCCTGCCATTTTACCATAGAAAAAGTCCCTTCTAAAATATCCCTTTGGGATGCTGGAGGATCAAGATGAAAATCATGATTAGCTAACATCTGTGTTATAAACTGAAGTGAACAAAAAGAGGACTAAGCCAGAAGAAGAAATGGGCAGAGAAGGAATTCTATAAGGAGGAAAGTGGCAACTCAGCAGGCATCTCTGAGCCTGGACCTAGTGGCAGCACCTGCATCCTAGGGGGCAGCTGGGAGGAGTATGTCACCTAGGATTCATGCTCAGATCCTCAGGAGGCACTCCTGTGCTGCATAGGGATCCTGACCCTAAAGAACCATCTTCCAGCAAATGATTTGCTACTGTGAATCTCTTTACTTATTCTGAGTTAATTAAGCTTATGTAAAATGCATCTCAATGTTTCCAAAACAATGCACCACAAAATACCAAAGTTTTGATGCTTAAAACTAAATTAAATAAGACAAGCATACTGCCTCTTGATGCTTCAGTGTCATAATGCTTTGTACTTTCAGACTTTCTCAGCCAACAAGAGAGGGGCTTCTAAATTTTGCAAATATACTATCAGCCAGTCCTATCAGCTTTTCTGAATTCACTGCTATAGAAGATGCTTTGCCCAGCTCTGGCTACAGATTTTCCTGCCATCTTGCAAAGATTTATTGTCTTTCAACACTAGCCTCCAGGATTTCTTGTCAAGCCATAGGCCAGGTGCAATTGAACCATTTCATTCTGGCTTTTTTCAAGTTGTAAAAATTAAACCTTCCCTCTAAGATAGGGAATTGTGGTTTGAGAGGGCTTAGAGAAGAGAATAAAGAGACTACCCATTGGCCATTCACCAGAAACCATTTGCAACCTGCAGCCAAAATGGCCTGCACATGATATGATTGCTTTGCCTACCTTCTAGCAAAACTGCAAATGTACCTCTTGGCTATACCCATAGAAACCACTCTGCTAATTTCCACAAAAGAAGCAGTACCTGGTTTGGACAGATGCCTTGTCTATCTCTATCCTGGGCAATTTGTTAATGGCTAGGTGGATTCTGGTTCTGAAGAGGTTGGAGACAGTGATGAGTACGTGAAATGACAGATCAGTGGCTCTCCACATTGGCTGCACAGTGGAAGCACCCGTGCATCTTTAAAAATACCCGTGATGGTGAATTTTATGTGTCAACTTTACTGGGTCATGGTGTGCAGATAATTGGTTTAACACTATTTTGGGTGTTTGTGTGAGGGTGTTTTTGGATGAGAATAACATTTAAATCAATAGACTTTATGTAAAGCTGATTGTCCTCCCTAATGTGGGTGGGCCACATCCAGTCAGTTGAAGGTCTACACAGAACAAAAGACTGACCTCTGGACTTGAACTGGAACATTAGCTCTCTCCTGGGTCTCCAGCCTGCCAGCCTACCCAGCAGACTTTGGACTTGTCAGCCTCTGTAATCAAGTGAGCCAAATCCTTAAAATAAATCTCTCGCTATATATATACACACCCTATTGGTTCTGTTTCTTTGGAGAACCCTGACTAATGCAATAACTATATCTGAGCCCTTTCCCCAAGTGATTCTGATGTAATTGGTCTGGGGTGGGCCAGGGACACTCATGAGGGGTGGGTTAATTTTTATAGATCTCTGGGTGATTCTCAGGTGATACCAGGGTTGACTACCACTGCCAGAGCTTCTCTCTGCCCCTAACGCATAAAATGGGTCCTGGCTCAAATCACATAACCAACATGAGTCCTGACTTTGCTGTTAATGGGCTGAATAATGTTAGGCATATAACTCAAACTTTTGAGCCTCAGTGTTCTTATCTGTAAAGTGGAGATAATGACAACAGGACAATTTGATTGTTGTGAGGCTAAAGACAGGTCAAATAAAATGACCTACAGAAAATCACAGTCTTTTCATTTTTATTAGGTGGGATGAATGCATGCATCTTGTGTACATGTTACTTTTGTCATCACCATGCTGTATAAAACATGCCTCTGTAAGAAGGGTGGGTTTTCTTTTCACCCTTATGTACTAACCTTTAGCCTCTCCTCTTGGATAAGCAGCTTGGTCTCAGCAGTTTTCCTAGTGTGGCTGAGAGCCCTGGATCTGACCTGGTTTCAGCACAATGGGGGCCAAGCCAGGATGGGTGGGACCCTGGATATTTGAGATTCAGCAATTATTGTTGACTTCAGGCCTCTGTGTGGGGGCTCTGCACAAGGGGACTAACTGGGACTATGATGAAGTCATAGGTCACTTAGAAAATGTTGGTGAAACAAATTGAAATATTGTGGCCAAATCGCAGCTGTGTAAGAGAGCAGGAGACATATGTGACCGATTTTCATGGTTAGCTGAGAGGCTCACCATTGCCTGGGGTGAGAGGCTTCAGTCATGCATTGGTGAAAATGATCTCCCTCCATCTCTGGCCAATGGGCAGCTTGCTGTTGATCATGTATTAATTTCAAGTGGTCATGCCCCTGTTCAGGTATCATTGTGCCTGGCTGCAAAGCATGCTCCTCCATGTGACATTTGAGAGGGACATTTGAGAGGGTTAGGGAAACCACTTTTCCCATACTCTGTCATCTTGAGTGAAATGTATTCAGGACATGTAAAAACCATGCCCTTTAATTTATGGCAACATAAACAAAACCTAAGCAGCCTGAGCTGAAACTACAAGATGAGGGAGACAGGAGAAAAGCATGGGTGTGCTTAATGCACTTCAGGTCCATTCACTCCTATGCGTGAGTCTGGGCAGGACGGCTGCAGAATTTGGACCATGAACACATACTTTGCTCATATTAAAACTGTGAAAATAGTTGGGTTTATTTACATCGTGCATTGGAAGAGGACATTTTTAATAGCTTAAGGAAGGTGCATCATTTGAAAGGATTGACAAGTAGGAAACCTGTATTCAAACCTATATGCAGAAAAGCCTATACCAGGTGTGTACGTTTTCACCCCATCCAGGAAAATCAACTATTAGATGGCAGTTGGTGGAAACCACCAAGCAAGATCTGACAGTTTTTGATGGGCCTTATTTATTCATCATATGCTTATAGGCTGCCTCTGGGTCAGGCTCTGTGCTAAACTCTGAAGGGGTATAAAGTTGTGTTCATGCAATGTCTGCCCTGAAAGGATTTACATTAAAATGTGGTATAGGGCAGTGATTAACACAGTATACAAGTTTCACTTTTTACTAGTGATGTAATTATATGTAAATTACTTGAAGACTCAGTTTCTTCTTCTGTAAAATGGATTTGACGATCATGGTAATGATGATGATCGTGATGATAATAACGATGATGGTGATAGCAAACATGTATTGAGTACTCACAACCTGCCAGGCTTACAGGCATGGAACTCAGAAGCATGGAACTTTCGTGTAGTCCTCATTCAATCCTCACAATAAGCCAATGAGGTAGGTTATTATTACCTCCATTTTTACATCCTTTATGAGATGTAATGAAGATTAAATGAGTTAATGTACACAAAGCACTTAACACAATGCCTGGCATTAGGAAACCCCAGTAAGTAAGTAATTGGCAATAATCATGAATATTAAAATTTTAATTAGTGGATAGAAGCCAGTTCCCAAATAATTGTCATAGCTGCTTTAGAAGAGATATAGGCAAAATGCTGTGAGGGTTCAGAATGGGGAGAGTACCTGTAGAAAGAACAAAGACTTCACAAGGGAGGTGGTCTTAGAGCTGGGCCTTCCAGAAAGGATGTGATCACAACAGGCAGCATGGCTACAAAGGTGTGCAAGCAAAAGCACCAGCATGAACAAGGCCAAGAGGCCACATGGAGCAGGGGATGTTTGGGGCAACTGGAGTAGGCTAGTTGGCTAAGGGAGGAGGAAATATAGGAGTTAAGATTTAAAAAAAAAAAAAAATGGAGGCCCGCTTGTAGAGCACCTTGGATGCATTCTAAGAGTTTACACTGAATTTGGCAGGTAGGGAGGCCACCAAAGGATTCATTATAAGTGGTGATAGCCACTGTCAGAGCTGTTTGCTTCTTGAATGCAGCCTTCGAAGAGTTACCCAGGGAACACATAAAATACTGGCAAAGCTATTGGTCCTGGGATTTAAAATGAACTCCGGGCCAGGCCACAGTCCAAAGTGGATGAGAGTTTGGCTTTAATGATGAGGATTAGGTCAGATCTGAAAACCCACAGGGGTTAGATTTAGCTGGTCTGGTCCCTGCATCAACAGCAGTGCCAATATTTTATCTGTTGTTAAAGTGATTCCACCCGTCTTTCTTCCACCCTCTTGCCTGTCTAAGAGAGATACTTATAAGGACCAGCAAGGAGTGCCTGCACATAACACACAGTGATGACAGGGCATGTGGAATGGAATTTGTATAAAACTTATCACCAAATTCTGGAGGATTCTCTTCACCCCCTCTCCACTTCCTCCATTATTTCTTAATGGGACAAAGAGTGATCCAAAAACAACCAATGAATTGTGTATTTCTTGCATGCCTTTGATATGCAGGCACAGAGCTACAAGCTACATGTCCCTGTCCCCTCTCCCTAGGAGCATAGAGTTCCAGTGAAGAACCTAAAGCACAAACACTGATAGCTGTAAGGTAAAGTGGAAAGGGGTAAGAACATTTAAGGTGAGCAGCAGAGTGCTTGTGCTGGAGGGGAGGGTGCAGGTGGTAATGATGGGCCTTCTTTGGAGAAAGTCAGCACCTATCAACCCCTTATTTTGTCCTTTATATTTGAGTACACCATCTGCTGTGGGCTGTGTGGTGCAGTGTCTTGATATCAGACAGACCTTGGTCTGAATCTTGGATCCACCTTTTACTAGCTAGGACTCCTCTGGTAAAATTTTTGAGCTTCATTTTCTACAAAATGGGGATTGATATTGCAGCCATGCATTGCCTAATGAGGGGGGATACATTGTGAGAAATGTGTTGTTAAGCAATTTCCTCATTATGCATACATCATAGCATGTGCTTCCAGAAACTTAGATGGTATAGGCTACTACACACCTAAACTATACGCTATATCCTAGGCTACAAACCTGTATGGCATGGTACTGTACCAAATACTCTAGGCTACTGTAACACAATGGTAAGTATTTATGCATCTAAACATATCTAAACATAGAAAAGATACAGTAAAAAATATGATGTAAAAGGTAAAAAATGGTAAACCTTTGCAGGGCACTTACCATGAATGGAGCCTGCAGGACTGGAAGTTGCTCTGGCTCAGTCAGTGAGTGAGTGGTGGGTGAATGTGAAGGCGTGGGACATTACTGTACATGACTGTAGGCTTTATAAACACTGTATACTTAGGCTACACTAAATTTATAAAAAATTCTTTCTATAATAACAAGTTAACCTTAGATTACTGCAACTTTTTTACTTTATAAACTTTTTAATTTTTTAAACTTTCTGACTCTTTTATAATAACATTTAGCTTAAAACACAGACACATGATATAGCTGTACAAAAATACTTTCTTTATATCCTTATTCTATAAGCTTGTATTCTATTTTTAAACTTTTTTTTCTACTTTTTAAATTTTTTTTTTGTTAAAAATGAAGACAAAGACATACACATTGGAGAGCCTAGCCTAGGCTAGGCTGCCATCTGTAGTGGCAGCTCTCCCCAGACGCAGCACCCCACTCATGTTAGTAACATGGGGGTCAACTGAGCTACACACATCCTCCATACTCAGTTTAACTGGGCTGACTTAGGCCACGTGCGTACTTCTGAATCAGGAACAATCTTCATAAGTTCCTATGCCGGTTATTGGCAAACTGTGTGACCTTGTGTAAGTCACTTAACCTCTCTGTGCCTAAGTTTTAAAAAATATGTCAAATCGACATATCTGCCTTACACTGGTGTTGTCAGAATTTAATGAATGGTGGTTAGCTTAGATCAGCTATTTTCAAACCATCTGCAGCAGCCTAGTGCTAAGTCACGAAGTAAATTTAGTGGACTGTGACTAGCTTGAAAACCAAAAAAACAAAACAAACAAAAAAGATAAGACTAGAGCACATTGCATATGATAAAGGTAAATATTGTTTCATGAAAGTCTTGTTTACATTTTGTATGTGTTTTTATGTGTATTTGGTTGTGATAGAAAACAATTAATACACTGCTTCATGAAAAAAAGTTGAGAAACATTAGCTTGAGCCAATGAGGGTGAATGGCTGAGGCTGGAATCATTCCTTTAATCAGGGCATTGTGAGGAGAGAAGGAATAGATGGAAGGGAAAAATACAAATTGCAAACCCCTTATGTGGGGTTTACCAAGTGCCAGGCATTGACTTAAGAGCCTTAGGTATATTACACAGCATTGTTGGAGATAGACAACTTTAGCATACCCATTTTACAGATGAGAAAACTGTGGGAGAGAAGTTAAGTAACTTAGCAATGCCATATCGTTAGTAGTGGTGGAGCTAGGTTCACATTCTTTGATGTTCTCTCCAGCCTAAGGCCATGTAGAAGAGTCCATGGAAGGGAGGGGTTGGAAAGAACATCAAAGAAGTGCATTTCATGATTACAAATTGGTCTTTCCAAAACTGTGTTCCTAATAATAGCTACTGTTTGTTCCAAGTTGTATATTTAGTCAGACTATGTATCTGGAGCTGCTGTAACAAAGTAACATAGACTGGATGGCTTAGAAAGAACAGACATTGGAGCCGGACACCGTGGCTCATGCCTGTAATCCCAGCACTTTGGGAGGCCAAGGGTGGGGTGGGGGCAGATCCCAAGGTCAGGAGTTCGAGACTAGCCTGGCCAACATGGTGAAACCCCGGCTCTACTAAAAAAAGTATAAAAATTAGCCAGGCGTGGTGGTGGGCGCCTATAGTCCCAGCTACTCAGGAGGCTGAGGCAGGAGAATCGCTTGAACTGGGAGGCAGAGGTTGCAGTGAGCCGAGATCACGCCACTACACTCCAGCCTGGGTGACAGAGTGAGACTCCATCTCTAAAAAAAAAAAGAAACATTGATTTTCTAACAGTTTTGAAAGCTCGAAGTCCAAGATCAGGGTGCCAGAATGGTCAGGTTCTGGTGAGGGCCTGCTTCTGGGTTGCAGACTGCTATCTTCTCATTATATTCTCATGCAGTAGAAAGAGGGTGAGAGAGCTCTCTGGGGCCTCTTTTATAAAGGGATTAATCCCATTCATGAGGGCTTCACTGTCATGACCTAATCACCTCCCAAAGGTCTCACTTTCTAGACCATCGCCTTGAGGGTTTCAACATACGAATTTTGGGACAACACAGACATTTAGTCCACTGCATCATGTTATCCTCAAAAGACCTTTCAGCACATAGTCAAGTTTTTCAAAGGCTCTGAGTACAAGTGGGGTGACACTGGTTGGAGACAAATATAATTTCCTTTAAAACACATCTCTGTTCCCCTGAGGTGTGGGAGGTAATGTTTTCATGATGCATCCAGAAACACACAGTACTAGCCACTGAGAGCATATGGGAGAATGGAGGGAGGGCCCGTTTGATTCTGATGTTTAGAAGATACTCTGATCTCTTTCTGGGGTGTTTGGAAGGGAAATGGGAGGACTGAACAAAGTGACCTTCACACGCCCTGATATAGGTAGGAGCAACAAAGAAATACCCCGAAAGAAGCCTGACCTCATTTTATACAGGGTCATCTTGGCAGGCTAATCTAATACAGTAGAGGAATAATTTTTAAAAAGAGTCCCAAGAGGGCTAATAAAATGGCTTTGAATTTCATTATGTTTGAGAGAGAGGCACTAATTCAATTAGCCACAAAATGAGCATTTTTCTATCCCTTCTGTTCGAAGCAGTTCTGAAGATAGACTGCATCCAAGCAAACGCTGAGCTGCCTTTTAAAATAGTCTTCGTTCTAAAGACAAACAGTCCTTGTCAAAATTTATCCATTTCCTGAACTGTTACTTTCTTCCTCTGTGAAATGCAGATAACGGTGGTGCTAGCTCACTGGTTTGGTGGGAGGATTATGCATTTAATTCTCAGCACTGGGCACAAAGTAGCCACTCAATAAATGACAGCTATTGTTATCAGTTCTTATGGTAGCGGTCTTGTAACCACAAAACAACAGAGACTTTCATTTTTCTTTGGAGGATCTTTCCTTTTTCCCAGTGTTTTTATTTTTCGAGGCTTCGAGGATTTTAGTCAGTGACTATAGGGACAGTACATGGGAGAGAATAAAAAACAAGGATAAATGATATTTCACTTGAAATGCACAGCAGAGTTTAAAGGGAATGGAGGAATAAAAAGAGGTAAAGTTTGCTCTATCAGACTTTCAGAGAATTAGGAAAAGATGCCACTAAAATAGATTAATTAAACTACACAGCCATGCACGGTGGCTCACTCCTGTAATTCCAGCACTACGGGAGGCTGAGGCGGGCGAATCATCTGAGGTCAGGAATTCAAAACCAGCCTGGCCAACATGGTGAAACTCTGTTTCTACTAAAAATACAAAAATTAGCTGGGCGTGGTGGTGCACGCCTGTAGTCCCAGCTACTCGGGAGGCTGAGACAGGAGAATTGCTTGAACCCCGGAGGTGGAGTTGCAGTGAGCCGAGATTGGGCCACTGCACCCCAGCCTGGGCAACAGAGCAAGACTCTGTCTCAAAAAACAAACAAACAAAACACTACAGATATGTTCATTCACTTGCCATTTACTCATATTTACATATTGAAGTCTGGTGTATTGGTCAGCTTAAGCTAAGGTATTCTGGAGTAGCAAATAATGCCTAAATCTCAGTGGCTTAGAACACAGGTTTACTTGTTGTAAGAGATGACAAGATCTAGAAACTACTTGTCTGAATTATTAAATATTTATTGAATTCCTATTTGTCATTCTTGTTTTTGTGGGGTAGGGAATCATAGATTTTTAAGACATGGCTTCTGGTCTTTGGTAGTTCATTGTAGTGACAGAAATTATATAGCAGAAGGTCCCCTATCCAATGCAACTGGGATTTGGAGTCTGTCGGTTAATCCAAAATAATGGTGTAAGGTTATACCCAGAACAAAAATACGCACGTCTTCCAGATCAAATATCAAAATGTCTTTCCATCGTAAACCAATTTGGTCATGATAAGTCAGCACCACTTGAAAGAGATAGTGGAAAAAAGCAAAGAGATACTGGAAAAATGAAGTTGCTTTACAGTCGAATAAATATATATTGTCATTTCCATAGAGCACAGAAAAAAAAAAGAGAATGCTAGACTGAGATTATATGACAAAGAAACAGTCATTCCTAATATCAAGCATCTTTCTCAGGCTCTTCTAACAACATTTTGTAGGATTTATAATATGGTGATGAAAATTATTTCTTTATGTTTAAATTGACGTATAATTGTATATGTTTATGACACACACAATGTTTTTAAAAATGGATACATTATGAAATGGCTAAATCAAGCTAATTAACATGCGTTACTGCACATGCAACTTTTAATTATGGTGAGAACATCTAAAATCTACTGTCAGTAATTTTCAAGTATATAATACATTGTTATTAACTATACATATGGTAATTTTTAATTTGCATGAATGCTCCTTAATAGCAGGGACCCTGTCTTATTTTTTGTACTCCGTGGCACCAAATCTGTTCTTAGTACAGTGCTCAATAAATGTTTGATAAACATATGAAAGGATAATTTAATATAACACTAATTATGTGAGTAGAATAATATTCAAAGAGTCAATTCTCCTTTCTACATGTTTAGCTTTCTCCCAGAGACAGATTTAGGCCTTGGGAGATGGGAGAATCTACCTCGGCTGAATTTCCAAATGACGTGGCCAGCTTTCTTAAAAATGCATTTCTATTCCATTCCATTCCATACTTTGTTATGATCTTTGGCTGTCTTTTTGAACCTTATGACAAATCCTCATGGAGCACATATCTTTGAAAAGGAATGTGTGCCAAGAAGAAGAGAGACAGAATTCCACATGCCACCCCAAGTCTTTTTTCTTTTTTTCTTTTTTTTACTGTCTGGAAGGTCAGCTAGAAACCCCAGTTTTGTGGGGAGGAATTTTTCCAAATCTAAAAAGTACTGCAGAACACATCAATCCTGTCTCCAGGTTTTTCCTAGAATTTATTTTTTCCCTTATCACTACATTTAAACCCTGCTGTTTCCAGTGTATTTATTTGTGAAATGGATTTAATTCTGTCCCTGTAAAGGCTTTAGAAAGTCTGTCAGGGGCATATAGGGGCACACAATGCTTAAGAATGATGTTAAAATTTTAAAAGTGATTTATTTGACCCTGAGGCCAAATGGCACAGCCTGCAAATGTGATAAATCTAGCAAATAAATAAACAAATAAATAAATAAACATAAATGCCTTTGAGGAGGCCACTGGCCAATAGGCAGCTCTGCAGTTGGCATTTAGTTTTACAAGAGCACTTGTTAATCCCACATGCTCAGTACAGTTATAAGAGTTTCATTTCCTCCCTAGACCTTTGTGCCTCCCAGGTGTGTGGAATAGAACGCTTTATTTGAGCCTGGAATCGTGAATGTACTCCCTATAAGAAGATAACTTCATGTATATTGATATCACCAGTAGGGGTTTATTTGCCTTGAAGTTAGGAACCATGACTTACACAGCTCTTTGCACAGAGCTTTTTACACAGTATGTATTCTACAAACGTGTTAAATGAATGAATGATTGCTATATCTCCAGCACTGGGCACAGTATTTAGCACGTGGAAAGCACTCAATAAATGATTGTCACATAAATAAATAAATAAAAGAATTGGGCAAGTCACAGTGTCAGCAGGTATTTCTATCTTCAATACTCTTGCATGTCAGAGATAGGCAATATTCAGGTCTTTTTGGTGGCTTATTGTTATTATTTGAAAAATTCAGTGTTGAAAGGTACTGAGATAAGGTGCTAGACTGTGGAAGGGGTGGGAGGATGAATGACTAGAGAGAGAGAAAAAAGAGCAAAATTAAATGTCAAGCTTGCTTGCTTTTCTTTCTTCCTTCCTTCCTTTCTTTCTTTTCTTTCTTTCTTTCTTTCTTTCTTTCTTTCTTTCTTTCTTTCTTTCTTTCTTTCTTTCTCTTTCTCTTTCTCTCTCTCTCTGTCTCTGTCTCTCTCTCTTCCCCTCCCCTCCTCTCCCCTCCCCTCCCCTCCCCTCCCCTTCCCTTCCCTTCCCTTCCCTTCCCTTTCCCTTCCCCTTCTTTCCTCCCTCCCTCCCTCCCTCCTTCTTTCTTTCCATCCATCCACACACACATATATAAAACTAGCTGTGAAAATTCATTAATTAGGTCGGGCGCGGTGGCTCACACCTATAATCCCAGCACTTTGGGAGGCTGAGGCGGGCGCTGGGAGGCCGAGGTGGGCAGATAATGAGGTCAGGAGTTTGAGACCAGCCTGATCAACATGGTGAAACCCCATCTCTACTAAAAATACAAAAATTAGCTGGGTATGGTGGCACGTGCCTGTAGTCCCAGCTACTCCGGAGGCTGAGGCAAGAGAATCGCTTGAACCCGGGAGGCAGAGGTTGCAGTGAGCTGAGATCATGCCATTGCACTCCAGCCTGGATGACAGAGCGAGACTCTGTCTCAAAAACAAAACAAAACAAAAAAATTTCACTAATTAATGTGGAAAACTATTAAATCTACCTTCCTATCTGTCTCTATCTTTATCTATGTGTGTTTGGACCCTTGTCCTGAAGCAAGACCCCATAGTTCAACTACTGTTGGGCATTTCCACTTGTATGCCCACAGACAGCCTAATCTCTGTCATTTGTCTTTGAGGGCTGAGCAATTGGTTTGTCATTTAAGTCAATGGTTTGTTTCCATCTCAGGATCCACCTTGGACAAGGACTTCTCTATTTCAATGACCCTCCCTGACCCCTGTTTTATATAAAATTTTTAATGGGGTCCTTCCTAGGCATGTTGCAGAAGTTATCTATGTAAAACCTCTTACCACCAGTTCTTCTGCTCAAAAACTTTCAATAGCTTCTCATTATTTATAGGTTAAAATTCAAATACTCCAGCCTAGTTTTAAGATCCTGTGTAACCTCCTTTTGGAACTGTCTTTACTCTATTTTCAAACCCCCTTCCACTAGGTTTGCCCTTGCTCACCCTTGAGAGGCTGCTGTTCTTTCCATTTCTCCCAGTGACCCTCACTGATCACCCTGCTACATGCCAAGCTCTTGTATAGGATCTCATTTGTTTCTTCACCTGTTTACTAGATGCAGGAATGCCACCCACCTCCCTCTCAGCTGAGCTAAATCTTAATCATCCTTTAAGGCCCATCTCAAATCTTTCCTTCTCTGAGAAGGCTGCCTTGACAATTCCAGTCTATAGGCCTTCCTTCTTTATTTGAGCTCATCCCTTCCAATATTGTATTAATATATTTTTTAATGTTCCTCTTTTCTCCAAATTGCACTGTCTGCTTCC